>NC_044033.1:320192594-320560435 GCF_901765095.1 Microcaecilia unicolor
GCGTTTTAATCGTGTGGTTGGTATGTATTACAATAGGAACAAAAGGCATTTGTGCTCTCCATTTACCTACTGCAGCCACTATAGCTGTCAGTAACTTTGGTATTTCTTTCATTCCCTTTTCCACATGATTAAAAGAGCCTGACAAAAAAGCTACTGGTGCATTTACTTCATTGTTTTGATTAATCATAGCTGCCCAACTGTTTCCCATGTCTTTTACCCACAAATGCACAGGTGATTGGATATCTATTACTGCTAAGGGTCCTGGAGATAATAAATCCCTCACAATCTTAGCCAATACCATCTTATCCTGTTCTTCCAATACAATTAGTGTATTCTTTGGTGTGGCTGCGGGCAGTTTCAAATGTTTATAAAGTCTCATTACTTTTTGTGTATAATTTGGTATCCATTGTCTGCAGTAATTTAACATTCCCAAAACAGCACGTAACTGGGTAACTGTTTGCGGTACCGGGGTTTCATTTAAAATAGATATAACTTCCGGTATAATGACCTTATGTTCTGCTGAAACATTTTGTCTTAAAAAGGTGACAGTAGACTGAGCTATAACACATTTTTCCTTATTACATTTATATCCTAACTCTCCTAATAACAAAAATAATTTTGTAGTCCAATCTAGGCATTCTGCTTCAGTCTCAGCAGACAGTAGAATATCATCTACATAGACAAACAATGACACCGTGTCAGGCAATTGACTCCTGAAATCCTTTAAATCCATCATTAGTTGTTTTGAGAATACCGATGGACTATCAGTAAAGCCTTGAGGCATCCTAGTCCACCTGTATGCCTCACTCTGTACTATAAATGACGTCAAATCCCTAGACTCTGGATGAAGAGGTATTGAAAAGAATGCATTAGACAAGTCAATAACAGTGTTATATGCATATATATATTCTGGGTATGCAAAAGAGTAGCAGGATTTGCACAAATCGGAAATTGATTTCTTGTAACCTCATTTAGCTCTCTTAAATCATGTACTATTCTTACATTGTTTTCCCCTTTCGGGACAGGAAACAATGGGGTATTATACGGGGATACTGAAGGTTCAATAATACCACATTTCAATAATTTACCAATGTGTTCCAGGGTTTTGGATACTAATTTAGGTCGTATGGGGTAAGGGTCTTGCTTCGGCCCCTTTGCCCCTTCTATTAATTCTATCTTATGGGGTTTTGCATTTATGGCTAGTCCATATGGTGAATCACTTGTACTCCAAATATGTTGTGGTAATTCTTCCATAACCCTTACTTTATTTTCATTATTCAACTGTTGGACCATAGTGAGCAAACTTGGTATTTCTTTATTTCCAAAATCTAAACACAATCCTAATTGAGACAATAAGTCTCTACCACACAAATTTACTGGGCAATCAGGTGCCACTAAAAAGGGTACCACAGCCTCCCTTGAACCGTGCGGTTGGCATTCCAAGCGCACCAGAGTCGGTTCCGTTAGCCTTTTTCTTTGTTCTATCCCCGTAAATCCCACTGTTGTTCTATACTGATTTGAAAGCTTAACTCCCTGCGGTTTTGCACATAACACAGAGGTACTCGCCCCTGTATCTATCAAAAATCTCACAGGAGTTCCATATTTGCCAATTGTCAATGTAATAAAGGGTTCCCTTGTGTCTAATCTGAAAATCATTCCCTCTTCCTGACACTGGTCTGCTTCCAGTCAATAGCATTGGTCTGGAGTATTCTGCCAAGTTGGAAAGGCATTTACAGTACCCTGTCTCTGTACTGCCGCTCCTGGTCCCTGTGATTGCGTCGCTGGCTGCTGTATTGCAGTCTGCGGGGCATTCGCAGGTATCCCTACTACTTGTGGCATTAATCCTTGCTGCGTCTGCATTTGTACTTGGGGCATTCCTGCATTCTGATAACATTCTGAGGCATAGTGACCAAATTGCTGACATCCCCAACATTGTACATGTGCCCTTCTATTAGGTGATAGACCTGATCCTTGCATCCCTCGACCTCTACCCCTGCCTCTAACCATGCCTCGTCCCCTTGGTTGGTACGGCCGGCTATATCCCGGTTGTACATAGTAAATGACCTGTGGAGGTGAGGCAGAGGGCATCACCATTGTTTCCTGTTTTTTATTTCTATCCTGTTCCTTGCTTTCCAAATCCTTTAACTGCATAGTCATTAACTTAGAGGTTAATTTTGCCTGTTCTTTCTGTGGGGTCTCTATCAGTTTACGATGCACATTACTAAAATGCATCAATGTCTCTCTTATTTCTGGCCATGGCTTTGAGGACAGGGCAATGACAGCGTCTAAATTTTTACGCATATTATCAGGCAGTGTGGACATAAATAGGTGTAAAAATACTGCTACATTATGATCCACATCTGCATCTTGCCCTGTTTGAGCCTTATACAAATTTATACATTTTGTCAAATGTGCCGAAAAATCAGTTTTAGGGTCCCATTTATTTGCCGTTATGGCTGAAAAATCAATCGGGGTTGGATACATCACATGCAGAGCTGCAGAAAGAGCAGCCTTAATATTCCCTACATATACATCCCCATCTGCAGTATGTGACGGCAGACGCCGATATCCACACTGCACTGCTAGTTGAGAAATACTAATACCTGATGCTGCACATAAAGCTTTAAAATCTCCAATAGTCAATTGAGTCCCTGCAGTTGCCTGTTCTATCCCATCTAACCACATACGAGCTCCTTTCACTATACTGGGAATTTTTGCAACTAAAGTTGTCACATCTACAGGGGTGTATGGTTTGTAATGTTGTATTCGATTGCCAGCTGCGTCTAAGCGCGTCATAACTGGCATGTGTAAAGCACTACTATCTAAAGCGCCGCAAATCTCCTGTTTACCTTCCTCTTCCAAATCACGTTTTATTTGGTGGAACCAATTATCCCAGAATTCCAATCCCTCTTTTACAAATGTTCCAGTCCCTATACCCGGGCAATTTTTGTTGACAACCTCTAATAATTCCTGAATGTCCTCATGTGTACTAGGACCATTTTCATCGCACGGCAAAGGGAGCCGTTTTACATCTAACAAGTGTCTAGTAGCCCCCCACCATTCCTCACCATATCTAGTATTATTCAGTCTCATAAGCTCTGCAGCCACATGCGTGCCTCGAAAAATTGGCCTGGGGGGCCCTGGGGTTAAAGATGTTGGCATAGTTTTTGTTCGCTTATGAGTTGGGGTTGACATGGTCATGGGAGGCTCAGAGTACATCCGCAGTCGTCCCTCAATTTCAAATTGAGTTGCCAGGTCATATTGTTCTGATGTAATTAGGGTTTTCAAATCAGGGTAAGTGCCTGATTCTGCACTATATTTTCCTTTTTCTTTCTGTCTCACCCGTTTTTTTTCCTTTTTCTGTTCCCTAGTCCCCACATCACTGTCCTCATTATCCCCTCCCTTTTCACTTTCTGAATCACTGGGGGGGTCATCAAGAGCCGAATACCCAGCGCATGGCACAGGGCGCTTTGACTTTGATTCCTTCATTTTATCAGTCGCCCTTATGGGGCACAACGTGTCCCTGCTAGATTCATACGACGGGGGATTATTTCTTTCTGCCTCTTTTTGTATCCTATCTACATCAGCATGAAACAGATCTGCTGCTAAAGAAAATAAATTCCAAATTGTAAGATGCTTTTCTAAGCTTTTCTTCTGCCTAGTTTTATTTTTATTTTCTTGTAAATAGCTCAGGAGAGATAATAATTTTGGACGATCAAACGATCCATCCTGAGACCAGCTCAAAACAGAATCTTTTGCATCATATTTGATCCATTTCTCATGTATCTTTTCAATCTGTTTTTTTTCTAATGGGAATAATTCTATGACATGCTGCAAAGGGGAGCATTTTTTTGAACTATCTAAATCTAAATACATAGCATATACAGGAGGCTTTTCTTTCTTATCTGCCCCTTTCCCTTTCATTTTATTCTGACTATTACAATTTCTCCTATAGAGCCACAACCTACAAAAATATACTAATGCACTTAAACAAAGAAAATATACAAAAAAGAAAACTACAAAGCTAAACAAATATACTACTAATGTCCACAATGTAAGCTTACTTACGCGTCTTCTTATTTCTCTTTAGCAAGCTCAGGAGTCGTAGCCTGTATGTCCAGTTCAGTAGTTTGATCAATCCCACTTCAGTGGTACACAGAAATCAGGCTTTAAACAACGCTTGCTCTCTCTCAGAATCCTGTAAAAAACTTCATTAACAACACACACTTAATTTGTCCTTCGTCTCGCCTTCTCTTTTCCGTATGCGGCCTACTCCTGGCTGGCTCGCCACTTTTGTATAAAAGGATGCCGCCACTTTTGTAGAGAAGGCCAGACGAATTTCATATTTAATATAAACAGTTTACTCATTTGTTTAGTGTACAAGCTGATTACCATCAATAGGGGTAGTCAGGAAGCATTTCTATACTCAAAGCATATCTACACACACAAGCAATTTACAGCAAGCTTAAGGCAAATCAAAATGCTATACACAGACAAAGAAAAATTCAAAATGCTTACTACCTCTTTGTTCCCCTCTAGTTTTATACCGGGCCTCTGACTAATTCTCTCATACAACATTCCTGTGCAAGTCTCTGAATACCACAAACTGTTAATCATGTGCAGAACATCTGCTTTCTATTACCCCCCTACCTTTTAGCCCACAGACTTTCTGGAGCCTGCCTTTGGCTAATGTGTTGCCACATTCTTTTCATGCCTCAGGAGGGTTAGTGTTAAAACAGCTTGTTGTAATCATGGAGCCTTCCACTCCGCATTTTTCATACTTTTATTCAACAAATCTTTCATACTTTTGTTCAACACTATTCTGCCGTTAGCTCCTGTAAAGCCATTTGGGCCTTTTCTTTACCTTGAATCAGTATCAAACAGGGGTGGACTGACCATTCGGGCAGTGCCCGAGGGCCCAGAGACTCCAGGGGGCCTGGAGGCTCTGCCTGGTTGCCCTTGCTCGCCACTGCCGCCATCGCACACTACAGCCGTCAGCTGCCCTGGTGGTCTAGTGGCCGCCACTGCAAACGCTGCAGTGCTGGTACAGAGCCCTGTGCTTACAACACTGACAGCGAGGCTTACCGGAACCCTGCCCTTGCGACACACTTGCTTCAGTGGGGGGAGGATCCTGCAGAGCCTCGCAGTCAGTATTGTAGCTCTGTACCGGCAGGCAGGTAGCTTTATTTTGTTTTCTTTTTAGAGCTCAGAAGCGCTGCAGTATGGAGCCAATTTGAAAAGGGGTGGTGGAGGTCAGAAAGACGGACCGCAGCAGCCAGAACCCCATGGGACTGACTAAGAAGGTTAGATTGAGAACAGGCCAGGGGACATCGTGTTTTGTGGAATGTAGTGGTATATTGGTCCAATGTTTTTCACAACCAAGCCTAGAAAAGGTGCCCCAACTCACCAGATGACCACCAGAGGGAATCGGGGATGACCTCCCCGTACTCCCCCAGTGGTCACCAACCCCCTCCCACCCTAAAAAAATTTTTAAAACAATTTTTCCTTGTCATCAGCAGCAGATGAATCCATTAACTGATGGGTTGTATCCGCCTACCAGCAGGTGGAGATAGAGAAAATACTGAAAAACCATAGTGCCTCTAGGACGGCTAGCCCCAACTCCTTCAGAATTTCTCTATCTCCCAGCAGGTGAGGACGTTGCTTGATCAAGCTCCTGGATGAAATCTGCCTGGGGTGGCTCCTGTGCTTGGCCAGTAGAGCCAGGGGTGTTGTGGCTGGTGGTGCCCACTTTAAAGGCACAAAGGTTCGCCCTTTCCCTGCCTTACCCATTCCCCCCGCCTCCCGGAGTACCTCCCTGCTGCCTGCCTCCAACTTTCCTCAAAGCATAAAAAAAAAAATGTGCGCTTTTATTGCGTGGCTATTCTGAGGCTTTTTCCAGAGATTGCAGCTTGACTGGAGCTCGTTGACTCGGTCTTTTGAGGTGAGAATGGTGCCCAGCTCCTCCTGGGAGGTCCCGTGGACGCCGTTCCGATCAGGTTGTTGTGCAAAACCGCCATTTTCTTGATTTATTTACGGCCTGTTGGGCGATGGCTGCTGAAGGAGTTAAGCGATGCTTCCATTATGGTAAACGCAGATCTGCAGCGGGGCTGTGTAAAACATGCTCCTTAGACACTCGAAGTATTCCAAGCATGCCGAGCGATGTTTCTTCCCGCTTGATGGAGCTGGCTGCGGGCGCCATCTTGGAAACTCCGCATGTCTCGACTCTCGCTGTTGCGGAGGAGTCTGAGGCTAGGGGGACGCCTCTTCGTGAGGCTACAAGAGGAGCTCCTATGTCCGTTTTCCCTAATTCAGGGCCGGATAATCAGGGTGGGATTTTCTGTCCTGAATATGTGCTGTTTTTGCATAAGGCTTTCATGATGAAAAGAGCTCTGTCGCAGGTGTCTGACACTGCGTTGCTTCCTGGTTTTCCCCCGGGAGGTGATGCCCCGGGGATGTCTACAGATGTTCTTTCCTCCCCCGAGCGTTGGAAACACGCTAAATATAGACGGATGAATTCCCCGTTGCAAAGTGGCGCATATCCTTCCCCCCCCCCACCCCCGTTTTCGGAGTGTGGGGAGTCTGAGGGATCTAGCAGGCCCTCAGGGACGGATGATCCAGAGGAGGGTTCCTGTATGCCACTGGATCTGGATGATCCCCATGCGGTTCGGATTTTCCACCGCGATGAGTTTCCAGCTCTCATTACTGACACCTTGCAAGCCCTTTCGATTGATGATCCTGCTAAAGGATGGCGAGTACTAAGAAGCCTGCTCGGGCCTTTCCTCTACATGACTCCATCCAAGAGCTTATTTCTGCTCAATGGTCTGACCCCAATGGGCCCTTAAAGTGGCCTGGGCTATGGGGCAGCTTTACCCTCTGCGTGAGGAGCACTTGGCCCCTTTGGGGATGCCTAAAGTGGATGCGTTGGTCACTGCGGTGAAAAGACCACTCTCCCGGTGGAGGGAGGAGTTGCTTTGAGACGTGCAGGACCGGCTCCTGAAATCCGCGCTCAAACGGTCCTTTGAAATTGCGGGCCTTGCCTTAAGGGCGTCTGTTTGCAGTTCCTATAAAGCCCGGGCATGTCCTTCCTGGTTACAGCAGGTGGTGGAAAACCCAGCGGATGGTGCGGGTTGCCTCTCTGAGGTTGCCCCGCGGATGGAGTTGGCCCTGTCATTCTTGGCTGATGCCCTTTATGATCTGGTCAGAGCTTCGGCTAAACAGATGTCTGTGGTAGTTGCTGCCCGCCGCTTTCTATGGCTACGGCATTGGGCGGCTGACATGGCTTCTAAGCAAAGACTGGTGAGGTTACCCTTTCGGGGCCTCCTATTATTTTGAGAGGAATTGGAGAAGATTGTGAAAGACCTGGGTGACTCTAAGCCCCAGCGGTTACCCGAGGATAGACCACGGCCTTCTTCCCGGGGTGCTATGCTTCCCTCCTCTTCCAGACCTCGCTTCAGTGAAGCTCGTAGGTATCGCCCGGGGCACTCTTCTGGGTTTACTCAACGTTCCCGTTTTCAGCAGAGGAACTCCTTTCGCTCGGACATGCGTTCCGCAGAGGCCAGTTCTAGTCCAGGAGTTCAAGGGCGTTCGCCACAATGATGGGACACCGGTCCACTCCTCACTGCCTGCAGCAGGAGGACGTCTTTCCCTCTTTCTAGAGAGATGGACCAAGATTACCTCAGATCGGTGGGTCCTGGACCTGATCAGAGAAGGTTACTGACTGGAATTTGGTGCCCCGGTGAGAGACGTGTATGTGGAGTCCCGATGCGGCACTGCCTTAAAGCGGGCGGCGGTAGAGGAGACCTTACAAGTCTTGCTGCATCTAGGAGTGATGGTCGCAGTGCCTCCCGCCGAACGCGGCTGCGGCCGCTATTCCATTTATTTTGTCATGCCTCAAAAAGGTGGGTCTTTCAGACCGATCCTCGACTTGAGAAAGGTCAACGAGGCGTTAAGAGTGCAACACTTCCACATGGAAACCCTGCACTCCGTCATTGCGGCGGGTCAGCCAGGAGAGTTTCTCACGTCTCTGGACCTAAAATAAGCTTATTTGCACATTCCTATTTGGCCTCCACACCAGCGGTTCCTCCGCTTTGTGGTGTTGGGAAAACATTTCCAGTTTCGGGCCTTGCCTTTCAGCCTAGCCACAGCTCCCTGTACCTTCTCCAAGGTAATGGTGGTCGTAGCTGCTTGCCTCAGGTGAGAGGGTATCAGGGTATACCCCTACCTCGACGACTGGCTCATCCTATCGGATTCTGCAGCTGAGAGTCGTATGGCCACGGCCAGAGTGGTTTCTGTCCTGCAGGCGCTAGGCTGGGTGGTCAATAAACCCAAAAGTCACCTGACCCCCTCTCAGTCTCTCGAGGGTTTGGGGGTCCGGTTCGATACGGCTTCGGGGCTGGGCTTCCTCCCCGATCAAAGGCGGTGCAAGCTTCAGAATCAGGTCCATCTGTTCCTGCGGATGCATCGCCCGTGAGCTTGGGACTTTGTCCACCTGCTGGGGTCGATGACGGCCACTTTGGAGGTGGTTCCTTGGGCAAGAGCGCATATGAGGCCTTTGCAGATTGCCCTGCTTCAACAATGGTCTCCAATTTTCCAGGAATATCAACGCAGACTAAAGTGGCTCCCTGTGGCCCGGCTCAGTATGGAGTGGTGGCTCTCTGACAGCAAGCTGCACCAAGAAATGTCGCTTGCGCTTCCTTCATGGTGCCCAGTGATAACAGATGCCAGCCTGTTGGGCTGGGGAGCGCATTGTCAAGGACGCTATGCTCAGGGTCTGTGGACAACCGCAGAAGCGGGATGGTCCATCAGTTGCTTGTAACTGAGAGCGATAGTCCAGGCTCTTCTGGCATTTCAAAAGACTCTGAAGGGACTTGCTGTTCGGGTTCTGTCGGACAACACGACAGCGGTGGCCTACATCAATCGCCAGGGCGGGACTCAGTGCAGAGCCCTGGCTGCGGAGGCCGCTCAGATTTGCCTCTGGGCCAAGCTAAACCTGCAACTTCTGTCAGCAGCTCATATATCAGGTCAGAGCAATGTGCAAGCCGATTTTCTCAGCAGGCACCAAGTTGACCCGGTGGAATGGAAAAAGGCAAAAGAAGTTTTTCTTCAGATTTGTGCCAAATGGGGATCTCCCGCAATGGATCTCATGGCGTCAAGTGCAAATGCCAAAGTACCTCGCTTTTTCAGCAGAAGGAGAGATCCTCACTAGGAGGGGTTGGATGCTGTAGCTCAACCCTGGCCCTCAGAGCACCTATATTTATTTTATTTTTATTTTAGTTACATTTGTACCCCGTGCTTTCCCACTCATGGCAGGCTCAATGCGGCTTACAGGTACTTATTTGTACCTAGGGCAATGGAGGGTTAAGTGACTTGCCCAGAGTCACAAGGAGCTGTGCCTGAAGTGGGAATCAAACTCAGTTCCTCAGTTCCCCAGGACCAGAGTCCACCACCCTAACCACTAGGCCACTCCTTCTTGTTCCCTCCTTGGCCCTTGATAGGGAGAGTCCTACTGCGGATTCGACAGCACCGAGGTCTGGTGATTCTTATCGCTCCAGATTGGCCAAGGCGTTCGTGGTATGCGGATCTCCGCCGGATGCTGGTGGTGGCTCCACTTCAATTGCCTCTGGTACCGAACCTGTATTATCGAAACGAAAGATGGACGTCCATCTTGTTTCGATAATACGGGTTTCCACGCCCCTTCACGGGGACGTCCCGCGAGGACGTCCTCAGAAAAACTTGGGCGTCCCTTTCGATTATGCCCCTCTTTGTGTCATCAGCAAATTTTATTACCTCACTAGTTACTCCCATCTCTAGATAATTTTATACATATGTTAAAAAGCAGCGGTCCCAGCACAGACCCCTTGGTAACCCCACTCTCTTCCCTTCTCCACTGAGAATACTGACCGTTTAACCCTACTCTCTGATTTCTATATTTTAACCAGTTTTTAATCCAAAATAGAACACTACCTCCTATCCCATGACTTTCCAATTTCCTCTGGAGTCTTTCATGAGGTACTTTGTCAGATACCTTTTGAAAATCCAGATACACAATATCGACCGGCTCACCTTTATCCACATATTTGCTCACCCCTTCAAAGAAATGTAATAGATTGGGGAGGCAAGATTTCCCTTCACTAAATCAATGTTGGCTTTGTTTCATTAATCCATGCTTTTGAATATGCTCTGTAATTATGTTCTTTATAATAGTCTCTATCATTTTGGTCTTCACTGATGTCAGGCTCACTGGTCTGTAATTTTCCGGATCTCCTCTGGAACATTTTTTTAAAATTTCATTACATTGGCCACCTTCCAATCTTCCAGTACTATGCTTGAGTTTAAAGATAAATTACATATTACTAACAATAGTTCTGCAAGTTCATTTTTAAATTCTATCAGTACTCGAATATAAACTCTTAGTGCAACATACTTAGATCCTGGGGAACTGGGTTCGATTCCCACTGCAGCTCCTTGTGACTCTGGGCAAGACACGTAACCCTCCATTGCCCCAGGTACAAATAAGTACCTGTATATACTATGTAAACCACTTTGAATGTAGTTGCAAGAACCACAGAAAGGCAGTATGTAAGTCCTATTCCCTCCCCTCTTTTTGTTCTAATTAGAATAATTGACTATAAATGTTGAGCTAAGGGTGAGTGGGAGCTGGGTAGGGGTTGGGAATAAGGACTGAACTAGGCCCTGCTGTGCCTTCTAGAGTCTGTCTGTTAATGCTGTGGCAGAAAATTCAAGTTTTACAACTATGGGTTAAAGGGTATGGAGACTAGTTAATAAAGTTTGCTTCTTCTTTTTTTTTTTTTTAAATATTTTTATTAGGATTTTTAACAAACATAATTTCACATTTATGAATGATAATACACAATTTGGAAATAATAAATTGTAAACAAGCATATCATTTTTGAGTATCAGAACAAATATCGACCACAAGAGTAAGAAATCTATCCAAGATGTAAGATTAATCATATAATCTAAAAGAAATAGTTATACATTAGAAATTTATATTAACGAAGCATCACGTCCCGAGTGATTCACTCCAAGGCTGTTAAACAGTGAACATATGGGTTTAAACCTCTATATTAACCTCCTCCCTACTAGTTAGAAATTCCGCTAGTTGTTTGGGGGTCAAACATTGGAACTGTTTAGATTGAAATACAATTCTGCATACACAAGGGAATTTCAATAGGAAACTAGCTCCTATTGCCATAGTTCTTGTACGCAAAGCCAGAAAGGCCTTACACCTCTTCTGAGTCTCTCTTGATAGGTCTGGATATATCCTTATTTTTGACCCCAAGAAAACTGAATCCAAGTGTCTTAATGAAAGTCTCAATACTACATCCCGGTCTATTTCTAAAGCAAATGAGACTATTAATGTAGCTCTTTTCGTTATAATCTCTAACGATGATTCCAAAAAGGTAGTCAAATTCATCGCTGCACCACCAGGAAATTTTCCTGACTCCACTCTAGGATCAGTTGGCAAATAAAACGCTCTAGTAATTGGTGGTAGTGAATTATCTGACATACCCAATATTTCCACAAGGTATTTTTTTACCATTTGTACTGGAGTAATAAGAGGCGAACTAGGAAAATTTATTAGCCTCAAATTGAGTCTCTTAGACTGATTTTCCAGATATTCCAGCCTTCGTAGAGTAAAATTCTTATCCTTAATCAATGTTTGACCCACAAGTTCCAATTTTTGAGTTTGTTCAGTAAGAGATTTTACTTCCGCGGCTTGATGTTCAGTCTTTTGCAATTGGGCTAATGCAGTTTCTGATAGTCTTAATAATTTCAGCATTTTTAGTTACCACAGATTGTAGGGAGGAATGTGCAGTAAAGGTTAAGTCCCATAGTGACTCTAACATCACTACGGCTGGTTTTTCCATTTTCTTCAATGTCAGCTCAGGAAGGGGTGCTTTAGCAGCATTTTCCAGGAAACTCACTGTCTGTGCATGCAGTACAGGAGCCGATGTCAACTCTGGAGCTCCCAAGCTGTTGTCCCTCTGATCTCCCCTTGTCTCCAGCAGGCTCCCTCCCTGCAAGCTCTGCTCTCCTCTTTGAGCCTGAGCTACAGGGCTCGTCTGAATACATTCACTTCCCGGTTGTGGAGGGACCGCATGTTCAACGGGGCTAAGGGAAGTCCCATCCACATTGTCGGCTAGCGTCACAGCGCCAGCCTCAGCTACCGGAGTAGAAATCTTCCCGGGGCCCAGCGCAACTGCAAAATCTTCCATTTTGGCCTGCTGGAGTTGACTTGTCCCGTCTGGGAGAGAGGGAATCTCCCTGACTTTGCCTCTCCTTTTCCCCATATCGGGTTCAGGTGAGTATCAACTTCGTGGCGTTTTCAGGGAAGAGTGAGGCGTGTCTGGTAACGCTTCTCATACCGTCGCCATCTTGGATCTTTTTTTTTTCTTTTTAATTCTGTGTTTATCAATAACATACAATTCCTCTTATAAACCTAATCTTTAATTTACCAAGCACAATCACGTCACTTACCCAGAGAAATGTCCTCTTTCAGAACGTCTCAGAAAGAAAGTTAATTGGGACCTTTCTTCTATATAGTTTGGATTGTAAGGAAACTGCTTCAAGCAAACCCTTTGAAGCTAACCCAAGTAATCAGATTGCCTTTAGTAACCTTTGCAAATATTTTACTTAATTCATCTGAAAAGTAGAAATGATTCCCTGGTCCAGCGGTTGTATTTTGGAGGTGATGTTTTTGGGAAGACAGCTTACCTTGATTTTTCCATTTTTGCTGGTAAGTGTTTCCACTGAAGAACGCGCAGGACAGTTGTCGAGAAGGAGGACTGTCTTTGGCTCAAGTTTAAGCTGCCTCGTATGAGCCCAAACAGATGGCACAAAATACTCATGATACCATTCTTGAGTGCTGCTGTTGCTTTTGAATACTTGCGATTTTGACTTCCCAATGCAGAGTAGTTTGTGTGCGTGAACCCATTTTGTTCATACAAAAAAGCAGTGTTACATGATCCTTAATCTCCTTGAAGCCCTCTGCCTTTTGTTCATCAGTTTTGCAGGCAAGTGTTTTGTCTGAGAGCGTTCGGTAACAGAACCCCGTTTCATCTGCATTATAGATTAGCTCTGGAGATTATCCATATTCATTTATTAAGGTGCGTAGTTTATCTGCACGGTCATTAGCAGGAGCAGTGCCAGCTGGATGAATTTCACCTGATATGGCAACTTGCCAAATCCCGTGACGATGTTTTAAACACCATAACCATCTATATTGCTTGCTTTGAAATACTTTGAAATTCCTTGCTCACTGTCAAGGTTTTGTTTCAGAGACTCTGCCTTATGACGTATAATGGCCTTAGAAATTGGCATTCCTTCTGCCCTTTCCTGTGTGAATCATGTGAACACAGCCTTATCCAAATCATTGTCTGTGCTGAGTTTTAATCTCTCTTCCTTTGCAAACCCTCACTCTCGTCGAAATCCAAGATGGATTCCCTTAGCTTGGACTCTTTCGTGATCCAGCCATGAAGAGTTGCTTCTCTAACACCAAGCTTAGAAAACACATTTGCCTGAGTAGGGCCCATCTTTAGCATATCCAGTGCATTTAGTTTTTCTTTGGTTGTCCATTTTTTTTTGTTTACTTTTAGAAGGCATTTCTTGCTGGTCACGTGACACCATGAGACGGGGCAGACGCTAAAAAGCAGAACTCCGTGCGCGTCTCCCTTTACGCGGCGAAAAATCAGCAAAATAATGAAAGAATCGGGAGAGATTGGATGTACTAGCAGAGGAGGTGGTTAACCCCGCGAATAACCAGGCAGATATAGCAAAAGAGGTGAAATGACGACCAAAACGGTACGGAAAGAAAGGGAGAAGATAAGGCCACCTGAAAACAAAATGGCTGACCCACGTACACTGTGAGAAACAACGGTCGGATCGGCATGGGTGGCTGAAATAACAGCAGAAGTGACAGCGGCGGTAGAAGCAGCACTAGACAAAAAATTGCAACAAATCTATGACTGGGCAGAAGAGGCACACGAACGAATAGATAATATTTGTTTGGAGCTGGATGCGGGCCTGCAGCGTACCTCAGACCTAGAGGACAGTACGGCGACATTGAAAGAATCGCATACGAAATTGCAGCAGAAGGTGGTGGAGTTAGAAGCGAAAGTGGACGATCTGGAGAACCGCAGTAGAAGGAATAATCTGCGTTTGGTGGGACTACCAGAGACACTTTTGGATAAAGACCTACCATCATTCTTAGAAGAGTGAATTCTGTGTGCGCTGCAGCTGGGAGACAGACTACAACACTTTTGTGTGGAGAGAGCACATCGGATCGGACCGATCAAACCTTCGATGAATCGGCCGAGAGTGGTCATCTTTAAAAGCTTAAATTTTCGACATAAACAGCAAATTTTGACAGATATGAAAAGGTCGCCAACTTGCTTATCAGGGACAAAATATTTTGTGCTTCCAGGATTATTCGCAACATGTGCAACGGCTACAGAAAACTTTCTCGCCGGTCTGTACAGAACTCTTCAAGAAAAAGATTCGTTTTGCACTTTTATGCCTTGCGAAATTAAAGATAATGGCTGACGGTACAACCAGACATTTTGAACAGGCAGCTGAAGCGAAGGCATATATACAACAAATGAACTCAGAGGTAACCTCAGCAGACAGATAACTGAGATTACAGATCAGGTGGAAGGACTGGCTGGGGGAAAATACATTGAATATTGGACACAAAGAAGAGGCGGTGTGATAGTGCTCGTGGAGGGGAGACCGTGATGGGATAGCTATATGGTGGAAGAAAATCCAACTTCAGGTTTATTTACAAAGACTTATAATAGATGAAAGACATTTTGGCAATGCATAGCAAAGGGAATGGGTCGGAAGGGTTGGTTACGAAATACACAGGGAGGGATCAAGTCAGGGGCGATTCTGATACTTAGATTAAATGGGGGGGAGGCGTGGGCGACAAAAGGTGACTTGTTCTAACAGGGGAAGAGGAGAGAACAGGGAGACAGATGGGGTATGGGCGAAAGGTAGGGAGGGGGAGGGAAGGGGGGAGGGTGATGATGGGGAAACAACACAGAGTATGGATGTGGGAATGGTGAATGGATGATGGAAGGAAGAATGAGAGGGAGCATGAAAAGTATGCAAGACAATATGGGAATAAGAAGGCGGGAGATAATTGGAAAGATGAGGATGTTGGGTCTGGGACAACATGCTTGCTTAATGATAATGAATATGCAGCAGAGAATAAGACCGCAGGAGATAATACTGTAATGGGACTGAAAATATATTCATGGAATGTGGGCGGTATATCCTCACCCATTAAAAGTAAGAAAATACTGCACAATTTAAAAAAGAAAGGAGCCTCGATAGCTATGCTGCAGAAGACGCACCTATCCTCTGCAGAACATAAGAAACTGCAAACTTGGTGGGTGGGTAATATGATAGAGGCCCCAGCGGTGGGAAAAAAGGCAGGGGTAGTGATCTTATTTCATAAATCTCTTCAGGTAGAAAAATAGCAACTATATGTGGATACTGAAGGGAGATATATAATAGCCTGAGTATGGATAAATGGTATCTCCCTGCTCCTGGGTAATATATATGCCCCATAAACAATTCTATAGGAATATTATAAGTAAGCTACAGGCGATCCAACACACAGAGATGATCATAGGAGGAGATTTTAATATAGTGACGGACCCAGTCCTAGATAGATCACATTACAAGAATGGAAAGGCCCCGGACGCTACCAAAGGTATACCGCTGCTGTGTGAAGTGTTGGGATTGGTTGATGTGTGGCGGGTGTTAAATCCTGAAGTTTCGCCCTTTCCGAGGACGCTACCAAAACCCTTACCCACACCCTTATCACTTCTCGCCTAGACTACTGCATCTTGCTTCTCGCTGGTCTCCCGCTCAGCCATCTATCTCCCCTTCAATCTGTCCAAAACTCTGCTGCATGTCTTATATTCCGCCAGAGTCGCTATACTCACATTAGCCCTCTCCTCAAGTCGCTTCACTGGCTCCCTATCCGCTTCCACATACGGTTCAAACTTCTCCTTTTGACCTACAAGTGCATCCACTCCGCGGCTGCTCAGTATCTCTCCGCTCTCATCTCTCCCTACACTCCTCCCTGTGAACTCCGTTCGCTAGGTAAATGTCTCCTGTCGTCCCCCTTCTCCCCCACTGCTAACTCCCGGCTCCGTTCCTTCTATCTCGCTGCTCCCTATGCCTGGAATAGACTCCCTGAGCCGGTACATCAGGCTCAGTCTCTGGCTGTAATCAAGTCTAGGCTTAAAGCCCACCTCTTTGGTACTGCTTTCGACTCCTAACCATGACTCTCTTACTCAATACCCCCACCACTGCAATTTCCCCACCCCTAGCTGTCTGTTCGTCTGTCCAATTTAGATTGTAAGCTCTGTTGAGCAGGGACTGTCTTTTCATGTTCATTTCTACAGCGCTGCGTAAATCTAGTAGCGCTATAGAAATGTTTAATAGTAGTAGTAGTAGTAGTAAGTTAGAGATTGCACACATTACTCACGTGCACATAGCACTCAATCCCGAATAGATTATATATTGATGGATGAGGGAAGTTTGGCAAGGATCCAAACAACGGGCATAGATCCGACCATAATTTCAGATCATGCAGCGGTGTATATAGAGTTGACAGAGCAAAAAGGGCGGAACATCCAAAGAAGGTGAACTCTGGTCCTGGGGAACTGAGGAACTGAGTTTGATTCCCACTTCAGGCACAACTCCTTGTGACTCTGGGCAAGTCACTTAACCCTCCATTGCCCCAGGTACAAACAAGTACCTGTATATGTAAGCCGCATTGAGCCTGCCATGAGTGGGAAAGCACGGGGTACAAATGTAACAAAACAAAAAAAAGGTGGAGATTTGCCCTGGAACTATATTATGACCAAGCATTCTTAGTATTTTTAATGGATAAATGAATGGAATAAGGCCCATAATGGGATACATAGTTCCGATGCAATCTTTTATTGGGAAGCGGCAAAAGCAGTATTGAGGGGGGAGATAATTGCGTACTGCAGTCAAAAAAAGAAAAGAAGAGATAAAGATATAATTAGGCTGAGGAAACAACTGACATATCTGCGGAGAATATATGATTGTACCACCACAAAACAAACTCGAGAACAGCTGTTGGCCATGCAAGCAGCGATTAACGAATTGCTCCACCAAAGAGCAATTAAATTGGCCGCTTATTATAGATATCAACTTTTTAGATATGGGGATAAGCAGGATAGACTTTGAGCCAGAATGGTGAGACAAAAAACAGGTATGCAAAAAGTATTATCACTGCAACATGCATCGGGAAATCTAGTGCACACTGATGAAGAGATTCAACAGATTTTTCAGGAATACTATAGGAAACTGTATGAGATGGACTCAGTGGAAGAGCTGGACCCCGAGATGTATCTTAGTAATTTAGAGCTACCTTAAGTTATAAGAGCAGCAAAGCAGGAGATTGAATAAGTGTATAGACCCGGAGGAAATCAGAAGGGAAATAAAGAGAACTGCATTGAATAAAGCACCGGGCCCGGACGGATACCGGACAAAAGTTTATAAACTATTGGAGGTAGACATAGTACAGCCACTGGCGGACCTTTTTAATACTTCTGTGGAAGCTGGTGAGTTACCAACATCGCTCAGATTAGCAGACATAATTGTATTTCTCAAGCAGGAAAAAGATCCGACTAAACCAGAGTCGTACAAACCTACATCGCTAATAAATTGAGGCAAAATTACTTGCAGGGATTATGGCACAGAGGTTATCAGGAATACTACCTGAGCTAATAGCAAAGCCTTAGGTGGGTTTCATCCTGGGGAGACAAATAGTCAAAAATATTCGGATGATATTGGCATCATTAGAGTGGGTACGCAACAAGCAAAAAGGTACTCTGCTAATAAGCTTTGATGCTGAAAAAGCATTTGATAGGGTAAGATGGGACTTTATGTTCCACACATTACACACATATGGGTTTGGAGGATTTTTTTCAAAAGGCGATACACACACTGTACAATGGACCAATGGCAAGGGTATTGGCCAATGGCACTCAAGCACAGGCATTCCCAATAAGTAGGGGCACAAGACAGGGATGCCCATTATCCCCTTTATTATTTGCGTTGACATTGGATCCCTTGATACGTGAGATTGTGGGAAATCCGGAGATTATAGGGATACGGATGGGAAGGTGGGAATTTAAGATATTAGCATTTGCTGATGATCTACTGGTCCACCTAGATAACCCATATAAATCCCTTCCGGTATTATTGGAAAGCTTTGCAGAGTACGGAGTGTTCTCGGGGTTTAAACTAAATACTCAAAAGTCAGAGGGGCTACCCAGTAATCCTACGTTACGAGAGAGATGGATAGGGGAATTCCCCTTGAGGTAGGCAGAAGAGGAATTTACATATTTGGGAGTAAAGCTGACAGCGGATATGAGAACATTGTATAAGAGGAACATAGAAAGACTCCTGCAAGATACGAAGCAGCAGCTACTACAGTGGCAGCACCTGCCATTGTCTCTGAGTGGGAGAATTGGTCTGTACAATATGATAATTTTTCCCAGATGGTTATATGTTGTGCGACAATTACCCCTACATATTATGCAAAAAGATCTAAAACAACTTAGGTCAATGCTATCGCGTTTTTGCTGGGGTGGCAAAAAAACTAAGATAAAGTTAGAGAGATTATATGGAGGATGGAGAATGGGAGGGTTGGGATTAGCTAATATAAGATGGTATAATTGGACTTGTCTGTTAAGACATGTGGCGGACTGGGTGTTGGGTACAGAGGAGTTCACACCTTTTGATTTCTTGCTCCATGTAACATTTAAACAAACACCTCAGAAGTGGTGAAAACATACTCTACTGCAGGTTATGAGACGCACATGGCATTACTTAATACTCATATTGAAAAAGAACCCCTTGTGCACGGATATGTTACCATTGATTGGAAATTCAGATTTTGGGCCAGGAATGGCAAGAGGGAGGGTGATAGGATGGGTGCAAAGGGGAATAGTATATATATAGCAGATATGTTTCTGGAGTCAGGGGAGAGAAGAACTAGAGAGTCTGGAAAATATAGTGGGGAGGGATAATGTGGACTGGTACTCATAATGTCAGATCTATGAATATGTAAATCAAATTAAAAGGGCTAAATGCTCTATTGGAATATACAAGATGCTGGAACAATTTTTTCGACCAACGGAGAATGTACAAACCACAGTATTGGCGCTATATAGAGCAGTAAGCCTGGTTAATCCATATAGAAGATATAAGGACAAAGGGCGGAAGTAAACGGAAGAGCGTGGGGTTGAAATACGGGAGGGAGATATAATACAATCATTACGAGAGGTACACGCACATATGCATAGCGCAAGACATAGAGAGCTGCAATATAGAATTGTTACTAGAGCATACTTCTTGCCCAAACAGGCATATTATGCTGGACGCCTAGAGGAGCCTAAATGCTACAAATGTGAAGCTCTGGATGTGACATTGTTGCACATGTTGTGGACATGTCCATATATCAGAGACTTCTGGAG
The DNA here is from genome assembly GCF_901765095.1 of Microcaecilia unicolor. NCBI lineage: Eukaryota > Metazoa > Chordata > Amphibia > Gymnophiona > Siphonopidae > Microcaecilia > Microcaecilia unicolor. Next base: position 320,212,145 of record NC_044033.1, read on the forward strand.
TAAGATTCTAAGATATTGTGGGGCTTTGATAAGTAAGATATCCGATTAATGCCAAAGGATGTAATACTGGGATTGGTGAGGGACAGCAGATTATATAGCAGGGGAGAACGCACATTAATATATAAAGATACAATTATAGGAAAGCAGTGTATAATGCAGCACTGGAAACAAGAAGCTGTGCCCAACATCTGGCATTGGAGGAACGCCTTTCATGCTTTGCTGATGGTGGAGGCACAAGATGCTAGATATGCAGTTCAAAGAGAGAAAAAATTTTGGGCAATTTGGGAGTCGTATATCCAGTCACTACCGGGGCGAGCTCGTAGTTTGGTTTTGAACTCCATTTCGATATAAGTGATAAAGAAGCAGAAGGAGAGATTTCTTTGTGTGGGTTAAAAGGGGGGGATGGATGGGAGGAGAATGGAGGGGGGGTGGAGGTGGGGACAGACCAACTTGCATGTTCGGCAGAGGCGGGCTATAAGAGACAGGCTAACCACTGCTGATACTATATATGTGGTAGGGTGACATGGGGGGGAAGAGGAGATAAGGGAGGAAGGCTGGTGTTTAGGTTCTTCTGGTTGATCTTTGGGATGAGTTTAGGGGGAATAATAGGATGGGGGGGAGGAGCAGGGGGTACGGGGAGAAAATGTATAAAATACAGTTACCATAGTATGTATGATGACAGTATGTATTTATGATGTCACATTTCTTTCTGTTTGTTTGGAGAATGGTATATGTAATCGTGTTATCATTAATAAAGAAAGATTTAAACATAGAAGACATTTCTTTGTGCAGTGCTTTAGTATATTCTGCACATGAACGGGAAGAGCTGATGGTTTATTGTTTGTTAATTGCCAGTTTAACTCAATAAGACCTGAAGAGGCTGAACGATAAGTTGAGGTCCACAAGCTGTTTGCATTGTAAATGGGTCCGCGTTCAATCGAAGCATGTTGAGGCACCAGTGCATTTCCAAAGATCTTATATAAAGGTTGACGTCGTATTTGAGTTGGTGACAAGTTCAGTCTAACTGGACCCTGTCTTTGAATCGTTTTCTTTCTTGTATCACGTGAACACATGTCATTTCATGGTGGAAGTTGAAATTGAACGTCATCCAAAGAATGCAAATCTCTTCAAGGAGTATATAAAGTCATAACATTGCTGGGGCCATCCCTTTTAGTATTTTAAAAACCAGCAACATTAATTTAAATAAAGCAGATAGTGTAAGGAATACAAAAATGGGGTGACTCAGTTTTTTTGAACTGCCTAGAAATATTTTGTGCAACACTGAACTGGAGGGAAAAGAAAAAATGAAGGACCCCAGAACAAGTAAGTGAATGTTTTGGAATTAAAGGGCTTTGCATTTTCAGATCACAGGAGATGGATCATCAACATCAAAGATGTGGGAACTTAAGCTTATATTAGAAAACAGATTTTATCAGGGCTCGCTGAATACCCTTATTTTCTCATCACAGGCTTCCCAGTTGTAACATCTGTGTTCTCACTGAACATTAAACAAGAGGAAGATCTCCCCTTCATGGATCATCCTGAATCAGAGACATCTGAACAGGTTCACTGTCCTGTAACAGGCAAGTTTTTTTTATTTTGTTTGTTGCTCATCTTTATAAAACTGCCTTATGGAGTCCAGATAAACACTTTCTGCCAGTGTTCCCAAGCCTGGTCCTGGAGGTACCCCAGCCAGTCAGGTTTTCAGGATATGCACAAATGAGAGAGATTTGCATGCAGTGGAGGCAGTGCGTGCAAATCTCTCTCATGAATATTCATTGTGGATTTCCTGAAAATCTGACTGACTAGGGGACAAATTACGTTTTGCCAAACCCCAGGAGAGGAATGGCAACAAGTGAGAAGCAAAAATAAAGAAATAATGGTAAATTAGTACTCTGGTAATTAAATTAAATCAAGACTTCCCACTCGCAGTCCTAAAACATAAACACCATCGGACACAAGGCTCAGATGTTAATAAAAATAGAAAAGCTGCTTATTAGACAATATTGGCAGTAGAGAATGACACAGGGGCGGGGATGGGGAAGAGAGCCTGTGAGGACGGAGACAAACTTTGTCCCCGTGTCACTTTCTGCCTTGAAGTGTTGTAATGAACTGGACTGTTATTTATGTTTGATAGCAGACGACAATATTTTTATTTTCTGGTAGCAAAATTTGCATGCAGGATCCTGTACATCCTGCTACCAGCACATCTTCTAAGAAGATATATTCTATTGCAGGAAGGACTGTGGAAGACAGGAGAACTTGAAATTGTTGATGACTTCTTATTCATCCGCAGATTTAAAAAATCATAACAGTGCTTCATAGGGCATATTTCTCCCCTCTAGGGCAGACAGAATGGGTTGTATTTTGTACCCCTGAACATTTTAACAGGGTGAATTAAGATTCCTTGGGGTAGCAGAAGTGAGCTATGGTTGGGGTTGGAAGGGTAGAAGGTGGTGGTGGTGGGGTTATTATAGTTGCTCATTGTTGTTATTGTTTTCTATTTGTGATTTTTAAACCACAGTAGCACAGGATATTGTTCCTTTTTATACTTTAATGAAAACATTTCAATATAAAATCATAAGTGTTCGAGGCTTCTGCAGATGAGAACAGAGCCCACGAGACGGGGACAGGGCCTGCAGCGACGGGAATGGAGATGGAGCCTGTGGTGACAGAGAGAGAATCCATGGGGACGGGGACAAATTTTTCCCTGTGTCATTCTCTAATTGGCAGCAATGAAAAATGAATTCAGAGACAATGTATTATGCAAAACACCCAGAATGATAGTAAAATATCTTAAGTACCTGTCAAGGGAGTGATTTAAAGATAACACACACTATTAACTAATCCTGAAGTTATTAGGATACCTAACCCCAGGCACAGGAAGAGCAATTGAATCTGACAAGATAATAACACTCAGAAATTTTGGATCGGCAGTAGTCAGGCCTCTTATGGGGCATCCCATTCCAACCCACAACTTAGTCTCCCACCTTTCAATCGTTTGATCTCCTGGGTATTCCACCAGGGCCAGATTAACACTATATCAGGCCCTAGGCAAATGTAGGTTTGTGAACTGCCCTACCGGGATTTCCCCTTCCTCCTCCCCCACTGTCATGGATCCTTTTCTCTCTCTCTCTCTCTCTCTCTCTCTCTCTCTCTCTCTCTCTATGTTTGCTGTAGTAGAAGCTCTTCACCCTCTCTCTCTGTCTCCTTTGCCATCCAGCCTCTTACTCTCTTTCTCTGTTCCCCCTGTTCTGCAGCCCTTTCTCTTTGTTTCTGCTTCTCACTAATGCCTTTTTCTTCTCTCAGTCCCCCTCAGCACTCAACCTGTTTGCCTCTGTAGTCGGCAGGAGCAGTGTAACATATCACCAGGCTACGTGGGTCTCTCATCTTACATGTGAAGCTGATAGTTGTGGGAAGGACCAGCAGAACTATCAGCCTTGAGCGCAGGGAGAGGGACCCCTGTGGGTTGCTGCTACTTTCACCACTGTTGCCGCCAACCCTGAGAGGCAGCTGCCCGGCAGAGTGGTAGCGGGAAAGAGGAGAATGCTAGTGCTGTGCTAACTGCTTCTTAACCCAAATGAGGATTTTGCAAATGAGCCACAGTTTGGGAACAGCTGCCTTAGAAGTTGCCTGGTGTCAGAAGTGCTAAATGTGCATGCTACGAGGGGACAAGCTCCTTCCTGAGCAGTGAGTGGTCCGGTGGCACATCTAGAAATTTGTAAGGCGTCCTGGGCATTCTTTTGGTTTTTTTTTTTTAAGGCATTATAGTTTGGATTTGCAGGCAAGACAGGATGTAGTCTTTGGATAGAGAGTGTAGTCCATGGATTTTACTGTCCCACCCTTGATAAGGTCATTGTTATGGTATTTGCCACACATCTGAACTGCTCTGGAGGAACGCTAAGGAAGGAGACATGTGATCTTAGGTTTCTTTTCTTTAGTTCCTTCTGAGCAGTTCAGAACTAACCCAGTGTTTTGATTACAGAACATGCTCTTTAGGTTCTTCAGCTGCTGGTAGGAGTGCAAAACCCCCTCATCTGAACTGTTCTGGAGGAACTAATGGAAGAAAAATGATCAGGAAAGACTAAATGTCTCCCTATGAAAGTTAACAGAATATTGCGTAGTCAGAATATTGGCATTTACACACACATTGGGGGATATCTCATTCAAGACATTTATGCTTGCAGTGAGTTTGTAATTGTGAACACCCAAAGCCCAATATTTAAAGCAATTGAAATGGGCAGCAGAGGCTCCTGTCCATTTAAATCCCCTGGGACTGCCTGAGCCCCCCAAATTAATTGGCAGTAAAGCAGGCAGTACTACTGAATATTGCCTCTGACTGCTCACAGAAAAAGTGGTCAGGTCAGGGGCAGTACAGGGGGTGGCATTTTGGAGGGCCCAGGGTTTTGCATTTACCAGCTGGCTCTCTCAAGACATGAGCTACTGAGTACTGGGCTGCCTCCCATATCGCTTTAAAAAGAATTATTTTTTTAACCCCCTGCACCCCCTCCCACCCTCCTGACAAAGCTCCCTCCTTTCCGTCCCTTTCCCCGGGTCTACATCTATCCCAGAGTAGGAACGCACTCTCCTCGCTCCTGCCCCTCACAGCTGCCTTTGTTTTTTCCATAGCTGTAAAATTAAGGATCATACTCTTATTTTTTTTTATTCAACAGATGATGGATTTAGGAATAATAGTGAAAGAGTGAGAAAGTGCAATAAACAGCAGAAAAAGGAATGGAAACAGCGAGACCCCTCCAGAGATGGCATTGATCCTTCAGCTGACTGTCAGGGAGCTATCATCAGTAGCATAATAATGAGCAATGTGAAAGCAGAAGCCCAGGCAGGAGAAAAATTAGACAGAGAAAAGAGAAGCCACATAAACAGGCTTAGGACTGAAATTAATGACTGTGAAAGTACTAACAAAACTAAGCTATCTGGATACTGTAAAAAAGCATTTAACTGGTCTGAAAGTGATAAATGTTTTAGATGGAAATCTCAGCAGACATTTCATGAAAGGACGCATACAGGATTGAAACCATTTAAATGTTCAGAATGTGATAAATGTTTCAAAAGCATATCTGACCTGAAACGGCATGAAATGATTCATACAGGAGAGAAGCCATTTAAATGTTCAGAATGTGATAAATGTTTCAAAAGCATATCTGACCTGAAACGGCATGAAATGATTCATACAGGAGAGAAACCATTTAAATGTTCAGAATGTGATAAATGTTTCAAAACCATGGCTGAGCTCAAACAGCATGAAAGGATTCATACTGGAGAGAAACCATTTAAGTGTTCAGAATGTGATAAATGGTTCAGAAGGAAATCACATGTAGTGCTTCACAAGTTGACCCATACTGGAGAGAAACCTTTTAAATGTGCAGAATGTGATAAATGTTTCAGAAGCATGTCTCAGCTCAAACGGCATGAAAGGAGTCATACAGGAGAAAAATCATTTAAATGTTCAGAATGTGATAAATGTTTCAAAAGTATGTCTGACCTGAAACGGCATGAAAGGATTCATACAGGAGAGAAGCCATTTGAATGTTCAGCATGTGGTAAATATTTCAGAAGTATGTCTGAGCTGAAACTTCATGAAAGGATGCACACGGGAGAGAAACCATTTAAATGTTCAGAATGTGATAAATATTTCAGAAGTAAATGCCACCTGAAAGTCCATGAAAGGATCCATACAGGAGAAAAACCATTTAAATGTTCCAAATGTGGTAAATGTTTCAGAAGCATGTCTGAGCTCAAACTTCATGAAAGGATTCATACAGGAGAGAAACCATTTAAATGTTCAGAATGTGATAAATATTTCAGAAGTAAATGCCACCTGAAAGTCCATGAAAGGAGTCATACAGGAGAGAAACCATTTAAATGTTCAGAATGTGATAAATATTTCAGAAGTAAATGCCACCTGAAAGTCCATGAAAGGATTCATACAGGAGAGAAACCATTTAAATGTTCAGAATGTGATAAATGTTTCAAAAGCATGTCTGAGCTGAAATTGCATGAAAGGATTCATACAGGAGAGAAACCATTTAAATGTTTAGAATGTGGTAAATGTTTCACAAGGAAATCACTTGTAAAACTTCACAAGTTGACCCATACAGGAGAGAAACCACTTAAATGTTCATAATATGATAACTTTTGGCAAAGCATTTTTGAGCTCAAACGGCATGAAAGGGTTCATACAAGAGAGAAACCCTTTAAATGTTTAGAATGTGATGATATTTCCTTTTTACTGCAGTTTGGTAAAAGGGGCGCAAAATGATTCATATAGGAGAGTAATGATTTAACAGTTCCAACTGTGATAAATGTTTTAGAAGCAAGGCCAAATCAGCAATGGCATATAGTGATTCATATGAGACATAAACTATTTAAATGTTTTGAATATGATAAATGTTTTAATCAGAAAAACAACTTGCAATGGCATAAAATGACTCACACATCGTCCTTTTGACATTTTTATGAAGAATCATTTTAAACGTTTTTATTGCATACTTAACTGTATAGGTGTTGTGACTGCTCTCCACTGTTTGGTTTTATCTCATGGGGGATAAACCATTTAAATGTTCAGAATGTGATAAAGGTTTCAATCAGAAAAGGAAACTGCAATGGCATAAAGTGATTCATAAAGTTCTGAATGTGATAAAAGGTTCAGTCAGTAAAGAAACCTGCAACTGCGTAAAATGGCTCATATGGTACATAAACTATTTAAATGTTTTAAATAGGATAACTCTTGCAAAAGAAAAGCTGAACTGAAAAGGCATGAAATGACTCACAGCATTTGGAGGCAACAATAGAGAAAGTTTCTGTAATAGCTGAGTGGAGGTGGATAAATGTAAGATAGTATGATAAATTAGGGGCAGGGATAGAAGTCAACTGAAGAGGAAGAAGAATTGCAGGAGATGGACCCAGAGTTGGAGGAATTAGCAGTTGAGTTGCTGACTTATATTGATATAGATAAATTTGCTGGTCTTCAGGAGAGAAAAAGGTTACCCCTAGTTGAATCTAAAACCAAGACTAAATAAGATGAATAAGGCCATAATTTGTATAAGGATCCAGCCATTGGATATTACTGAAATTAACCAAATACACTATTGTGCAGGCAAAATTATTACAGTGACGGTTTTACCATTGAAACTCCTGGTCTAGAAGAGAAAGAGAATTTCTTGGGACAACTCGCATTGAAAGAGATATAACATCTTTGCAAACAGAGGTGCCCTGGATAAAAGGATACCTAATAGGATCACGATTACCAAAGATACTGCGGAAGATCCAAAATATCAAATTGAAATATGCTGCATTCATGGAGGAAGATCTTATATTCATAAGCGCCAATAATAAATTGAAAATAAAAGCTGAAGCACAAAAATTGAGGAATTATGATGAAAACAGAAATGAGAGATATCAAAATAAGATATTTAGAAAAACCCCTAACAATTCTACAGAGAACTAGGGAGCAGTGAACATAAGAATAGCCATACTGGGTCTATCTACCCTATTGCTGTCCTGGGATGTCAGGGGGACCAGTCTTCTAAAAATGCTGGCTGCTTCTATATCCCAATGGCTTGATTTTGTGCATTTTGCACTTGGGCGTTTTTTTTTCTTCAAAAAAATAGACCAAAAAACAAAATGTCCAAATCACAAAACGTTGTTCGGAACAGTATATGCCTGGAATAGACTCCCTGAGCCGGTATGTCAGGCTCAGTCTCTGGCTGTCTTCAAATCTAGGCTTAAAGCCCACCTCTTTGCTACTGCTTTCGACTCCTAACCATGACTCTGTTACTCAGTACCCTTCACTTATTGCCCTATCCTTTATCCTCACCTCTTTATTCCCCTACCCTTAATTGTTCTGTCTGTCTCATGTCTTATCTAGATTGTAAGCTCTTTGAGCAGGGACTGTCTTTTTTGTGTATGGTGTACAGCGCTGCGTATGCCTTGTAGCACTATAGAAATGATAAGTAGTAGTAATAGACATTTTTCTTTTTTGAAAATGACCTTCTTTCCTATTTGGATTTTGGACATTTTTTGCAAAACATCCAAAGTTGGACTTAGACGTCATATTGAAAATGCCCCTCATAACTAGCTATCTGCTAGCCGCTAAACAGCGATATTCAGCGGAGGTTAGCCAGTTATCCCTAGCTGAATATCAACAGATAGCTGGTTAAGCGCTATTTAACCAGTCAGCAGTCATTCTGGCCAGTTAAATAGCATTGAAATTGGAGGAATGTTTATTTTTTCTTTTTATTGGATGCTTTAAACCATTGATATTCCAGGAAACTATGGTCAAAGGAATGTCCTGGTTAGCCATTATCTTTTATCAAAATTATGCTGAAAAACACTATACGATAGTGTAAAACATTTGCTCTTGACGTAATAAAAAGAAAAGTGATGCCGTTAATCTGTGGACAATAGTGGAAAAATCAGTATAAAGAATCATTACAGTTCAAGCAAAGGGAACTATTGGGCCCTTTTACTAAGCTGCATAGGCACTTACATGCGTACAACGCACGTCAATTTGGAGTTACCGCCTGGCTACAGCATGGCCCTTGCGGTAATTTCATTTTTGACACGTGACCGCTACATGCACCGGAAAATAATTTTTATTTTCTGACACGCAGCAGAAACCAGGCAGTAATCGTCATTCTATGTGTGTAGATGATTACCACACAGTTAATGCATGAGACCTTACCGCTAAGTCAATGGCCGGCAGTATGGTCTGAGACCCAAAATAGACGTGCGACAATCTTGATTTTGACGCACGTTTATTTTCAGCAAAAATTTTTATAAAGGCCTTTTTTACAGTTGCGCTGAAAAATGGTTTTGCTCACACCCAAAACATGCGCCTACGCTAGCGCAGCCCATTTTTCGGCGCATCTTAGTAAAAGGACCCCTATATAAAAAATGGAGCTATGAGCAGAAGACAATATGACTCTGTCCCTGCTTTACTAAACAAAAACACTAGTATATATAACTCCAAACATCATATTTGAATGATTATTATAGTTTATGTAACCATTCAAACATCTGAGGTGTAGAAATGCTGAGGAAAAAGCAAGAAAGTAAAATTCTCTGAGGACAAGCAGGCTGCTTGTTCTCACATATATGGGTGACGTCCGACGGCAGCCCCAGGAACGGAATCTTCCTAGCACATGCGCGCCCATCTTCCCGCCCGTAGCAAACGTGCCTCAGTCTCCTTTTTTCCGCGGTCGGGGTGGCTGTTTTTTCGCTGCTCTGCGCCCCAGAAAGAGTCCTCACAGCTTTGTTTTTTTGCTGTCCATTTGTTCTTCGTTTTTTTTTTTGTTTTCCTCGTCGAGCTCTTTCTTGGTCAAAAAAACAAAAACAAACCTTTATTTCTTAGTGTTTTTCCTTTTAAGTTTCCTTTCGTTTTCGTGCGCGGCCTTTTTGGCCGCCCATACAGGTTTTCCCCTTGTTTTGGTGCCTTTTTTTGGCATCATCGCGAGTTTTGATTTTGCCGCCGTGATTTTTCCGGAGCCCCGTCAGCAGCGGTACCGAGGTCATCGACGGCGGTGTCAATGTCGGCATCAGAGAGTGCATCAACGTCGGGAGCGCAAGTGATGGCTGTCCATAGGGCCCCCCATGCTGGTAGCAGTGAGCCATCGAGTGGGTCTCCACCTGCCTCGAGGGCTCCTGCGGTACAGAGCCATTGGGACTGTTCTCTTTTGGACCCGACCCCAAGGAGGCGTGTGGATTCCAGGTCCTCCTCGTCAGTACCGGGGGATTCCGGTGACATGCTTCGAGCGAAGGCGAAGAAGCACCGCCATCGGTCGCCTTCCCGCCACAGTACCGAGAGCTCTGGGGCGCCGAAGAATTCGGCACCCGCTAAGCGTTGATGCCGAGAGGACCGCTCCCCCTCTATCCAGGATTCTGACATCGTCTCCTGCACCGGCCCCTCAGCTTCTCTCGACAGATGCTCTTGATGAGCGCCTCCGAGCCATCCTTCCTGGGATCATGGAAGGGCTGCTGCGATCATCAGCTTCGGTACCCGGGGCGGGAGTCGAGAACTCTAGACTCTTTTGGGAGGAAGGCCTATCATTCTGCTATGCTTGTGTCCAAAATTCAGTCCTACCAGCTCTACACGAGCATCCACTTGCGGAACAATGTGTGGCAGCTGGCGGACTTGGTCGATAAGCTCCCGTCGGAGCAGGCCAAGCCTTTTCAGGAGGTGGTCAGGCAGCTGAAGGCGTGTAGGAAATTCCTGTCCAGGGGTGCCTATGACACTTTTGATGTTGCGTCCAGGGCCACTGCTGAAGGGATAGTGATGTGCAGACTCTCATGGCTGCGTGCCTCTGACCTGGAAAACCGAGTCCAGCAGCGGATTGCGGATGCTCCTTGCCGGAGGGATAACATTTTCGGTGAGAAGGTCGAACAAGTGGTCGAACAGCTCCACCAGCGGGATACCGCCTTTGACAAACTCTCCCACCGGACGCCTTCAGCATCTACCTCAGCAGGTAGACATTTTTATGGGGGAAGGAGGAATGTTCCCTCTGCTTCTAATAGGTGTAGGTACAATCCGCCTTCTCGACAGCCTGTTCAGGCTAAGCCCCAGCACACTTGTTCACGTCAACAGTGTGCACCTCAACAGGCCCCTCCAGCTCCCCAGCAAAAGCAAGGGACGGGCTTTTGACTGGTTCCAGGTGAGCATAGCCGCTATCAAAGTGTCTGTGCCGGATGATCTACCGGTCGGGGAGAGGTTAAAAGTTTTTCACCAAAGGTGGCCTCTCGTAACCTCCAATCGGTGGGTTCTTCAAATAGTCCGGCTAGGATACTCCCTCAATTTGATATCAACACCTCCAAATTGCCCTCCGGGAGCTCAGTCCTTCATCTTCCAGCACAGGCAGGTACTTGCAGAGGAACTCTCCGCCCTTCTCAGCGCCAATGCGGTCGAGCCCGTGCCACCAGGGCAGGAAGGGCTGGGATTCTATTCCAGGTACTTCCTTGTGCAAAAGAAAACAGGGGGGGTGCATCCCATTCTAGACCTAAGGGCCCTGATAAAAATTCCTGGTCCGAGAAAAGTTCAGGATGCTTTCCCTGGGCACCCTTCTTCCCATGATTCAGGAAAACGATTGGCTATGCTCTCTGGACTTAAAGGATGCTTATACTCACATCTTGATACTGCCTGCTCACCGGCAGTATCTTTGATTCCATCTGGGAACACGGCATTTTCAATACTGTGTGCTACCCTTTGGTCTCGCCTCTGCACCCAGGGTGTTTACAAAATGCCTGGCAGTTGTAGCGGTGTCACTGCGCAGAATGGGAGTGCATGTGTTCCCTTATCTCGATGATTGGCTGGTGAAGAACACCTCGCAGGCAGGAGCTCTACAGTCCATGCAGATGACTATTCAACTCCTGGAGCTACTAGGGTTTGTGATAAATTACCCAAAGTTCCACCTTCTTCCAGTTCAAAGACTAGAATTCATAGGAATTCTGCTGGACTCCCAGACTGCTCATGCCTACCTCCCCGAGGCGAGGGCAGACAACCTTCTGTCTCTTGCTTCCTGGGTCCGAGCGTCTCAGCAGATCACAGCTTGGCAGATGTTGAGATTACTTGGCCACATGGCCTCCACAGTTTATGTGACTCCCATGGCCCGTCTTCACATGAGATCAGCTCAATGGACCCTAGCTTCCCAGTGGTCTCAAGCCGCCGGGGATCTAGAGGACGCGATCCAGCTGTCCACCGGGGTTCTCCAATCTCTTCTTTGGTGGACAATTCGATCCAATTTGACCTTGGGACGTCCCTTTCAAATTCCTCAGCCACAAAAAGAGCTGACAACGGATGCGTCTCTCCTCGGATGGGGAGCCCATGTCGATGGGCTTCACACTCAAGGATGTTGGTCCCTCCAGGAAACCGGATTTCAAATCAATCTCCTGGAGTTTGTATAAAAATGCTACAGCTATGAGCCTTGGTCCCCTGCCTAGACTTTGGTTCAGGCTCTAAAATGAGAGAAAAGCTTACAGGCCTGTGTGGCTCTTGCTTGAACTCCCAGTGTTGGAGCACTGCAGAGAACAACAGGAAACACAAGGGTGGGGGTCCAAAGGACAGAGTGACATTGTGGTCAGCCATGGTCTTGCTTAAGATTTGTGGTCAAGCGAGCTAAAGACAAAACCATGTTAGCAAGATAAAAGCTACTCATTAGTATGAGCCAATCAGTGGTAACCATGACATTAGCATAGATCCAATCAGGAATATCTACTGTCATATTATCCATCTCCTGAGGGCACCTATAAAAATCAGAGTATTTCCTGGTTTAAGTTAGAGAGAAGGGTTGCCACTCTCTCTCTCTCCAAGGGAAACTAATGTGACCAGCAGAATTGACAAATTACCTAATTGCTTTCCCTTGTAAAACCTTTAATTGGTAAAAGAAATTATAAAAGATTAGGAACTAATTAACACCTGTTTGCAGCTGGATTATTATATTCCTATAATTGATCGATTGTACGTGCCTGTTGTCAATCACTGATTTGACTTGTATCTTGGCAAATAAACTCCCAAATGATGTTCTGTCGACTTCACTTAATGATCAAAGGCTGTAAGTATAGATGCTTCTGCTCTATCAGGCTCTCTCTTGCTGCATTGTATAACCTGTATAACCTGTAGCCTAAATCCAGTTTGTCATAAGGCTGGTATCTTTTCCTTGCCAGTGCTGAGAGGCGGACTAACGTCTCTCTCAGTGGCAATTCCTTTTAGAACTTCACAACTTCTTGATTACCCCAGTACTAGTGTTATTTAGAGATGGAGTCAGATTTGAGGTCTCTGAACCCTATATTAGAGCGGTCTGGAATGCTCTAAAGGCTTTCAGAGATCGGCTGTCCAACCAAATTATTCAAATTCAGACAGACAATCAAGTTGCCATGTATTACATCAACAAGCAAGGGGGCACCGGATCTCGCCCCCTGTGTCAGGAAGCTGTCCAGATGTGGCTTTGGGCTCGCCGGCATGGCATGTTTCTCCAAGCCACGTATCTGGCGGGCATAAACAACAGTCTGGCCAACAGGCTGAGCAGGATAATGCAACCTCACGAGTGGTCCCTCAACTCGAGAGTGGTACGTCAGATCTTCCAAGTGTGGGGCACCCCCTTGATCGATCTATTTGCTACTCAGACCAATCACAAGGTCTCTCAATTCTGTTCCAGACTTCAGGCCCACGACAGACTAGCATCAGATGCCTTTTTCCTTTATTGGGGGAAGGATCTTCTGTATGCGTATCCTCCCATACCTTTGGTGGGGAAGACTTTGCTGAAACTCAAGCAGACCGCTGAACCATGATTCTGATTGCGCCCTTCTGGCCGCGCCAGATCTGGTTCCCTCTTCTTCTGGAGTTGTCCTCCGAAGAACTGTGGAGATTGGAGTGTTTTTCAACCCTCATCACTCAGAACGAGGGGGCGCTTCTGCATCCCAACCTCCAGTCTCTGGCCCTCGTGGCCTGGATGTTGAGAGCGTAGACTTTGCCTCCTTGGGTATGTCGGAACGGGTCTCCCGGGTCCTGCTTGCTTCCAGGAAAGATTCCACTAAAAAGAGTTACTCTTTTAAATGGAAGAGGTTTGTCGTCTGGTGTGACAGCAAGGCCCTAGACCCTCGTTCTTGTCCTACACAGACCCTGCTTGAATACCTTCTCCACTTGTCTGAGTCTGGTCTTAAGACCAAATCTGTAAGAGTTCACCTTAGTGAGATTAGTGCTTATCATTACCATGTAGAAGATAAGCCTATTTCTGGACAGCCTTTAGTTGTTCGCTTCATGAGAGGTTTGCTTTTGTCAAAGCTCCCGGTCAAACCTTTACCCAGCTGATGAAACCTCCTTTTGAGCCACTGAATTCCTGCCATCTGAAGTACTTGACCTTGAAGGTCATTTTCTTGGTGGCTGTAACTTCAGCTCGTAGAGTCAGTGAGCTCCAAGCCTTGGTACCCATGCTCCATATACTAAATTTCATCATAACAGAGTAGTCCTCCGCACTCACCCTAAGTTTTTGCCCAAGGTTGTGTTGGAGTTCCATCTGAACCAGTCAGTTGTCTTGCCAACATTTTTTTCCCCATCCTCATACCCGCCCTGCTGAACGTCAGTTGCACACATTGGACTGCAAGCAAGTATTGGCCTTCTATCTGGAGCGGAGAAGCCCATTCAGACAGTCCACCCAAATGTTTGTTTCTTTTGACCCCAATAGAAGGGGAGTGGCTGTCAGGAAACACACCATTTCAAATTGGCTAGCATATTGTATTTCCTTCACTTATGCCCAAGCTGGGCTGACTCTTGAGGGTCATGTCACGGCTCATAGTGTTAGAGCCATGGCAGTGTCAGTGGCCCACTTGAAGTCAGCCACTATTGAAGAGATTTGCAAGGCTGCGACGTAGTATTCAGTCCACACATTCACATCTCATTACTGCCTTCAGCAGGATACCCGACGCAACAGTTGGTTTGGGCAGTCGGTACTGCAGAATCTGTTTGGGGTTTAGAATCCAACTCCACCCCCCTAGGCCCATTTTTGTTCTGTTCCAGGCTGCACTCTCAGTGGGGAATACAGCTACTTTCAAAACAGAAAAATGTATATATTTTTTTTTTTTTCAAAAATGGCTATTTGCTAGATGTTTTTGTGCTCTGTGCATTTATCTTTTTGGTCCATTAACAAAAATTCCAAGTGAAAAACCTACAAAATGAAACCACTAGTATGTAGGAGGGGCCATAATTCTTAGTAGACTGGCAACACGGACACCTCAGGAGAGCAATGGGGCACCCTAGGGAGCACTGCAGTGGACTTCAAATAAATGCTTCCATGTACACATCTCACTGTTGCTCCCTTATCTTATCTGTTGAGCCCCTCAAACCCACTACCCCCAACTGTACACCACTACAATAGTCCTTATGGGTGAAGGGGGCACCTATATATGGGTACAGTAGATTTCTGGTGAGTATTGGAGGGCTTACAGTTTCCACCTTAAGTGTAACAGTTAGGGGGCAGCATGGGCCTGGGTCCAGCTGTCTGCAGTGCACTTCACCCACCATTAGACTATTCCAGGGATCTGCATGTTGCTCTAATGAACCTGAGTATAACATCTGAGGCTGGCATAGAGGCTGGTAAGTAATGTTTTTAATCACATTTTGGGGGGGTGGGAGGGGGTTAGTGACCACTGGAGGAGTAAGTGGAGGTCATCCCTGATTCCCTTCAGTGGTCATCTGGTCATTTAGGGCACCTTTTTGTGGCTTATTCATTAATAATATATGGCAAAAAGTTTTTTTTCTTTATCTTTCTTAGGAACCTTCAAAACTTAAAACCATCAATCTTATAAGGATCCTAAATATAATCCCACACCTTCAACTTTATCCACACCAGACTTCACATTTCTTATACCTCTTCCCGTTTTTGCCTCAGCGATGCATATTTCCAATCTTTATTTATTATTGGAAAAGTATATTTGCACCCAATTCTTCATTGGCGATTACTTTCGCATTAATTTCATTACTTCTTTTTATATAAATAGATTTTAATATCCTCTTTTTTTTAAATTTTAATTATGATTTTACAATATTACATCCATTTCAAAAATGTATTAGATACAGAAAATGTATTAAACACACTATAACAAAGAATATTATTATTCCTATTTCGACCACAATCAACACCACATTATGAGGCAAGAAACTAGGAAAATCAAAATAAGAAAGGAAAAAAAAATTATTGAGTTTAGTTTACTCTAGTAAGAGGAAGAAAACCCCAGTTACTCGTTAGCCGATATAACAGCATATTTAAAGTGGGGCCTCAGGTATGAACATCAGTCTTACTATGTTCTTTTGATTCAATATATGTTTGCATTTTTCTGGGGTCAAGGAACATATAATTAACACCATCAATAGACACAAAGCATCTGCATGGATATTTAAGAACAAAAGTCCCAGGTATTGCGAGGATTCGTGGTTTAAGCACCAAGAATTCTCGTCTACGCTTTTGTGTCTCTTTATTAAGGTCAGGGAAAATCTGGATCTTGGCTCCAAAAAAAAGTGCATTCATATGCCGAAAAAACAGTTTGAAGACATTATTTCTATCAAACTCAAGGGCAAATGACACCAAGAGAGTTGTACGTTCAGTAACCACCTCTAATGAACTCTCGAGGAACTCGGTCAAGTTCAGATCCGGATGAGATTGGGAAACCAGGGATTTAGACCGAATTCCAGATATATAACGAGCCCCCGTGATGGGAGGAAAACCCTCCACTGGGATTCCTAGAATTTCTCCGAAATATTTTTTATGCATATCTTTAGCAGGAATTAAAGGAGACTTGGGAAAAATAAGGAATCTCAAATTATTTCTCCTCCCCTGATTATCCAGATACTCCAGCTTTTTAGCTAGAGTATCTCTGTCCTTTACTAAAGTTCCTGTCAAGTCTGTATTTTCTTTAGCTCTCCTCCCAAGGCATCAATTTTTTCTTGATTTTCTTGTATCTTCCCACAAAGCTGCTCTTGGGTTTGTTTTAAACTAACAATTTCTTCTTTTATGGACGTTGTTACCTTAGTTAGGCTGGTGTTCATCCCCTGCATGGCGTCCCACAACCGCTCAAGCATTATCACAGCCGGTTTTATTCTTTCACCGCTTACCCCCGGAGGTGCCACCAGGACAGGAGTGAGTGCAGGACTCTCTGCACCCAAATCTGTAGCCGCTGTCTTCTCTGGGGTCGATGCTTCCACGGGGCCTTCTCCGGTTGCTAACGCAGTAAACACTTTGGTTTGCGCTAGCTGCCCCTCCGATAGAGAGCAAATACTTCCGGGTCGCGGTGGAGCTGTGAATGGAGGCGGGCTAAGTGACGCCACCTCTATGCTGCGGTCCGATAGACTAGCTACGGATCCCATTGTCGTGGGTACTGGCGTTCTATTCATCTGGACTACGTACTTCTCCAACGTTTGTTACCGGAGCGCCGGGCTTCCAAGGCAGGAGGAGGACTGGATCCCTGTTTTCCCCTTCCTTTTCCCCATGAATCTTCAAGGGGGAAAGTGCTGCTTACTCAGGTAACGCTATCGGGTTTCGGGAGCTCAGAATCTGCTTCCTCTCAAGTCGCCATCTTGCCCCCCCTTTAATATCCTCTTTAAAGTACTTAGCATATCAATAGAAATCAAACAAAATAAAACATGGAAAAGAAAATAAGATGATACCTTTTTTATTGGACATAACTTAATACATTTCTTGATTAGCTTTCGAAGGTTGCCCTTCTTCATCAGATCGGAAATAAGCAAATGTGCTAGCTGACAGTGTATATAAATGAAAACATTCAAGCTTTACTATGACAGTCTGACAGGGTGGGAGGATGGGGGTGGGTAGGAGGTATGCATGGGGACATCAAAGCATATCATTGATATTCTAACAGGATGCAGACAGGAGAGGTTCCGAGGGCTTGGAGAATGGCGGAGGTGGTCCCTCTTCACAAAAGTGGTGATAGGGAAGTAGCTGGAAACTACAGGCCAGTAAGCCTCACTTCGGTTACTGGAAAAGTAATGGAAGCGATGCTGAAGGAAAGGATAGTAAATTTCCTGAAAGCCAATAAGTTGCAAGATCCCAGACAACATGATTTTACCAAAGGGAAATCGTGCCAAACGAATCTCATTGAGTTCTTTGATTGGGTGACAGGAGAATTGAATCAGGGACGAGCTATGGTCATAATCTACTTAGATTTCAGCAAAGCTTTTGACACGGTTCCCCACAGAAGGCTTTTAAATAAACTGAATGGGCTGAAGATAGGACCCAAAGTGGTGAACTGGATTAGGAACTGGTTGACGGACAGACGCCAGAGGGTGGTGGTGAATGGAGTTAGCTCGGAGGAGGGAAAGGTGAGTAGTGGAGTGCCTCAAGGATCACTGCTGGGGCCGATTCTGTTCAATATATTTGTGAGTGACCTTGCCGAAGGGTTAGAAGGTAAAGTTTGCCTATTTGTGGATGATACTAAGATCTGTAACAGAGTGGACACCCCGGAGGGAGTGGAAAACATGAAAAAGGATCTGAAGAAGCTAGAATGGTCTAAGGTTTGGCAATTAAAATTCAATAGTCACCACTTCTGGGGTATAGATGTCCCTTCAGGGTTTTTATTATTTACCAAATGTAAACTAATAACCCCTTCTATTATATACCTTATACAGTGTATCTTACTAAGTAACTCTACTTCACCAATCACCAATCGTTTTTTTATGTATTTTTTCTCTTGCATTCAAAATAGTGCTCAGTGACTGGAAAAACATTTCTAGACTGACTAGCAGCCATATATAATGCTTTCCTTGTGGTACATCATTGCACTCCACCTCCTACCTATCTTATATGATGTTTTACTTCGAGTGTAATGAATCTACCCACTTCTATGTGTAGTTCTTTTATATATTATGTGTATACTCCCACAATTATACAGCTGCTTATCTTAATATTTGACAGTGTTCCCACTCTCCAGAAATGCTCTCAGTCACTTTAAATAGTGCAGTGCTGTAAATCAAAGGAAATTTTTGGAGTTCACTAAACCAGTTCCCGGTTGTCATCCATTGTTGGTGCCCTACATGCGAGCATGTTTCACCGTAGCGTCATCAGGGGAACACCATTCTATAAAAATAAACCAAATACAGTGTAACTAAAAACTAATCCCACTACGAATGCAATTTTCACTTTCTTATTACTCATATATACATTACTATCTTACTAAACAAGTAATTCAGAATGTTTTCATTATATATATCACTTAGTGGCTACCTTCAGGCAGGAACAGCTTACACTCCTCTCCCTCCAACGGCCAGAACGCCGGTACATGCGTAATAGATACACCCATACTGTCTTTCACAAATTTAAATCCCCGATAGGTGGGACAAAGCCCACCAATCAATCTCCTTGTTAAGACCTGACGGGATTACCGTGCGCCACTGAAAAATGAAGCGCTGTTCCCTTTGAATCAATGCAGACATCACGTCCCCACTAAAGGTACTAGGTAATTGATATAATACTTGAAAGGATACATCCCGTATTTCATGTTTAAGCTCCACCCAGTGTGAAACCAGTGGTGCCTCAAATTTCTGTACCCGTAGATTGCTTATATGCTCTGCAATGCAATCCTTTATTCTCCTTTTTGATTGGCCAATATACCATTTTTTACAAGGGCAACATATGCCATACACTACACGAGCTGTTTCACAATTTGTGGAGTGTTTTAACACAAAATCCTTCCCTGTAATCGGGTTCTCAATAGTTGTTGCAACCAGAGCATATCTGCAATATACACAATGGCCACATTGACTGTGGCCTTCATGATTATCAGGAAAATCTTGCACATATCTCCTCTTAAATATTTCCGCTAAATTACGGGCTCTAGTGTGTGCAAAACAAATGTGCCTGGGTATATCGTGTAACCTTAAAATGGGCCAGTGCTTACGAATAATTTGCTTAACATACCTGGCCTCTGTGGAGAACGGTAATACACATACAATCTGATCTTCTTGGCTATTCTTAAAATTCCGTGGGTGTCTTAACCATTGTTGTGAAACACTTCTGGCTCATTTAAATGCTCTTTTAAGTACCTGCCCAGGATACCCTCTGTGTATAAGCCTACGGTGTAAATGTGCTGCATGTCTATCAAATGCTTCCCTTGAATGACACAATCTTCTCAATCGTAAAAACTGCCCCATTGGTATTCCATCTTTCTGTGCTTTCGAATGGAAGCTTTTATAATGCAAGATAGTGTTTGTATCGGTTGGCTTGCGATACATCTCAGTATAGAATTGGCCCTGATACCAGTCAATGGATATGTCCAAAAATGAAACATGATTATATGATATGTTGGTTTCAAAACTGATGTTAGGATCACAATTATTAAGAAATTGAATAAATTGCTGTAATTCTTCCATTCCTGCTGACCAAATCAAAATCACGTCGTCGATGAATCTCTTCCATAACAGAATATGGGTGGCATATCGGGAGGGGTACACAAACAGCTGTTCAAAATGTGCCAAATACATACAGGCAACAGTGGGAGCCACCGTCGCGCCCATGGCGACCCCTCGTTTCTGTAGATAATATCGATCTTCAAATTGAAAAAAATTGTTTGATATAACCTGCCGTGCCATATGATTCATCAATTGTATCTTCTCATGTGAATAATCCATCGTACTTAATTGTTGGTCAATAAGCTGAAGAGCTTGATCCTGAGGTATCATTGTGTATAATGATCGCACATCCATGGATGCCAGAATTATCGGACCCTCAATGCTCGACAAATCATGCAACATCCCAAGAAAATGTGTTGAATCCCGTACAAACGAAGGGATATTGGTCATCGCTGGCTGTAGATGAAAGTCCAAAAACTGAGATAAGGGCTCATTTAGAGAGTTGGTGCACGACACTATTGGACACCCAGGAGGATCCACCAATCTTTTATGTATTTTAGGAACAAAGCGGATCTGAGGCATTCTAGGACTGGCAACATACAAGTATTGAAATTCTTTGCTAGAAATCACACCTTTCTCATTAGCCTCCTGTAAAAGTGCTTTAATTTCCAGCTGATTTTGTTTAGTAGGGTCCATATCCAAAAGAGTGTAAAAATCCTGATACCTCAATTGATGCCCTGCTTCAGCTCTATACTTACTAGTGTCCTGCACAACAACTCCCCCACCCTTATCAGCTTTTAAGATGATAATACTAGTATCCTGTTGTAATTGATTAAGGGCTAATAATTGCGCCTTAGTCAAATTATTCGGAGAGTATCGTTTCTTCCGTTCCATATCCTCTATATCCCGCAATACCAATTTTTGAAAAGTTTCTATAACTGCATCGTGGGGACCCGGCGGCATCCAAGTGGAAGGCAGATGGTATTTACTAGTAAAAGTAACCGCTTCCATCAACTGTGTATCTGATGTTTCATTGCCAAAATATGCTTTCAATTTTAGTTTTCTAAAAAACTTGTACAAATGCTGACGATTGGAAAAAGCGTCATAATTTCTGAAAGGGACAAACGACAATCCTAACTCAAGGATATATGAGCAAGATTTTCCTGATAATCATGAAGGCCACAGTCAATGTGGCCATTGTGTATATTGCAGATATGCTCTGGTTGCAACAACTATTGAGAACCCGATTACAGGGAAGGATTTTGTGTTAAAACACTCCATGAATTGTGAAACAGCTCGTGTAGTGTATGGCATATGTTGCCCTTGTAAAAAATGGTATATTGGCCAAACAAAAAGGAGAATAAAGGATTGCATTGCAGAGCATATAAGCAATCTACGGGTACAGAAATTTGAGGCACCACTGGTTTCACACTGGGTGGAGCTTAAACATGAAATACGGGATGTATCCTTTCAAGTATTATATCAATTACCTAGTACCTTTAGTGGGGACGTGATGTCTGCATTGATTCAAAGGGAACAGCGCTTCATTTTTCAGTGGCGCACGGTAATCCCGTCAGGTCTTAACAAGGAGATTGATTGGTGGGCTTTGTCCCACCTATCGGGGATTCAAATTTGTGAAAGACAGTATGGGTGTATCTATTACGCATGTACCGGCGTTCTGGCCGTTGGAGGGAGAGGAGTGTAAGCTGTTCCTGCCTGAAGGTAGCCACTAAGTGATATATATAATGAAAACATTCTGAATTACTTGTTTAGTAAGATAGTAATGTATATATGAGTAATAAGAAAGTGAAAATTGCATTCGTAGTGGGATTAGTTTTTAGTTACACTGTATTTGGTTTATTTTTATAGAATGGTGTTCCCCTGATGACGCTACGGCGAAACATGCTCGCATGTAGGGCACCAACAATGGATGACAACCGGGAACTGGTTTAGTGAACTCCAAAAATTTCCTTTGATTTACAGCACTGCACTATTTAAAGTGACTGAGAGCATTTCTGGAGAGTGGGAACACTGTCAAATATTAAGATAAGCAGCTGTATAATTGTGGGAGTATACACATAATATATAAAAGAACTACACATAGAAGTGGGTAGATTCATTACACTCGAAGTAAAACATCATATAAGATAGGTAGGAGGTGGAGTGCAATGATGTACCACAAGGAAAGCATTATATATGGCTGCTAGTCAGTCTAGAAATGTTTTTCCAGTCACTGAGCACTATTTTGAATGCAAGAGAAAAAATACATAAAAAAACGATTGGTGATTGGTGAAGTAGAGTTACTTAGTAAGATACACTGTATAAGTTATATAATAGAAGGGGTTATTAGTTTACTTTTGGTAATTAAAATTCAATGCCAAGAAATGCAAAGTAATGCACTTAGGGAATAGAAATCCACGGGAGACGTATGTGTTAGGCGGCGAGAGTCTGATAGGTACGGATGGGGAGAGGGATCTTGGGGTGATAGTATCTGAGGATTTGAAGGCGATGAAACAGTGTGACAAGGCGGTGGCTGTATCTAGAAGGTTGTTAGGCTGTATAGAGAAAGGTGTGACCAGCAGAAGAAAGGGAGTGTTGATGCCCCTGTATAAGTCGTTGGTGAGGCCCCATCTGGAGTATTGTGTTCAGTTTTGGAGGCCGTATCTTGTTAAGGATGTAAAAAGAATCGAAGCGGTGCAAAGAAAAGCTACGAGAATGGTATGGGATTTGCGTTACAAGACGTATGAGGAGAGACTTGCTGACCTGAACATGTGTACCCTGGAGGAAAGGAGAAACAGGGGTGATATGATACAGACGTTCAAATATCTGAAAGGTATTAATCCGCAAACGAACCTTTTCCGGAGATATGAAGGCAGTAGAACGAGAGGACATGAAATGAGATTGAAGGGGGGCAGACTCAAGAAAAATGTCAGGAAGTATTTCTTCACGGAGAGAGTGGTGGATGCTTGGAATGCCTTCCCGCGGGAGGTGGTGGAGATGAAAACGGTAACGGAATTCAAACATGCATGGGATAAACATAAAGGAATCCTGTTCAGAAGGAATGGATCCTCAGGAGCTTAACCGAGATTGGATAGCAGAGCCGGTAGTGGGAGGTGGGGCTGGAGGTTGGGAGGCGGGGATAGTGCTGGGCAGACTTATACGGTCTGTGCCAGAGCCGGTGGTGGGAGGCAGGGATAGTGCTGGGCAGACTTATACGGTCTGTGCCAGAGCCGGTGGTGGGAGGCGGGACTGGAGGTTGGGAGGCAGGGATAGTGCTGGGCAGACTTATACGGTCTGTGCCAGAGCCGGTGGTGGGAGGCGGGGCTGGTGGTTGGGAGGCGGGGATAGTGCTGGGCAGACTTATACGGTCTGTGCCAGAGCCGGTGGTGGGAGGCAGGGATAGTGCTGGGCAGACTTATACGGTCTGTGCCAGAGCCGGTGGTGGGAGGCGGGGATAGTGCTGGGCAGACTTATACGGTCTGTGCCCTGAAGAGCACAGGTACAAATCAAAGTAGGGTATACACAAAAAGTAGCACACATGAGTTGTCTTGTTGGGCAGACTGGATGGACCATGCAGGTCTTTTTCTGCCGTCATCTACTATGTTACTATGTAGATAGCCAAGACCTGCCGCTTCTTTCTCTATAACATCAGCAAAATTCGCCCTTTCCTCTCGAAGCACACCACCCGAACACTTGTCCACTCTCTCATTACCTCTCGCCTTGACTACTGCAACCTACTCCTCACTGGCCTCCCACTTAGCCATCTATCCCCCCTTCAATCTGTTCGGAACTCTGCTGCACATCTTATCTTCTGTCAGGACCGATATGCCCATATCACCCCTCTCCTCAAGTCACTTCACTGGCTTCCGATCAGGTACCGCATACAGTTCAAGCTTCTCCTACTTACCTACAAATGCCCTCGTTCTGCAGCCCCTCCTTACCTCTCTACCCTCATCTCCTCTTACGTTCCTACCCGAAACCTCTGCTCACAGGTCAAATCCCTCCTCTCAGTACCCTTCTCCACCACCGCCAACTCCAGGCTCCGCCCTTTCTGCCTCGCCTCACCCTGTGCTTGGAATAAACTCCCTGAGCTCATACGCCAAGCCCCCTTCCTGTCCATCTTCAAATCCTTACTCAAAGCCCACCTCTTCGATGTCGCCTTTGGCACATAACCATTATACCTCCATTGAGGAAATCTAGACTACCCCAACTTGACATTTTGTCCTTTAGATTGTAAGCTCCTTTTGAGCAGGGACTGTCCTTCTTTGTTAAACTGTACAGTGCTGCGTAACCCTAGTAGCGCTCTAGAAATGTTAAGTAGTAGTAGTAGTTGTATTAACTCTGACATCCTACATCTATATCATCTCCACATCCTGAAAATCCATTCTGCAAAAGAGAGACGCAAAGCTTTTTCCACCTGCATCTCCCACCTCACAGTTGTTATTCTATTCTATGGGACTCTAGTCTGTGTCTATATGAGACCAACTTCAATGTATTCATCAGACCAAGACAAACTGTTTTCCAAGCTTCACACAGCTCTGATTCCAATGCTAAATCCCATTATTTATAGTTTAAGAAATTTAGAAGTGAACACAGCACTGGCTAAATTTGTAATGTGCAATAGATCACTCGCTTAGGTAAAGAGATCATGCCTTATTACAATTCCCCTCCCTGAAAAATGTGAAGCATAAATGCATAGTACATGCAGTGGGCTTCGGTTATAGATTAGCTCAATGCTAGAACTCATTTCCTCTTCAATTGAGATTGACCTAATGTTACTTGAAATTTCAAAAGCTGATAAAAGCACATTTATTTTTCATATGTTTGAGTTGATGTTGGATGTTCTTTAATTATAGCATATTGGTCACTTGTTTCAGAAGATGTTATTTATTTAGGATTAATTGAATTAGCCTTTGAGGTATTTTAAAATCTGTCCTGAATGTTATTTCCTAGGATTTATTTATTTATTTTGGTTCATTTGTACCCCACACTTTCCCACATAAGCAGGCGCAGTGTGGCTTACATAAATCAACATGCGTGCTACCGTTCAATGATATGAGTCAAAAAATAGTTCAAACTATGCGTAATCACTGGCACATTTTGCAATTATACCCTTGTTTCTTGGAATTTCTTATACCAGGGGAAAAACGCTGGGAGAGCGGCTTAGTGGAAATAAATTTATGTATTCAAGGGCTAATATTGAAGAGATGGGTTGCCAAAAGAGCTGTGGGCACTGTCAATGGTGCCCTAGGGCAATTTTGGGTAACATGTGGGCTCCACCCGCTAGAGATATAATGATAAAAAGTAAAATGATTATGGATTGCGACAGCCGTAATGCTATTTATGCGATTATATGTCCGTGTGATCTCATATACATTGGGAGAAGTGCACGCCCAATCAAAGTGCGGTTGAATGAGCATAAATCCCGAATAAATACTCAGAATATGCAGGCTCCGCTCGTTGATCACTGGCTTAATAAATAGCATACTGTTGAGGATATACGCTGGAGAATTGTAGAAGTGATAGAAAAAAAGAGGGAGGTTGGCTCAGATGAAAAATTTTTAAACTATAGAGAGCAATGGTATATCTTTAAGTTGCAAACAGTTATGCCTCTGGGTTTAAACGCTGAATTGGATTGGGCGTCCCTCATGTAATTTTGAAGCCCGGGGAGTCACGGGAGTGGGACTTAATACGTCACTGAAAATTGATGGTATGTAATAGATTTGAAAAGACGCTGTCGCCATCTTTGCTGTTAAGAAATGTATGCAGAGCTGGCGCTGAGAAAGTTTCTAGGGTAAGATATTTAGAACTTATAAGAAAGGTGGAGAGAGAATATCTTTACCCTAGTGATCTGTTAAATTTTGAAGCTGAGGCAGAGATGAGATTAATAAGTTGTTTTTCTGTTATAGGGGTTGTCCTTGAGGAAGCTCGTGTAGCGAGCGAAACATGTCGGGCGTTTGAACCCCTTGGTCCGACTAATGAAAGTATCTTAAAGATAAGTAAATCAAGTAATAATTATTGAAGGAGTTGAAAATTAATATGAGAAAAGTGTACCGGTGAAGATGATTGACGCTCTATGGTACCTCCATGTAATTCCTATGAGGGTGTTGGATGGTGAGTGTCACTGAGGTCACTTAGTAGAGATTATTCAAAGATAAGCAACTTTAAAAAAATATATATATATCTCTATTTATCAGGAAGTTGAAAATTTGGGAATTACTTTACACTTTTATGGAAGGAAGGTGGATGAACTGTAACTGGATAGAATGATGTTTGAATGATTACATAAATCAAGAGCATACAATTCAGAAAGAACCAGGCACACCCATTAAAGGGGGGACGACCACAACCGGGCTGAAGGCCAGCCAAGACAGAAGTGTGGGGGAGGGGACAGGGAGGACCAGCTAGATAGTAGAGGTAGTAGTGGGAAGGAAACAAGGGGTAGCAAGGGGAGGGGCAGGAAAGAAGGGGAGGAGCAAGGGAGGAGGAGAGAGGAATTCGAAATGCACAGGAAGTCCAAAGTTGCCAGGTGGGCGGTTTTATCGCCCAATTGGGCGGATTTTCGCCAGCGGCGGCGGGAAAATTTTGCCGGCCAAGGGATGTGGTTTTTTGGGCGGTTTTCCCGTTTTTTCCGGGGCTTCTATTGGTCCAATTCGGTCCAATAGAAGCTTTTCCGGGGCTTCTATTGGTCCAATTTGGTCCAATAGAAGCTTTTCCGGGGCTTCTATTGGTCCAAATTGGACCAATAGAAGCCTTTCAGGGGCGGGGTTGACGTCAGGGATGACGTAGGGGACGGGGCTAGTGATGTGGGAGGCGGGGTTAGTGACAAGGGGGCGGGGTTCGGTGACGCGGGAGACGGGGATTGGCTACGGGCAGTTTTTGGGCGGGTTTACGGCTCGTTTGGGGCTGAGAAAACTTTTCCCAGCTGGCAACCCTGTGCGACTCACAATTTTACCAGTTCATGGGCGGTTGCCGTAGCAGCGACATACAGCGAGTTTTGCTTGCCAGGTCACGAGATGCGTGCTAGTGTAGTTAATCGCGACCTATAATGAGGTCTTTTTGCCCGGCCACGCGGCTCCTCGCCGGTGCGGCATGGTACCTACCCACTACCTACAGCATAGGTCTCATTGAATGAACATGCGGTGATGGTGACGCAGCGCACATATGAGTTTTGGACCCCGCGGCAAAAGCCATGCTGACGTAGCCGTCATGGTAAAAAAAAACAAGCCCTATTGTGGCCGGCCACGCCAGGTTATCTAATTCGAAAATTTAATGCAGTATAAGCCGTCCATGCCATTACGGCGATGGACCTTAAGCCCCGTTATGGTCAGCCAAGCCAGATTTTCGATTTAATGCAGCAAAAATGAGTGCGGTATAAGTCACCCATGCTGTATAAGCCGCCCATTCCATGCAGAGCTATACAAGCCCCATTGTGGTCAGCCACGCCGTGTTATCTAATTTGGTAAAATTTAGTGCAGTATAAGTCGCCCATCAAACATATAAATTGCGAGTGACCGTACTCACCCGCAAATGCGCAGTAGAGACCGAACGTTCAAGGAGCAACAATCCAAACCCCGCCTCCACCAGCAGCTCCTGTTCCTGTACCGAACGTAATGCAGCCAATAGGGAGGGGAGGGGCGTGGAAATCGGAGGAGGACGTAATGCAGCCAATAGGGAGGGGAGGGGGCGTGGAAATCGGAGGAGGACGTAATGCAGCCAATTGGGAGGGAAGGAGGGGGCGTGGAAATCGAAGGAGGACATAATGCAGCCAATAGGGAGGGAAGGAGGGGGGGGGGTGGAAATCGGAGGAGGACGTAATGCAGCCAATAGGGAGGGGAGGGGACGTGGAAAATGAAGGAGGACGTAATGCAGCCAATAGGGAAGGAGGGGGCGTGGAAATCGGAGGAGGACATAATGCAGCCAATAGGGAGGGGAGGGGGCACGGAAAACGGAGGAGGACGTAATGCAGCCAATAGGGAGGGAAGGAGGGGGCGTGGAAATTGGAGGAGGATGTAATGCAGCCAATAGGGAGGGGAGGGGACGTGCAAAATGAAGGAGGACGTAATGCAGCCAATAGGGAAGGAGGGGGTGTGGAAATCGGAGGAGGACGTAATGCAGCAAATAGGGAGGGAAGGAGGGGGCATGGAAATCGAAGGAGGACGTAATGCAGCCAATAGGGAGGGGAGGGGAGGGAGCGTGGAAATTGAAGGAGGACGTAATGCAGCCAAAAGGGAGGGAAGGAGGGGGCATGGACATCGGTGGGAGAGGGAGGGAGGATGGAGAAGAGAACCACCATGTACAAGGGCACAGCAGGAATGACGAAGTGGCCGAGGCAACAAAAAAATCCGCAGCAGAAACCAAGCAGGGATCAAAAAACGTTCTGGGGCCAACAGAAAAAGGTAAACAGGTACATTCACTCGCAGCACACACACACACAAGTCCTGCTTTGCAGCATGAAGCAAAGACATGGCTGTCCCGCCCCTTTGGCTCACTGAACAGCAGGAGTCAGCAGAAGGGGCGGAACAACAACAACAACAACAACATGTATGGGGGGAGGGAGACCGGCACAAGACTGAAAAAACGAGCCTGCCTTTCAAACTGCTCTAACAACTGACTAAAAGGAGACACTGAACCTCCACTGCCACACAGCTCCAACAACTGACTACAAGGAGACACTGAACCTCCACTGCCACACAGCTCCAACAACTGACTACAAGGAGACACTGAACCTCCACTGCCACACAGCTCCAACAACTGACTACAAGGAGACACTGAACCTCCACCGCCACACAGCTCTAACAACTGACTACAAGGAGACACTGAACCTCCACTGACACACAGCTCCAACAACTGACTACAAGGAGACACTGAACCTCCACTGCCACACAGCTCCAGCAACTGACTTCAAGGAGACACTGAACCTCCACCGACACACAGCTCCAACAACTGACTACAAGGAGACACTGAACCTCCACCGACACACAGCTCCAACAACTGACTACAAGGAGACACTGAACCTCCACTGCCACACAGCTCCAACAACTGACTACAAGGAGACACTGAACCTCCACTGCCACACAGCTCCAACAACTGACTACAAGGAGACACTGAACCTCCACTGACACACAGCTCCAACAACTGACTACAAGGAGACACTGAACCTCCACTGCCACACAGCTCCAACAACTGACTACAAGGAGACACAACCTCCACTGACACACAGCTCCAACAACTGACTACAAGGAGACACTGAACCTCCACTGCCACACAGCTCCAACAACTGACTACAAGGAGACACTGAACCTCCACTGACACACAGCTCCAACAACTGACTTCAAGGAGACACTGAACCTCCACTGACACACAGCTCCAACAACTGACTACAAGGAGACACTGAACCTCCACTGACACACAGCTCCAACAACTGACTTCAAGGAGACACTGAACCTCCACTGACACACAGCTCCAACAACTGACTACAAGGAGACACTGAACCTCCACCGACACACAGCTCCAACAACTGACTACAAGGAGACACTGAACCTCCACCGACACACAGCTCCAACAACTGACTACAAGGAGACACTGAACCTCCACCGACACACAGCTCCAACAACTGACTACAAGGAGACACTGAACCTCCAATGAGACAGGGAGTACTAACAGCTCACAAGCACTCTCTCTCACTCACTCACTCACTCACACACAGAGACACACAAGCACACACACTAGCTGCTCATTCTCACACTCACTGTCTCTTTGGGAGGGCAGGGAACAGAGGACGGTGGCTTGACATGGGGTGAGAGAAGAGGACAGAGGAGGGTTGCTGGACATGGGGGGAGGACAGGGGACAGAGCAGACTTGCTGCACATGGAGGTAAAATTTAAAAAACTCGCCCGTTTTAACGGGCTTAATGGCTAGTGTTGTATAAGCCGCCCATGTCACGCAGCGCTACGGCCATGCCGTGTTTTCTACTCGGTCAACTACGGTTCATCCTAATCGTTATTTACTGGCGCCATGTCTGCATGATTGGCCTGCCATGCGATATTTGAGGTGCGGGTTTTTGCATAAACGTCCACAATGCGATCCTCGCTAGTCAGGGTCTTCTCTTGCGGGCCACTTAGGGGGAGTCCAAAATTGGCGGAACATGCACTTCGCCTCGCGTTGTAATTGCCCGCCCATACAGTCGGCCATTAACCTACAGAGGCACGTATGGCAGCAGTGAATTTCGATAAGGCGGCCATTTGCAGGAGTGCCGATTGTAAAAACGGCAGCCACTTTCAATACACCGCCCATTTCGACTAGCAGTAAAATTTGAAAAAGGCGGCCATTTTTATGGCGCTAAAAATTCACTAGAACGGACATTCCAAATACACATTTAACCACAGCGGCCACCTAGGATACCGCACACATGTGTCTTTGACACACTGCATAGGCCAGACCAATTGATATCATATCGTTGGTGCCAGCCTAGCGGGACACAGTACTTAGGGGCGACGGACAAACATATCGGTTACAGTATGCTACACCCAGCTGCCGTTAGGACCAGGTCCACGGGGGGAAGGGTTGGTACAACGGTGTTAGTCCTAGAGGGCCATGTGCACTTAGCGGCCATTTTGACTAGAGCGGCCACGTGAACTAACACGGCTAATTTGAAAACTGCAGCCATTTTGATATAAGGACCAGCGGTCTTACTGATTTATTTGCCGGGTGTACAGGAGCCCGGCCATTTTAATTTTAGCGGCCCATTGTGCATATGGCGGCCATTTTGACTGCCAGGCCAAATTTGAATGTAACGGCCATCGCCCGTGGGGCTTTAGGCTGGCCATTTAGGGAAGGGCGCACTGCGCAGACAGCACGCAGCCGGATATGCAGCTGTAAGCAAGGAGGGTACAGTTTACACAGGCGCCATAGGATACACACAACTATTGGGGAAGCCAGCGTCACCACAATGAGTTATTATGAGGTCATTTTGCTTTAAATTGTCTGTACTTTTAGTCTCTCCATTGCAGTAATGCCATTGCAGCATGCGAAGGAGACATATGCACCAGCAAGGCCAGCCAAGTGGCCCACCAAAACTACGCCAGCTAAGACGCGGAGTACTGTAGCCCCGGACCTTAGAAGTCACAAGGGACCTACACCACAAGCATAGACGGTGCAGGGGCCTGCAAGGGAGGTAGCAGCATCGCAGACTCCACCTTCTTAGTTGCGGGGGCAAGTGGTAAGCCTAATGACAGCACTACACTCCTTTCAGCGCAGACGCATGACATAACTAGATATGCAACACACTCCTTCCAGTGCAGACGCATGACATAACTAGATGTGCAGTAAGGGACAATGAGAACGGGTAACAGAACCCAATATGGCAGGACAGAATGCGGTTGTGGCACCAGTCGGTACACAGGGGACCAGTCAGGATGTGGGAGTACTTAATCACAGGAGCGATGCATTAGGTACCATTCTCACAATACAGGTGGATCGATATTTTCTCCCTCCTTGTGCGGGAGTTGCATGAGGAGGGTACCGTAAGCAGGGATAGAGTAATGTCACCATTCAAGCAGGATAAGAAGCCAAAGATATTCAGGTCCTTCACGGACTGGTCATAGGCTGTTCACATACTCAGGACACTCACTATAGTGAAGAAAACGGAAGGGGGCCTGGACTTGGTGTGGGATATGGAATATAAGTTTAAAAGCGCATGAGCTATTCAGGGGACGGGCATGGCTTAACTACGATATTAAATTTACAAGAAAGCAGTGCAGACAATCTATACATATCGGGTCAGCGCCAGTGCTAGTCCTTTCAGGCAATACCGTCAGGACAAAGGCAGGACGGAGGCTATGCTACCAATATAACAGCGGACATTGCACCTAGAACCTGACACGCCCGCACGGGCATGCTGCAGGGCAATGCAGGCTTCCCAGAGACAGGGAACAGTAAAATATGAACACGGGACAGGGTACTGAGGGAGCTAGCGCTCCCCCCATCAAGCTTAAGAGACAGGAGACAGCAATCTATTAACACAGGACAGGGTCCGGAAGCCATTAAGCTTCAAGGTTAGTTCGTTACCCTGACAGAACGGGTACATCACCACAGGGTTCCAATCTGGTTGCACGATTCCATATTAGAGGTCCAACAGTTACAACACTACCCCAACAATGCATCCTCGAGTCACATGCATACCCCAACAATGCATCCTCGATTCACAGGCATCGACAGATTGCTGCAGGCAAGATTACCAAAAAAACTATTGCTAGGCTGCATAGCGGGGCTGTTTGTGGACCCGCCATTCAAGGCAATGACAGTGTCTCCGATAGGCATAATACCAAGGAAGGAGCTGGGGAAAGGTAGGCCCACCACATAGGAACATCAGTAAATGACTACATTGACCCTAGCAGCTGTACAGTACAATATGCATCGGTAGACAACGCCATTCAAATAATTCGGCGGCAAGGCAACTAGGCGCATTTGGCTAAGATGGACGGAGATTCGGATTTTCGCCCTTGCCTTTACACCCACAGCCCTTTCCCTTGTTAGGTGTCAGGTTCTAGGAGAGGTTCTATTGTTTTGTTTTTGTTACATTTGTACCCCGTGCTTTCCCACTCATGGCAGGCTCAATGCGGCTTACATGGGGCAATGGAGGGTTAAGTGACTTGCCGAGAGTCACAAGGAGTTGCCTGTGCCTGAAGTGGGAATCGAACTCAGTTCCTCAGTTCCTGTAAATAATTAGGTCTGCCTCACCCATTTGGGCAGCAGAAGCCATGGGCTCTCTGTACTATCCTAGAGAGAACTGCAAATCCCCTCTAGATGCTTAATTACCCCAATCCTGTATCTGCGCATGGTAGGTCTGCATAGACCAGGCTGTAGCTAGGTCTGTAATTAGGAAGGAACCCAGTATTCAATAGATATAATAAGAAAGTTTATTATAATCTTACCAATAGCAGTACGGGCAAGTCAAGCATTCACATAATGGAACCGCATATTATGGTACGACCTCTCGCTCTCTCTAGCCTTCTGGAGTCTTCTTTCTCTGTTCTTCTTCTCCTCTTGTCTAATTTAATACCCCTCAAACTGCTACTTATATACAATTTTGGCCCTATTCATTTCAATGGACCCCAGCTGTCTCAACAGGGCTCCTAGCCCTTATCAGTTTAATTAAAATAACTTCACATATTCTCAAGCCCTAAGTATAAACAAAATCTCTTGAGAGCCCATCTGTGAGATGATCTCACAGGTCATGTTGCCCTCTTCCGCTCCACCTCCTCCCTTGGTGTGCTTACCCCCCACCCCCCTGCATCCGACCTTCTAATGACGTACATTAGCCCTAACAGCTTTGCTCTAACTTCTCACAGGTGCCAGTCCCAGGAATATTTCCAAGAGCAAAAACCCCCTCCCTTGCCAGCTCAGCACTTGCTACTGTGAAATATAACTGTGTCAAAGGTGATCTCTGATTCTTACAAGCTAGCTCTCTTTTGTATCAGAGGTGATTTTGATTTTAAGAAGCCTAGCTCTTATTATAAGCCATTGGCCTGTATTTTACTGAGAGCAAGGGCTAGCAAGGCTAACATATTTCTTCATTCCCCAGGACCAAAGTCCACCACCCTAACCACTAGGCCACTCCTCCACTCCGATAAATGCGATAAATGCGTCCTCATGTGCGGCCATATCTAGTGCGCAGACTTCAAACAGCTTAGCATTTTGGTGCACAGGGTAGTGGAGCAACTAGCCCCCGTTAGGTCTCTGGTCCACTATCTGGAGGACTTCCTGTTCATAGGCCGGGAATCACAAGAGTGGACGGACGTGCTACAGGCTTTGCTTCCAGTGCGTAGACTTCGAACAGCCTAGCATTTTTGTGCACTGAGTAGCGGAGCAACTAGCCCTCGCTGGAGCTCTGGTCCACTATATTGAGGACTTCCTGTTCATAGGCCGGGAATCTCAAGAGGGGACGGACATGTTACAGGTTTTTATCCGCTTGGCACAGAAATTGGACATCCCATTAGCCGTCGAAAAAACAGTAGGCCCACAGCGAATCCTTACGCTTTTAGGTATTAATTAGAACTAGATGTTCCAGACTGCCGGCTGACAAAATTCATAAGCTTGCCAGAGCGGTGAATGCGATGTGGCACTGTAAAAAAAAGCAAGGCTGAAGCACGTACAGGAACTCCTGGGTCCAGTAGGCTTCGCAATAAGGGTGATTCCCAATAGCTTTAGCAACATCAGGAACGAACAAAGTGCATTTTCATCTCAGACGTACACAGGACATGAAGCAAGATTTAGCAGGTTCTTCGCCCATTCTAATGGGATTTCATTCTGGCATGATTCACCCACTCCCACGGAAGCCCTGCAGTTTCTCCACAGATGCGGCAGATTTACTTCCAGGGAGCGGGGTGCACAGCAAGCTCGGGTTCCAGCAGGGACCATGTAGGATATCACGTTTCCTGGGGGGACCTGGCGTATCTAACAAGTTGATTGTATTTACCTCAGACAATATGGCAGTAGTTGTCCGCCATGCACTTCCCACAAGTTATGTGCGCAGACAGATAGTTCCGCAGTGATTACAGCTAAACATATACCAGGCAGGGAGAATGTTTATATAGCGGATGCTCTTTCTCGTTCTTAGAGCGCAGACCTGGAAATGGGACCCGATGCTGCGATAATTAACAGACACCTCGCAGCCAAGATACACAACCGCACATATAGTCAACACATAGAAGAGCAGGGTGGTACTGATATATTCCCGGCCCCCAGCAAGTATGAAGGGAATTAGCAGAAACCAGGACTCAATCATGTTCGCAGCCATCAGTTTTCTCGGTCCAAAATCCACCTAGGTCATTTG
The DNA here is from genome assembly GCF_901765095.1 of Microcaecilia unicolor. Taxonomy (NCBI): domain Eukaryota; kingdom Metazoa; phylum Chordata; class Amphibia; order Gymnophiona; family Siphonopidae; genus Microcaecilia; species Microcaecilia unicolor. The sequence continues at coordinate 320,246,845 of NC_044033.1, forward strand.
TTGTCATGAGACTGATGAGAGGATAGGGCAGGCCGGGAGTACCCTACCCAGGTAAAAGAAAACCCAGTACCGGCAGGGAAATGGGCTGTCTCTTCGCAACATTAGTGGAGATATGTGACACTGAGTTCAAGGGCCGTCGAGGCAAATGCGCATGCTCATTAGCTTGGCATGGTGCTCTGCGAGTCAGTGAGTTGGTGGCTATGTACAAGCATGCCCACCAGGGCATGTCCGTTCTGATCCATTTTTGATTTGTGAATAAGTAGGTCAATTGCCGTGGCTGTAATGGCCGCGTCACGTATTAAGAGGGACATGCCCTGTCCTGAACCTTCAAGCCGACTTAAAACAAAGACCAAAGACCAGCCTGCTGATTCATACACTATGTACAGTACTCACTCATTTAGGATTGGGGCAGCTTCGGCAGGGGCAGCGCTAGGAGTGTCCATAGAGGCCATCAAAAGACTGGGCCGATGGTGACCTAATGTACACAACTGCTACATCAGACCCGTCTAATGTATACAAGCGGTACATTGGACCCATTAAGGCATCCACAGCAAAGTGATAATGGTTGCTTGCACTGTGCTAACATGTCACTTTCCATTATATTCTATTACAGGTATCCATATCCAGAATGAGCTGCAGCAGATTTGGATATGCAGTCACTCGTATGTACATTGGGCATAGGGAAAGGCGGTGGGCGCATAGAAGGGCAGCAGTGAGACCGAACAGTGAGAGCCTGGGCTGTCAGGGTGATAGAGGAGCCAGGGCGATAGAGTAGCCATAACAGGGTATAGGTAAGGGAGGGATGCTTCAGGCATTCATGTGTACATTAAAAGCCATATGATCCCACATGACTTGCGAATAGATACAAGCCATAGCGTTAGGGCATGGCCGTAGCCAGGAGGGGTGGGGGACCACGGCAAACGAGGTGTCGTTGCAGTGACCTGTGGCGTTAGACTACAATGTTTATGCACAGCCAGCAATGGGTACACAGCAGCTTGACACATAACAGTTACAAGTTTGGAGTAACTACTGCTGCAGTACTGTTTTGTGGAATGCAGTGGTATATTATAAAAATGCACTTGCCTTTTTTTATTACTACTATTTCACAGAGGCGTTGAATAATGAGGGAAGGGCTTCCTTCATGCCGAAGTTCTGTCCAGAGTCAATCTAAATGTGCCAACATTGTCCAGTTCATCACACTATTAGCCGCCAAGTTCATTCAAAGTTAATTATATTCAGTGGAAAATAAATCTGTTGGCTCAGGCTACCTGCTATGTTTCATTATTGCTACTACTACTACTTATCAAGTATTACATATTAAGGGTATTTGCTTTAAACTTTGTTTTAATTCATTTATCCTGTCCTTACATGCAAGTGGCTTTGCTTTTTAAACCCCACGGTTAATCTTAAGGGTGGTTGAACAGTTAGGCATAAACTGTGTTGTTTCTGACTTTACTTGTTTTGGACTGCTTTGGGTCCTACTGATCTATACATCTGATGTCTATCATTTTGGAAGATGGAGATAAGAAAATTAAAATTAAGTTTTGGATGTACTCTGTAGAAGTTGTTGTTTATATGTTATGTTATGTTATGTTATGTTATGTTATGTTATGTTATGTATGTGTGGATGCCTGTTTTGGTGTGCGCATGTAATAATTCATTTAAAATGTAAGACTTTTAAATGCCCAGTTGGCTTATATGCTAATCTCGAATTTGTTAAATGTTTTAGACATATCTGTCTACTTCCTCCTATCATATAACTGAATTATATTATTCTGTCTCACTGTATTTTCAAATGTAAGCCACATTGAACCTGTTTGCTTGGGATAATGTGGGATATAAATGTAAAAACAAATTTTATCCTCCACCTTTTTAGACACTGCCTATCTAGCTGGATGGTGATGGCACATGGAAAGCAAGTTTATCCAATGAAGACTAACTCAAAATAACCTGTTCCTTAGCATTACCATATTGAAAATATGACCATACCATACCTCTCTGATTATATAACAATTGGATGCATGATTAGGAACAAAAACATATTTATTCAATATCGTAATTCCTCAAGTACAGTCACAAAACAACTTTTTAGGGTGGATAATGTTCACAATGAGCTCCTTATATTATCCACCAGATAGAAGAGATAAGAGTTCACAGTTTTGGCACTGTATAAGTCATTACAAGCACAAAATATAAGAAAACCAATGGACTACATTAGAGGATCATAGCCCATTTACGTATGTTTACACAAAAGAGATCTGCATGAATAAAATATTTATTTTTATTTTGTCTTATAAAACCACCTGTCCCTGAAACATGCTCAAAAATAAAATAATCCATTTGTGTATCTAAACTTCTACAAAAGAAGTGAGGTGAACATGTGATTCCATGTGCCCCAATAAAAGGAGAATTTAATTTTACTTCTATTTAATTTCAATATATTCAATCTTTATAACACCAATCTTCCCAAGGCAGATTACAACAACAATTAAGATGAACCCATCAGGAAACAGGATATCACTGAAATTTCGCCATTTCTATTGTATAGAACAGTGTAGAAAAATGCACACAAAATACAGAGTGTATAACTGCTGTTCCTATAAGCTACAATAATTTTTAAGATGTTTTAATGACATTCAATTTTTATTTCATGATGTTTATATCTACATATGGGAAGCTTTCAAATAAATGAAAAAGCTATAAAATAAGTTAAAAAGAATCTTTTGTCCTCCACCTTTTAAGGCACTGCCTATCCAACTGGAACAGCTTTTGTCTTTTTTAAAGATGGTCTGTAATTTCTAATAATCTTTTGTTATTGTTTTCAGTAGTGTTTGCTATTATTTTGGGTGAGCAAAAATGGTGGCAAGTTCTGCCTACTGGTTTCAGCCCATATAATGGGCTAGACAGGCTCATGCCATCTTCTGTTCTCAATCTAACCTCCTTGGGGGGGGGGGGGGGGTCAGAAGAGATAAAAGAAAGAGGGATTTATGCTGGGGCACATGGGTAAGGGTTAGCATGAGTCTGCACTATCCTAATTTTCCTGACAGTACTTAAACACTTTACCACCATTCTAGGTGATTTGGCATGAATCACTGTCTGTATTTAATATATGTATAAATGATCTGAAAATCAAAATGACAAGTGAGGGGATTAAATTTGTAGATGACTCAAAACTATTCAAAGCTGTAAAATACAGATAGACTGTGAAAACTTACAGGAAGACTGGGCATCCAAATGGCAGATAAAATTTAATGTGGATAAATGCAAAGTGATGCACATTGAGAAGAATAATCCAAATCGTAGTTACCTGATGCTAGGGTTCTAGGGTTCACCTTGGGAGTCAGTACTCAAGAAAACGATCTGGGTGTCATTGTAGACAATACGCTGAAATCTTCTGCCCAGTGTGTGGCAGCAGTTAAATGAGCCAACAGGATGCTAGGAGTTATTAGGAAAGAGATGCAAAATAAGACCAAGACTATTTTAATGCCTCCATCTCACTCCATGGTGTGACCTCACCTTGAGTATTGCATTGAATTCTGGTCACTGTATCTCAAAAATATATAGTGGAATTTGAAAAGGTTCAAAGAAGAGCAACCAAAATGATAAAGGAGATGGAACTCCTCCCATGTGAGGAAAGACTAAAGAGGTTAGGGCTCTTCAGTTTGGAAAAGAGACAACTGAGAGGATATGACTGAGGTCTATAAAATCCTGAGTGGTGTACAACGGGTAAAAGTGAATCAATTTTTCTCTCTTTCAAAAAGTACAAAGTCTAGGGGATACTCAATGAAATTACATGGAAATACTTTTAAAACAAATAGGAGGAAAGATTTGTTTTCATGCTAAGAATAGCTAAGCTCTGGAACTCGTTGCTGAAGGATGTGGTAATGGCGGTTAGCCTATCTGGGTTTTAAAAAGTTTGGACAATTTCCTGGAGGAAAAGGTTATAGGAAATAACAGGGCAACTGATCTGCAAACTCCAACATGGAAACAAACCAAGCATTTCAATGACAAATACCAACAAATTTTTATTGATAACACAAACCAAAGCAATGCCCATCACAGGCCATGTTTCTCCACATAAGAGCAGTGTCAGGGGCTACAAAATAATAAATATTCAGAATTACAATGAATAATAAAAATAATAACAATTATAAAGTAAAACAAAGAAAATACCATGATAAGCACTTAATAGTATATAGAAGTGTATCAAAATATATACCAATTAAACATGCTTACCCAATAAATACAATATAAAAATGTGACATAAATAATACAAAATCTTAAAAACATCAAAATAGAATAAAAATATATACACAGTGATAAGAAACAATTGACAACCTATACATATACAGTATCCCTTAGTGTATATCATATATATGCCATAATGTGCTCAATAACTAAAAATCGTAGTTACATGATGCTAGGGTTCACCTTGGGAGTCAGCACTCAAAAAAAAGATGTGGATGTCATTGTAGACAATATGCCGAAATCTTCTTCTTTATGTGTGGCAGTAGCCAAAAAAACAAACAGGATTCAAGGAATTATTAGGAAAGGGATGGTAAATAAGAGCAGGAATACTATAATGCCTCTGTATTATTCCATGGTGTGACCACACATTGAGTACTGCGTTCAGTTCTGGTCATTGTATCTCAAAAAATATATAGCAGAATTAGAAAAAGTTCAATAAGAGCGACCAAAATAATAAAGGGGATGGAACTCCTCTCATATGAGGAAAGGCTAAAGAGGCTTCAACTTGGAAAAGAGATGTCTGAGGGGACATATGACTGAGGTCTACAAAATCCTGAGTGGTGTAAAATAAGTAGAAATGAACCAATTTTTACTCTTTCAAAAAGTACAAAGACTAAGGGACACTCAATGAAGTTACATGGAAATATTTTTAAAACAAGTAGGAGGAAATGTTTTTTCACTCAACGTATAGTTAAGCTCTGGAACTCGTTTCCAGAGGAGGTGGTAATAGTGGTTAGCATATCTGCCCCTCTGCAAAAATATTTATGTGTGTGGTTTGTGTTTGTATATTTAAAAATTATCAAGAGACCCTCAGTGCACCCCTTGCTATGCCATTTTTTTTAAAATTTATTATTTATTTATTATTAACATAAAGAAGCCTTACATCTTGTATTAGAAACACAGAGTTAGAAAATCATTTAAACATATGATTATCAAAATCATTAACATAAAGATATATTTTCTCTTCCTTAGACCTCAATAATTGGGGGCATTCCAACATAGACAAGGAGATCAAAGGAAATATATCAAAATAATTAAGGCATTTTTCTTTTTACACAATCTTAAATATTAATCAGCTATTGTACTTCTCACTGGAGTTACACTGGAGAGCTTTTTTTGATCCAAAAAACTTTTAAGTTGGTCTGACTCAAAGAAAACATATTTCACATTTTGATATTTCACAATACATTTACATGGGTAAGATAACAAGAAACTAGCTCGAATTGCCCTGGTTTCCTCTCTAAGTAACAGAAATAGTTTCCTTTTTTCTTGAGTCATCTTAGTGACATCCGGATAAATCCAAACCCTTGATCCACAAAAGTTTTTCATAGCATTTTTAAAATATTGTTTCATGATAGCATTAAGATCTTGTTCAAAGACCAATGATATTAATAAAGTTTGTCGCTGAGATATATCTGAAAGTGATTGTTCCAACACGTTAATGATGACTGCAGCTTGGTAAAAGGAACCCTTGGATGCTAAACGAGGGCCATTTAAATTTATAAAAGGTTCAAAGTACCGTAAACTAGTGTTTCCCAAGTCAGTCCTGGAGTACCCCCTTGCCAGTCAGGTTTTCAGGATATGCACAATGAATATGCATGAAATTGATTTGCATGAACTGATTCCATATTATACAGATCTCTTTCATGCTTATTCATTGTGGATATCATGAAAACCTGACCGGCAAGGGGTACTCCAGGATTGACTTGGAAAATACTGGTGTAATAAATGTTTTATTGTAGACGTTACTGCTAATATGCCTACCTGTTAAGCTTGTCTTCTGCATGTGTTTTCCCACTCTTCTTAAAGTTTCCTTTCCTATTATTATATAGTGTTTCTTTGTATTTTCTTTATTGATTATTGTACACCACCACATCAAGAACTATAATAATTTAAACAAATAATTTTGTAGGATTAAATACCCAAGTCCAACAGAAATATTATTTATAACTTTCAGAATTCAGCTATTAACTTTAATTTTAAAAATGTATTTTAAATGTGAGGCTGTTGCTGCTGAATGTTTAAATCGCATGCAATCCTATCACAAAATGTGGGAACCCTTGAATGCCAACTGAATCTGTCATATTGTACATGCATTGTTAACTTGTGTTTTCTGTGCTTCCTGATAATTATTGTTAAATTGTTCTCTGTTTAAATAAAATGCTGAATTAAAAAATGTATTTTAAAAAACACACAAGCCCAATTATTTCTCTTCTGAGCTACTGGAAGTGTGAATTACCCCATAGTCCTGTGATCGGGTCCCAGAAGCCCTTACAGTGTTTTTAAGAAGGTGAGCATTTGAGGAAAGAGCTGCTGTCTGTTCTACATATGCAAGTGGGAAGTCATCTCAAGAATTTGATATTAATTATAGGGTGGATATTCAGCATAGTTTAACCAGGTAAGAGAGGCTCCTGCTTTGTATTACCAGAGAGTGTCTCTGAATATCAGTTCTGACCAACTTGGTGCCTGCCGATTAGTGCCAGGGTGGTCTGGGAGCAAAATTGGATAGGACCCAAACGTTAACCAGGCATTGTTGATATGCATTGTCATTGCCCAGATAACTCGCTGGGTGTAAGGTGGATTTCATGGTATTACCATATAACTATAAAGGGGAACCACTCACATAACTCATTTCTTTGGTTGGGACCAGGGCTAGGACTGGTAAAGACCAGGAGACCGCCGAGATATATTCCATACGGTCTGCACTCTCTACACAGTGAATGAGTCATACTAACCCAGTATGTCATTTTGAATCAACTTGTTAATTTAAGAGCTTTGTTTGGCAAATATCTGGGACAATAATAATAGCAGAGGCTGTTACTTTGGCAGAAGCAGTTTACAAATAGAATTTACAAAATCTTCTATCTGTCTTATATTCTTTACTTCTTATGAGATTGCAGATATCCCCTCTAATTCATTTTATGAGTGTAATAGTTTGTAACAAGTAGTATAACAGAAGAGTATTATTTTCAGTCTTTGCTGTTAATATGCAGAGAGACTCAGGCAGGCTCCAGATGCAATACGTGTCAGCTTGGTCCTGGTTGGAAGTGTTGATCCCCAGGATATTTAATTCTTCAGCCTCGAGAGCTGTTCCAGCAACTTCTATAGACGATAGGTGATCCAGGTTGTCCTAGTGAAAATATTCAACTATGTCCAGCTTCTCTTTTACTTCTCTGGTTCTAAGAAGAGCAACAAAAGTTATTTAAAAAATAAATATAGCGCCAATAATTGATTCCAAAATGCTTCAAGATTGACAAATAGGAAAACAATTACTTACAAACAGCAGCTCTCTGGCTTGCAGGATTTCTCCTTCTTAATCAGCATGAAAACAAGCACACTTGAGCTAGCAGGTTTATATGCTGCATGCCTGAGGTCAGAGGTGCCCTACATTGAAAGCACTTTAAAAGCTTCAAAAAGCCATAATATGTAGAAAAAACTTAGTAAATATGCTTTAGGGTCTTATACTTGAAGACACACATGCTTTGATTGTACAGTGTAGCCCCTGACAGCCTCTTGGAAGGTGAAATGTGACCACATCAGACATTTTGGTCAATAAATACCTGTGTCTTCAATATAATGGTCTGTTCTATTCTGTTTGGGACTGTCTATGTGCAGATTGCTGCCTCTGTTTTGTTATAGTATTAAAACATTAGTGCACTCTAAAATGATTCATTTAATGCACGTTGCCCTACAAGTGTTTATCTGAAAAGACAACTGACATGACATTAAAACATTCTAACAGGTATTAGAAAATAATATTAACACAAATGTATGAAATGAAATGAAATATGTCTAAAAACCCCTCCCCCACAAAATTGAACCTACAATTGAATGTCTCAAAATAACCCCCCTCCCCCCCCCCCCCCCCCCCCCCCCCCACATACACACACACTCTACCAGTGGCTGTTAAACATTCAGGAGCTCCTTTCTGAGCACATGTATAATCACACATACCTCTCTCTGTCCTAGATACAGCATGATCCACAGAATATAGGCAATAACAAGCTGCAGGCAAAGCAGGGGTTGCAGGACCCTGCTTCCTCCAGCACCTTGCAAACAGCACCTCCTCCTCTTCCCCTTCTTGAGCCTCTGGTAGCCAGTGCAGTTTTTGAAGGAAGGTTGTTAATCATTAAAACATTAGTGCACTCTAAAATGATTAAATGCATGTTGTCCTACAAGTTTTCATCTGTAAAGATAACTGATGTGCCACTAAAAAGTTCTAACATGTATTGGGAAATAATACTAACACAAATGATAACACAAACTATTGCCATGGAATTTATAGCATGGAATGTTTCCATGATTTGGGTTTCTGCAAGTCATTGTGACCTGGTTTGGCCACGGTTGGAAACAGGATTCTGGGCTACATGGACCACTGGTCTGACCCAGTATGGCTACTCTTATGTTCTCTATGTCTAAAAATGAAGAAAAAGTCTAAAAATAATCCAAAATTCAACCTACAATTCAGCATCTTAAAAACAAACACCCCCTCCCCGCCACATACACCCTACCGATGGCTGTTGAACATTCAGGAGCTCCTTTCTCAGCACATGTATAATCACACATCCCTCTGCATCCTAGATACAGCATGATCCACAGAGTGTAGGAAATAACTAGCAGCATGCAAAGCGGGATTGCAGGACCCTGCTTCCTCCAGCACCTTGCACACAGCACCTCCTCCTCTCCTCTTCCCCTTCTTGAGCCTCTTCATTTGAGCCTTCCTGTCTCTAATGGGGTGCTGAGTGCTTCTTTAGTTTCTCTGTTGGTCATTTGAGTCTCTTCTGTCTTTATACTGTTTAGTTTGGTGTGCTGTACTATATTTTTGAAAATGTAGCCCTGCCTTGGACCTGAAAAGGCTGGGGAAGTAGGGTTACGGAAACATTGCAGACACTAGAAATCAGTAATGAATTAATTCATTTGGAAACTCACAATCTACTGGCAGATAAGTTTATTATATGGCAGTTTATTTCAAGTCATAGTTTGGAGAATGCTATCATATTGTAATTTAAAAAATGTTATTCAGTTATTTCATATGTACTGCACCTTGAAATAAAGCAGCATTTGTACTAAAGATAAGTCTAATGATAACATCTACCCCAGGTGAGACAGAATTCCATATTACTATGATCCAGTTTTCAGATTTGAAGCCAGACAGAACATTTGCATCTCTGAAGGATATCTGTTGTTATTTATTGGATAGAGTTAAAAACACATTTCAGATATATTTTATCCATACATTGAGAAGATTTGATATGCTCATAAAACTTGTTGCAAGTACAATGTACCTGCAAACTTCAGTACCTGATTTTTGTGTAGCTTTTCTACAGAATGTACTGAACTGGGGGGGGGGGGGGGGGGGGGGAACAACCTGTTAAGATGTGTTATTTTACCATTAACTCATGCTGTTTTAGCAGAAGTCTAATTTTAAGCAGTCAGACCTAGTTAGTAGTTAAGAGTAAAATAACGTCTTAATTGTAGCCAATATTGGCAACTCCCCCCCCCCCCCACCACCTTAGACTTGAATCACAATCCACATGCATTATTTTCTGATCCCTATGAAAACACCCCTCACCCACAACACATATATTATGAAAGAATGTGCACATTTTTATTATTATTATTAACATTTGTATAGCGCTACCAGACGCACGCAGCGCTGAACACCTGACACAGAGAGACAGTCCCTGCTCGATAGAGCTTAGCCATTTAATGGGAATTTCCTGCCAGCCCATGTACCCTCATTGCTTTGAGAATTGTGCTCAAAGAGCATCACCTATAACTTGCTTGCTGATCTTAATATCTGAGGCAATTCTGTAAAAAGAGCACCTGCATTTACGAATGTGCTTGCCCTAAGCTTTTCACTATAGACTTTCATGTAAATGTCATAGCACACAATTGGAAGGAGGCATACATGGGGGAGAATAATAGGGGCATGTCAAGCCTGTACATGTTAATTGTTTTCAATTAATGCCAATAATTGCTTGTTTAAAAGCCAATTATTGGTGCTAATTGGTTAATTAATCAATTTAGATGTACACACAAACTGGCATATGTACATGACTGTAAATATGTGGACCAATTGCAGCTGACTCAAAGGCCATGAAAATATCTATTCCTACGTTTCACCGGCTAATTTCTAAAGGCACGTAAGTGTGTATATATATATCCTTTATAAAATAGATGTAACGTAAGCACTTATGTGCCCTCAGAAATTACTTTCCTTGCTATAAAATGACTGTCTACATATACTGTACAGAATGTTCCTCATCCATGATTTATTGGTGTTCTTTCTTCTTTATTTCGGTAGTAGCTCAAGGTGAGTTACATTCAGGTACACTGGGTATTTTGACAGTCTATCATCTGCTGTGTAACTACAAATATTTTCTTCTGTTAGGGGTCCTTTTACAAGGCCATGGTAAAACGTGGCCTGCGGTATTGTGGGTGTTTCTTTTAGGCATGCGTTGAGCCATTTTTTTACCATGGCTGGGAAAAATACAATTAATGGACTGGTAAATGGGCCTGCGCTAATATTAAAATTAGTGCACGCCTATTTATGGCCTGAGCCCTTACCACTACCCTTTGATCTACCAGTAAGGGCTAACATGCTTCCCACCTGGTAACCATTCAGCATGTGCCAATGTGAGCGCTCGGCCGGTTACCCCCCTCCTGTAGAAAATAGAAAATTATTTTCTACCGCAAGATTTGGTGCATGCGCTACCCTGGTGGTAGTTCTAATTGGGTGCGCTACCTACAAATTAGCCCTCCTGCAACTTTGAAAAATGGCCCCTAATTTTTTATGGGGTAAGTATTCAACCAGCAGTGGTCAACAATTTTTTCATCACTGTTAGTTTTTGCCCACATATTCAATGCCAGTCCACCAGTACTCAGGGATCCCTTAAAAAAGGTGTGCCAGCATTTTTAGCGCACACTAAAAATAAGCATGTGCTAAATATTAGAGATGTCCATTTGGGCATCTCTATTGTTTAGCGCATGCTAAAAAGGCTAGCGTCACTTTGTAAAAGAGCCCCTGAATATCCAGGTATGTGCAGACAGGTGGTACTTAACTGGTTAAGTACCGATATTCAGTTTTACCAGTTAAGTTAAACTGGTGAAAGATAGGATCATAGCTGCAGAGAGGGGGGGCAGGGGGGGACAAAATTCCCCAGGCCCAGGCCTCCAAGGGGGGGCCTGGTGCCGCAGTCCCACCCGCCCTCCGTTGTTGACTGTCTGCATCCTGCATTGAAATCGCAGTCTCACCTCCATGAAAGCAGCGCTGCAGGCAGCAGAACACCTCCCTTCGGCCCTCCTTCCCTCCCTGTGTCCAGCCCTCGCCTGACATAACGTCCGCAACGGCGGGACACAAGGAGGGAAGGAGGGCCGAAAGGAGGTGTTCTGCTGCCTGCAGCGCTGCTTTCACGGAGGTGAAACTGCGATTTCAATGCAGAAGGCAGACAGTCAACAACGGAGGGTGGGTGGGACTGCGGCATTGGGCCCAGTGGTGGACAGAGGGGGGAGCAGCGGCGGCGGCGACCTCAGGTGTGGAGGGGGGAGCGGTGGCGGCGACCTCGGGGGGAGGAGGGGGAGCAGTGGCTGCAGCGATCTCGGGGGAGGGAGTGGTGGCGACCTCATGGGGGGGGGTGAAGGGAGAGAGTGGCGGTGGCAACCTCAGGGGGTGGGGTGGTGAGGATGGCAGGGTGCGGGGCCCGGGGTAGCCTTGCCCCGGGCCCGGCCCAGTCTCTCGGCGGCCCTGGATAGGATTGCTAAATATGTAGTGTTATTTGACTGGTGAAGGGATGAATATCGGAACTTAACTGGTTAAATGCCGACTCTATCCACCAGACCACCCACTAAATAGCCGGTTTTGGCTTAAGCAGTTAGTCTGATATTCAGTAGCACTATCTGGTTAAGTGCCAATGTATATCAGTCGATAGCCCTTCACAGGCAATTTAACTGGGTAGAGGAGCCTATTCTACTCAGTTAAATTGCTTTGACTTTTTGACCTCTATATTTTGTATCCTTTAAATCCCAACAGATTAAGAACATTGAATCAATGAGAAAGGAAAACAAGACCTCCGTTACAGAATTCATTCTCGTGGGATTCTCTGACCATCCTGAATTGCAGTTCCTCATTTCTGTCACAGTTTTCCTGATCTTCCTGCTCTCTGTGCTGGGAAACTTGATGTTTTTATTGTTAGTTTGTGCTGATTCCCATCTACAAAAACCCATGTACTTCTTCCTCAGTAACCTGTCCTTCCTCGATATCTGTAACACCTCCGTCACTCTCTCTACACTGCTGCACAGTCTATTGACAGGAGAGACTCTGATTTCTTTTTCTTTATGTATAAGTCAACTCTACTTTTTCATGTCTCTCACGGGAACAGAATTCTTCCTTCTCACTGCTATGGCCTATGATCGATATGTTGCAATTTGCAACCCTCTACGTTATGTGCTCATCATGAACAGGAGAGCCTGTGTCCATCTGTCATTTGCTTCCTGGACAGTTGGCTTTCTGGAGACTATACCGCATGCAATTTTTGCATCTCAGTTCTCTTTTTGTAAAAATAATGAGATTAACCATTTCTTCTGTGATTATGAAGCATTGATCAAACTCTCTTGCAGTGATATGTACAGTATAGAAATTTTGTTATTTCCTGAAGGAGTGTTTCTGGGAGTTACTCCTGTTGTATTAACTCTGACATCCTACATCTATATCATCTGCTCCATCCTGAAAATCCGTTCTGCAAGAGGGAGACGCAAAGCTTTTTCCACCTGCACCTCCCACCTCACAGTCATTATTCTGTTCTATGGAACTATCATGTGTGTGTATATGAGGCCAACTTCAATGTATTCACCAGACCAAGACAAACTGTTTTCCTTGCTGTACACAGCTCTGATTCCAATGTTAAATCCCATTATCTATAGCTTGAGAAATGTAGAAGTGAAGACAGCCCTTGCTAAATTTGTAAATGCAAACAAATGTATGGGTTATACTTAGCATTTTATTTTTTTTACACGTGGAAATTTACTTATAAAATTGTGCTAGTGTATAACTTCATGCAACTGTGGAAATACATTATGCAAATTACAGGTGTCCATTCCCAGTGATATGGTGAGGAGTAGAGTTGTACAGTATATATATACTATGTATACACACTATATAAAATATGTATGTACCTGTACAGAATACATATAGAAAATTACCCCGGCTTTGGAGTAAGCATAACTTTTTATTACTGTTGATTATTCTGGGATTGTGTTAGAAATAGATAATGGACATTTTTATAGATGGTTGTTACAAAATTACTTCCATATAGTTTGACATGTTTAAAGGTAATATGCATTCTCTATAATAATAAATTATTATTATTACTCATTCAAAACAATGGAATACAATTGTCCCACAAATTCATACAGCACTATTTGTAACACCATAGGACCTAGGTTTCAATCCCACTTTAAGGGCTCCACCTACCCTCCTCTCCTCTTTCCTCTACAAATTAATTGCTTTGCTTGCGTTATTTTTGTCTATTAGATTGTAAGCTCTTTGAGCAGGGACTGTCTTTCTTATATGTTTGTGCAGCGCTGCGTACGCTTTGTAGCTCTAGATAAATGCTAAATAGTAGTAGTAGTAGTGTTTGCTAAGGTGCGCTAGCATTTTTAGCAGGTGCACAAAATTAGCGTGCGCTATGTTGGTGCCCATAGGAATATTATGGGCACCTACACAGTTAGCACAAGCTAATGGTTAGCATGCGCTAAAAGCAATAACACACCTCTAGCGCAGCTTAGTTAAACGGGGCCCTAAGGCTTTTACTTCACAATTGTGAGCCCTCCAGGAGCAGCAACATACCTACTGTACCTGAGTATATAATGGGAAAGCTGTTGTCTGCTACTGATAAGATTAAATGCAGGTCTGTACAATATTATTTAAAATTGAATGCTGATAAAACAAAGCTACTGTTGTTAGCTATTAATCAGAGTTCTATACCAGATCAGATTATATTGTTGGATGGCCATTTAGTGCACTTTTTTGTGGCATATTTGTTATAAAAACAGATCTAGCTCAAAACATCTTAAAGTTAGTTCTGGACGGTTTTGCTTTGTTCCATTATGACTGAAAAACATACAGGTCTTAGGAACGCCCAAATCCCACTCTTAACATACCCCTGACACGCCCCCTTGAGCTTTGGATGCATTGCAGACAAACAGCATAGGAAAATGTCTGGAAAATGGATTTTGAAAATACTGATTTGGATGTTTTTGTGAGAAAAATGACCAAATGCTGCTTGATGTCACTTTTTAGACATTTTTCTCTTTTGAAAATGAGCCCCATAGTCATTATAAGATTAATTTGTTACAGTTAATTTGATAAATACATTGTTTTCTGGTCAAATCATCTTATTTCCAACTTAGATTGGTCAACTGAAATTTCTTTTGAGTAGATTCAACTTGATCAAGATAACTCATGCGTTTGTACTGCAATTCTCTATTTCCGGGTCTTACTAAAACTAATTTAGAATGACTCTAACTGATCCAAAATATGGCAGCATGTTGGTAGTTAATGGAAAAAACAATTGGATCATATTACTTCAATTTTGAGAGACCTACACTGCTTACCTATGCCTAACAGGATCACATTTAAATTGTTTTGTTTGATTGTCAAAGCCTTTAAGATGAGAGTTCTTGAAAATTTGGCAGAAAAGTTGAACAAACAAGAGCATCAACATTCCTTACGGTCCTCCCTGTGATGTTTATTACAATCCCCATCAATGAAACTGGCGAGATTGAATTCTATGAGGAATAGAGTCTTTAGTTGTATAGTATATCTCCTATCAAACTGAGCTCTCTTTTTCATCAAGCACTGCCATTTCCTCCCCTCACCCTCCCCACTGACAGTTTGAACTTCGTGGGTGTGGCTTGGATCTCTTTCAGGGAGAGAAAACTAACAACTTATAGCAGCAGCTTCAGAGAGCATTTTCCATCTCACAGATAGGCTGCAGAGAATACCTTCTCCTGCTTCCACCCACCCTACCCCTCTACCCACCCACCCCTAGAGTGACATGTCTTATATAACCTCCCTATCAACCCACTCATTACTTTACCTCACCCATTTCTATTCTTCTATCACCTTCTCCCACTACTCCAACCAGAGTTACACCTAATCACACTGACCACCCTTCAACATCTTCTGTCCTTCTGTGACTGTTCTCTTGTGCTTGACTGCTTAAATATTTTAAATTTAAATGCTTTACTTTTTGTCTATTAGATTGTAAGCTCTTTGAGCAGGGACTGTCTTTCTTCTGTGTTTGTACAGCGCTGCGTACACTTTGTAGCGCTCTAGAAATGTTAAATAGTAGTAGTAGTAGTAGTAGTTGTATTAGACCTTTTCTATACAACTCTATGCTTACTATGGTCAGAAATTTGTCTAGTTATTTTGGATTTCAAATAATTTTATAAACTTGGATTTTTGAAATGGCTTTCAGCAACTCATAAGCTGTATAAATTAAGGACTTAAGTTTTAACATTGTATTTTTAAGTTAAATTTGATGGGTGTTCTTATTTTTCTTTTCAATTCCAATGCATTGTTTAATCATATGCTATTTTTGTTGCAAACTGCTTTAATAAAAAGCATATATCAAATCAAATAAAACAGACTTCTTGGCATTCAAAAAAAGTGGATAAATGAGAAAGAGCAAAAAAAAAAAATCATACAATATGTTGAGAACATATTTAAAAAGGAGTTGCTAGAAAAAACAGTGCCTCAGTTGAAACACTCCAGTTCACAATACTACTGTTTCCATTTCTTTTGAGTTATTGTGTTGACATTGTAAGTAGTATACTATGCCATACTTTGTATTATTTGAATATTTTTACTGCTGTTAATTGTTTATTGCTTATGTCTGATTTATTCTTACTGTACACCATCTTGAGTGAGTTCTTTCAAAAAGGTAGTAAATAAATCCTAATAAATAAAATCCAAATTCTTAAGATGCTTGAAAACAACCTGCTCTTTATCAAAAGTCACTAGTAATGTTACAGGAGAAGTTAAAACTAAATCTTGTGAATCCAATAATTAAGATGTTTCAACTTTTATGGAAGCCATGTTAGAAATTTGTAAAATCTCAGTACTAGACTGATAGAATCACATCTCTTAATGGATACTTTCTATACTTTCTTCCACAATGACATTTTATCAGCTGGTATCTGAATGGCCTCTATCAAATATTTTCATAGCATGCCAATTGGAGGAATAGACTTGGAGGAGCATTTTCAAAAGTATGTCCAAGTTAGAATAGGGATGTCCATGTCAGAATGTCCCAAATGGTCACCTATCTCACTTATATTTTTGAACAGGAAATACGTTGAGATTTCCTGTTGGAAAATACATAGACAGCCATTTTATCATTATTGTTATTGTTGTTGTTATTCTAGATCTTGTATTCCAACTGTACATTTTCAGATCAAAGATAGATCAAGAGCAGGACTAGTCACTCCAGGAATTACAGATGTGCTAAGCAGCAAAGAAGTGTCGTGGTTTAGGATGAGACCTCAATAATGATTATTGGTTTAAGAATTTGATAGGCCGGTCTTACAGAATAAGAAGGTTTTTAGAGACTTCCTGATTTGAAGGTAGTGCGTGTATTATATCATAGATACAGGGAGTTGGTTCCATAGTTTGGTTAGCTGGTATGGTATGAACAAAATGAGGTGTTTGATTGACTATAGATTTTTGTACATCAGAAATTTGAGCTGGAGGAAGTAGAAGGTGTTATGTTTGGATTCAGCATGTAGTCAGGGGCATTCCAAGAGAGAATTTTGAAGGTAGTGATGCCTAATTTGAACTCTGAAGTTTTGAAAAGTAAGGCTGAAGTGATTGAAATCGAGGTAGTCTGAAGAGTAGTCTGACTGCAGAGTTCTGCACTTGCTGTGTGCAGTGAATCACTGATTTTGAACGGACGTATAATGTTAGGTTGCAGTAATTCAGTTTGGGAAGGATTAGTGTTTGGACCAGGAGTCTGGAGGATTGCTTAATGAGTGACTGAGTATGATTTTGCATGGATAGTAGATGATCTATCTCTACTCCTAAGATTTTAGAATGAAGTTCCAAAGTGAACCAATTTCCTTCTAGTAGTAGGAAGTCTACATATCTGGGGTCTGATATAGAACCCAACCATAGAAACTTGGTCTTACTCTTGTTTAGTTTAAGCCTATGGAATGCAGTCCAGTTTGCAATCATGCTTATGCTGTACTGTGTACTGTGTCAGTCCAGAGTTGAGAAACCAGAATAATCACTGTATTAACATCCGCATAGATAAAATGTTTTAACTTGTCTTGATCTAGAGTAGCACCAAGAGATTGTATTAGGAGTTGAAGAAGGAGGGGAAAGGGGGATCCTTGGGGGATTCCACTGGTGGGGGGGGGGGGGGGCTCTATTTGTTAGAAAGAACAATATCTTTTTTGACAATATAGTGGGGATTTGTTAGACATCTGCAGAACCAAGATAGGACTGAGCTGTGGATGCCGAAGTAGCTCAGAATTTGCATCATAACTTCAAAATCCACTAAGTCAAATGCACTCTTAAGTCAAATTGAATAACAATCGCACATTATAGTTCTTTGGCGTATGCCACCAGTGCTGCTACCATGGTTTCAGTGCTGTAGTTTTTCTCAGAAACCTGATTGGGAGGGATGGAGGATGTCAAATTTTTGAAGGTAGCAGTCTAGTTGTTCAGTCACATAACCCTCCATGATCTGGACAAACAAAAGAATGGAAGCCACTGTACGATATTTGTTTATATTGGATTTGTTTGATTTTGTGTTTTTGGTATGAGCATGAGGAAAATGTCGCTACCTGCAAGGGGAAATTTACCAGAGACCAGATAGTGGTTTAGCCATTGAGGAGTCCTTTTACCAAGCTGTGAGAAAAAGGGTCCTGTGCTAGCAGCAGGGACTATTTTTCCATCGTGCCAGGGCCGTTTTTTCTGCAGCCAGTAAAAGCCAAAAATAATGGCCATGTAGTGAAATAACTCTTACTGTGTGGCCATGTTGTGGGGAGCCCTTACTGCCACCCATTGAGGTGACGATAAAGGCTCCCGTGCTAACATTGTGGTAACCAGGCAGTGCACGGTGGTAATCAGGCAGTGCACGGCAATGCCTGATTATTGCCTGGTTATTGCCACACAAGCCATTTCCAGGGGTTTTCTTTTTCCTCTGGAAATGGCGCGCTCAGGGTAGGACTACCACCGGTGGCCACATTGGGCCAGCGGTAGTCCCAGAAGAGTGAGCGGTAAGCACACGTTGGGCTTACCGCCACTCTGTAAAAGAGTCCCTGAATGAGGGCCGTAAGTAATGTTGGGGAGGCTAGTCTAATTAATTAGGGAGGACAGGTGTCCATACAACAGACTGATTTGGTGTATTTTGTAAATATGTGCTTCACCTCAGGGAGTTGGATTTCGTCGAAGTGAGACCAGATTCTGCCAGCTGATGTGGGAGTGGGAGTGTAAAAGGGTGAGGTACGTGATATGGTTCCTGGCTGTCTGAATTTTGGACTGGAAATGGGTGGCCAAGTCAGATGCAGGTAGGGAGGCTTTGCTTCCGATACTTGTCAGATGGTTTATATTAGTTTATTGAGGAGGAAGAATAGTTTTCTGCTATCTGGTCAGTCATTTCCAACTAGCTTGGAATAGTAGTCTCTCCTTTTCTTGGCCAGAAGGAGCTTATACTCCATGATCTTGGTACACCACGTGTTCCTATTTTCCAGGGTAGGGGAACATCTCCAGAACCACTCTAGTCTTCTGCATGAGTGTTTTAAGAGGATAAGTTCTAGGTCAAATCATTTATCTGAGGTTCTGATAGGTTTCACTTTGCATTTGGTTGGGGCTAAGGAGTCAAGAATTTCTCCACAGGTCGAGTTCCAGTTTTCAAAAAAGTTATCATTGGTAAAGAAAGTTAAGAGGAGTTGATTGATGGCGTCTGACCAAAACTTGGCTGGATCAATCTTGGCTCTGTAGTGGGAAAGTTGCTGAGGAACGGCCCCTTTTTTAAAATGTTTTTCTTCAAGATAGTGTGAAGTCCAGTAGAGAGTGATCTGACCAGAGGACTCTTGCTTTAGTATTGAAAGAGAGGAAGGCACTTCCCTTGGATGCTGTAATGCATGCTAGTAGGTCTAATTGGTGACCTTTACTGTGAGTGGGAGTGTTGAGCAATTGCTGTAGCCCAATTGCTTCCAAAGTGTCAAAGAATTTTGTGATCTGGGTTTGGAGGCTTTCTCTAGGTGAAGGTTGGAATCCCCTAGTAGGAATACTATAGTGTACAGAGTGTTTAGAAAGGGTCTCCTGGAAGTTATCTTCTGCACTGAGTCACTTTCCAGGGGGAGCATAGCATAACATGCAGCATAATCATCAAATAAGTTTTCCTTAATTTTGCAAGCTAGTAGTTCGAGAGAGGGGGAGCTGATGGTCTGTAAATTCATCACAGTAAAGAATGATTTGTATATAATGACAAGGAAGTGCCAATGAAAATCTTACAAACTGGAACGTCCAAATTATGAATGGGGGAAAACAAGGGATATGGATATCTATATGGCAGCATTCTTAGAAAGTGGCTACATAGTTATTCATGCAGAGCAGAGGGGAATCCTAGTGGTTAGTGCAGTGGAATGTAAACCAAGGGACCCAGGTTCCAATCCCACTTTAAAAATTTTATGTTTAAACAATTTTTATTAGTGACCAGAACAAATTAACTAGTGCAACTCTTCTCATCAGTAACGTAAAACTAGAAAAAAGTGCAACAACAAATATATGGAACATGACTCTCTACAAGCTGTGTGTCACCAAAATTATTACCATATCATTGCAAATATAACTCCCATATCAACCTCCAAACCCACCCAACCCTCCCAATCCCCCCTACCCACCCATCTGGCCAGGACATGGGCAACAACGCATCCCCAGAGCAATCAAAGTTGTAGCCTGTTAAGTAACAAACTCCCGCCCGAAGGGAGAGTACCTGGATATACAAATCCCAAATAACAAGAAATTTTGAGCCCGCTTATGTGAAGAGGAGGCATCCCAAGCCTCCCAGGTGGCCAGAGCATGTATCTGAGACCACCAGCTCCAGTAAGAAAGAGGCTCTGTCGAGACCTAGACATGATTGACACACCTGAGGGTTTCCAATTATTAATTTCTAAAACAAGGAGAGACTCTGCCCCCCTCCCAAGGCCCAAGAGGCCACTCTACCCAACAAATAGGCCAGGGGAGTCAAAGGCACCTTAAAATGTAAGGAGAAGACAATAAATTTCCCCATTGTGGACCAAAAACTAAGTACTTTTGAGCACCCCCACATAGAATGATAGAAGGAGCCTTCCCCAAGGTGACATTTAGAGCATTGAGCCAAAGAGCCCTGCTGCCCTTGCCAGCTACAGTTGGGACATAGTGGCGCAATGTAGAACTTGGAAGTGGGAACCTAACCTTTCGAACATATAGGTTGCCCCAATCTGTCTGACCTATCAGATTAACTGTACATTTGTCTTCTAGATTGTAAGCTCTTCGAGCAGGGACTGTCTTTCCATGTTAAATTGTACAGCGCTGCGTAACCCTAGTAGCGCTTTAGAAATGTTAAGTAGTAGTAGTAGTAGTAGCAGTGGCAACCTCCCGAGGACTACCAAGAAGGGTCCCCTGAATATCCCAATCAAGCAAGTACCTAGATCTTGTTCCCAACGTTCCCACAATGAACTATAATTCTTCCTCAGTTCCCTTACACAAAGTGCTCTATGGAGACCAGATATGGTAAGTGTCTCCTCTGCCATGGAGAAGAAGAAGGTGTTTAAGTGGGCTCCTACCGGTAACAACAATGCTTCCGCATCAAAGCTACAAACATAGTGCTTTACTGATGTCTGCTACTGATAAGATTAAAAGCTGGTCTGTACAATATCATTTAAAATTGAATGCTGATAAAACTATGCTACTATGGTTTGCTATTAATCAGAGTTCTATACCGGATCAGATTATATTGTTGGATGGATCATGTCGCCTCTTCTCTATGACAGACAGACTCTGGCTGCGCTTGATAGAAGGCCTCAGCTGCTTAACACACTTCCAGAGGTCAGGCTGGGGAAATGTTGCACCCACTGCTTCATACCCTGTGGTAATCCCTCCAGAAACTGATCAGGAGGATGATTCTTGCAATCTCCGGTCCCGTCTTTCTCTCCAGCTGCAGCCACCTGCAGGCGACCTCCTTGAGGTGGTAAAAGAAATTCCTGGGGTTTTCTTTGGCTTGCATGGAACCCTTCCTGAACCGCTGTGAATAGGCTTCTGGGATACAGCCTGCCTTCTCCAAGATGGCTGCTTTCACCTCCACATTAACATCCTGGAATGCTGTCTGGCTGCTTCCAGTCAGTAGTTTCGAGAAATATGCCATCCATGACCTTTCCGGCCAACAAATAAATTGGGTGGTCCTCTCAAAGTTAGTCATAAAGTAGTCTGGATCATCTTCGGTACCATTTTCTTCAACACGGAACCCGGAGGGGCTGTTGATAAACTGGGTGTTTGGTACTTATCCACGCTTGGGCCTGAGAGCCCTGTTGTAGCTCTATGAGCTTCTGCAACACTTGCTACTGCACTTGTTGTTGCTGCTGTAACTATTGCTGCTGCTGCACCTGTTGTTGCTGCTGTTGTAGCTGCCGCTGCATAAATTGTTGCTGTGCCTGCATAAATTGTTGCTGTGCCTGCTGCTGCTTTTGCATGATCTCCTGCTGTTGCTGTTGGCCCTATAATAAAGCCTGGAGTAGCCTTTCCATGTTTTTACTGCCAGCGAGAGAAACCACATACAGTAGTACAGTCTAAACAAAAATAAAAGCCTGTCTGTTCAGCACTAGCTAAATGTCCCCTCCCCAGAGGTCAGGATCTGGCTTCCTTCAGCAGGACAAGCGCCGGCCAAAAAGGTAGAATGCAACAATAAGTATGCTGCAGGGTTGCCACACTCCAAACATAGCCTTTCAGTTCTACTCTAGGTATCAGGTCTGGCAGTGCCGTAGCGAGGTGGCTGACACAACCGGGGCGGTTCGCCGCTGCAACTCCCCTCCGAGTGCAGCACGGCACCCCCCCTCAGCGCACGCACGCACGCACCCCCCCCGAGCGCATTTTTACCAAAGGGGGCAGGCGGGAGGGCCACTCCGCCCCGAGTGCATGTCGCTGGGAGCTGTGTCGGCTCCACTGGTTCCCTGTTCTCTCTGTCTCGGAACAGGAAGTAACCTGTTCCGGGGCAGAGAGAGCAGTGAACTAGCGGAGCCGACACCCCCCCCCCAGTGGCGTGCAGCCGGGGCGGACCGCCCCACCGCCCCCCCTTCCTACACCACTGAGGTCTGGCTCTAGCCAGGCCACCAGCAAACTTACAAAGTTCAAACAAAGTTCAAACTATTCATGATGTATTGTAAGCCACATTGAGCCTGCAAAGAGGTGGGAAAATGTGGGATACAAATGCAATAAATAAATAGAGAAAGAAGGGCTTACCTCAGCCCGCTCACAGTCAGGTTCAGATATATTGTCAGGTCATATGCTGGGGCTTCTCTTCTTCCTCCCCACGGGCCTCCCTTGTCTCTGCTTGGCCCTTCCCTTTAAACTCCTTGGTTTCAACTCCGCCCTGCCCTGCTCACTTCCTCCCGTGGTGGGACCTGTTCTCTTAAGGTGGCCCTGATTAGTTATAATAATAATGAATATAGTACTAAAAAATAGAATCAAAACAATTAAGAACAATTAAAAGCAACCAGATATCAATACAAAGATGCATTAATCATAGATATTAAAACAACCGCCTTTACCACATTCTCTGTTAATTACACATTGAGTGAAGGGGCCCCTAAAGAAATAAATTACACCAGCCACGTGACTTCTGTGGAAATAACATGTCAATCTTAAATAAGCATATGCTGCCATCCTTTACGAATAACACCTAACATTATATTTTCTCACATGCTCGAGAAGTCCCAGCCTGCTGCCTAGAGCTGGAAACAAGGAGCAGGGAGCAGCAGTAGTCTATTTACTTGGCTGGCAGGGCTTAGCATCCCCACCAGCAAAGTAAAAGAGAATTCAGCAGGGGGCCCAAGCCCACATTTTGGGAGCCAGTTGTTAAAGTAGCCATGGAGGCCCTACTTTAACAACCGGCTCCCAAAATTCTTAAAAACTTAACAACCGGCTCTTGTGAGCCTGTGAAAGCCTGCTCCAGCACACCACTGTTCATGGGGTAACCTCAGGTGGGTGTCTAGGCTTTTTGTGACAGGCTCTCCCCAGTAGTGCCTGAGCTCAGGGAGAAAGAGGTAGAGGCATTGGAGGTGGCGATCCGGCTTATTTTCGAAAGAGAAAGACGCCCATATTTCGACCCAAATCGGAAGATGGGTGTCTTTCTCCCTTGGGTGCCCAAATTGGTATAATCGAAAGCCGATTTTGGGCGTCTTCAACTGCAATCTGTCGCAGAAACTGGCAAAGTTGACGGGGGCATGTCGGAGACATGGTGAAGGCGGGATTGGGGCGTGTTTATCGGCCGAGGAGATGTGGGCGTCCTCGGCCGATAATCGAAAAAAGAAAGGCGTTTTTAGCGTGAATTTGGGTCACTTTTTTGATCCTTTTTTTCATGAACAAGTCCCAAAAAAGTGTCCTAAATGACCAGATGACCACCGGAGGGAATTGGGGATGACCACCCCTGACTCCCCTAGTGGTCACTAACCCCCTCCTACCAAAAAAAAAAAGAACTTTAACAACTTTTTTTTCCAGCCTGTATGCCAGCCTCAAATGCCATACCCAGGTCCATCACAGCAGTATGCAGGTCCCTGGAACAGTTGCTAGTGCGTGCAGCGGACTTCAGCCAGGTGGACCCAGGCCCATCCCCCCCTACCTGTTACACTTGTGCTGCTAACTGGGAGCACTCCAAACTGCCCCCAAAACCCACTGTACCCACATCTAGGTGCCCCCATTCAGCCATAAGTGCTATGGTAATGGTGTAGAGTTGTGGGCAGTGGATTATAGGGGGGATTTGGGGGGTGTTAGCAACCAAGGTAAGGGAGCTATGGACTTGGGAGGTATTTTAATTTGTTTTTTTCATTGTTACAAGTGCCCCCTAGGGTGCCCAGTTGGTGTCCTGGCATGTGAGGGGGACCAGTACACTACGAATCCTGGCCCCTCCCACAACCAAATGCCTTGAATTTGTTCGTTTTTGAGCTGGGCGCCTTCGGTTTCCATTATAGCTGAAAGCGTTCGATTATGCCCCTCCACGTAATCTTTGGGGAGAATTGGAGGAGTCCCAAAGAACTACTGGTAATTTGAAACCCTTCACACACCCCCCCCCCCCCTCAATGTTTTTTGGTGAGAGAGAATTTGAGAAGAGGACACCTGAAAATGACAGAAGAGAGGAAAATCCATACCCAGCACAGGAATCCCTGTGAATGCTTAAGAGACGCCATGGATTTCTCTTGAGCTGCAGCAGAGCCCTGGCACATAGGATCCATCACATTCAATGTGCCTGCATCTCCTCTGCTTGTTGCAGATGTCCTGATGGCGACTAGACAATTTCTTTTATCTACTCTTCATAAAAATGTATACCTTTTTTGTTTTATATTCAAGTGATCAATGATTCTTTTTTATTATTATTATTATTTAGTTGTGCTTAAATATGCACGTGTTTATATTGCATTTCCGGAGACTGTATCTTCAGCACATTCTACACTTTTTTATGCTCATATTAACTGATTGTGCTTTGAGTTTTGTAAACTAATCTTGTTTTTTACCTTCTATATGAAAAGCTGCTCTTAGCGCCATTTACTTCACATTTTCCATTAACATGCTGTAGAATGCATGCGTTGCACGTTCCTCTTTGTTTCTTTTTGTCCATTTACTTTTTTAAAATGCTCCCCCATTTCTTCATTTATACTGTAAAATATTGGCTATTTTGGTTTTCTCTTATCACTGTCCTCCCTTATTCATATGATGTATGATTGCTTTATTTTACTTGGCCGTAATTATATATTTGCATCTATATTTGTTTTACCTGGTAATTCTGGAGCATCACATCCTGTACTTCTTCACATCAGGGCTCTTGGAAATAACTATATCTTTCTTTATGTTTCCACTATTGAATACGTTATTTTTCTATATGAGTAGCTGTTATCAGTGCCATTAATTCTACATTTTTTGCTCCGTGCACTGCTTTGTATATGAAAATCAGTCCTCAGAGCCATTTGCTTTGTACCGCACAGTCTGGTATATAGTGTTATAGAATGCATGCACAATATTCTTCCCATCTTTCTGTCCCTTTAAATTACAGTTTTAAAACATCCTTCAGTTTCTTATCTACACCGCCGTACTGCTGGACCTTTTGGTTTATCCCTTTTAGAAGTACCCAACACTCTTTTTAAAGGGTTGTTTCTAATTTTCTTTAGTATATCTGTTTTATATTCACATGATTAACAACTTCTTTCATTTGGTTGCACTTAAATATACACTTGTTTATATCTTCAACACATTCTGCATTTCTTTTATGTTCATATTAACCGACAGAGCTTTGAGCTTTTTTTTTTTTTTTTTTTACTAATCCCGTATCTATTCTTAGTGCCATTTACTTCACATATTCTATTGTATATTACTCTGTAAGGTGTTATAGAATGCATGTGTTGCACCTTCCCAGGGCCGCCGAGAGTCACAGCCAGGCCCAGTCATTGAATTAGAAACACCGTCTTGGTGTATGCACACTTTTTTTTTGTTTGTTTTACAGTAGCGCTTTTAGCTCACATGTTATACTTTAAACATTTTTATATTTCATCATTTTATGTTTTCTTCTCTATAGACTTTTACACTGTCAATTCATGCAGGGGGTCTTTAACAAAGCATCAGTAAGGCCAACATGCTAAATCAGGACTACTGCCGGCCCAGTGAGGCCACCGGCGGTAGTTCCATCCCAAGTGCGCACCATTTCCAGTAGAAAAAGAAAACACCTGGAAATGCCTTGCATGGTGGTAATCTGGAGGTAATCAGACATCAGCGCTTGCTGCCCGGTTGTCACCGGGTTACCACAGAAGACCTTATCGCCACCTCAGTGGGTGGCGGTAAGGGCTTCCCACCACATGGCCACACGGTAAGAGTTCTCTTACCTACTGGCCATATTTGTCTGGGGGCTTTTTACCCACTGCAGTAAAAAGAGCCCTGGTGTGCAGAAAAAAGGCCCCTGCCACTAGAAGGGCCCCTTCCTTGCAGCTTCGTAAAAGGACCCACAAATTTCTTTTTCAAATATCGTCCAGTGATTTCTGTCAAGGTTGGTACATTTATCATATTCTTCCATGCACACACCTAGATGTTTTTGTCCACTTCTAGTTTTGTTGTTGTTGTTGTTTTTAATGTATTCTCCAGGTAAATAAAGGAGAGGTTTGTAAAAGTACATTTACACATATTCTCCAAAAGCATACTATCTGTCCATCTGTTTTCTATTTTTAGCATGTTTGAATTTATGTGATTACAAAATTTTCAGTGTAATGTTTTAATAGTGCATTTAGATTCCTGAGGCAGACACTTACCTGAAACACAGTGCCATGTCGAGTCTAAGAAATAAAAATAATTGATGCTGAGAACTGACTTGACTATATCGTTGTCTTTCATTGTGCTTGGAAGTGTCTTGTTCTATACTCTACTCCTTTTTGACCCCTCTACGTCTGTAGTGTTATCATTTTCCCACTTTGTTGGTTCATAAGGAGTGTGTTCTACCTACGGCTGGGTTACTTTCTGCCTCCATAGTGATTCCAATCAAGATAAAAATATATTAAAAAAATTAGATCAGCAAACAGTGCAAAGCAAGTGCCAAATGTGGAAATACAGTGGGAAATAAAAGTATTACTCCTGGCATGGGCAGTGGAATGACTTAGTTTGGGGGGAGGCAAGCCCTGCCCCCAAACCCAGCATCTCTCCTTCCTTACCATCCCATAGTCCCTCCCATGATGTCTAACATCTCTCTCCTTCCTTTTCGTCCCCCTCCATGGTATATACCTCCTTCCTTACCCTCCCCCCCATGGTCTCCAGCATCTCTCTCCTTTGATCTACCTCCCCTTCAATATGATTATTTTCTTACCTCCCTCCTCTGGGGTGATGATGCTACAAGTCAGCATAAACAGCAGAGGAATCATTGCTGGCCAGCACGGTTCCCTGAGCATCTGTGCATGCTCAAGGCCTGCTGGCTCCCAACCCCTCCAATCATTCTGTTTAAGAAGGAGGAATGAAAATGTGGCTAACAATATTTTCATGTTTATATCAGTGTTCAATTTAAGGCTTGCAAGATAATGGTGGCTCCTGGGGACCTCTGTGGCAGCTAGATGTAGGCGTGGGCCTTGCATTGAAGAACACTATGTGGATTCAGCATCTCCCTTTTCATCGAACTCCGCTCCCCCCCCCCCCCTTGGTCTGGTATCTCTTTCCATCTTCACATCATCCCCTTTTGGGTCCAGCAGCTGCTCCTCCTCCTTCTTTCCACCCCCCCCCCCAGCCCACTGTCCTACAGACTTGCTGTCTTTACTGACAATGATAAAGCCACACTTACTCCAGGCCAGCTCCATGGGCCTTGGGTCTGTCACAACTTCCTGTTGCATGGGTGGGATGCAACAAGAGGATGCAGCGAGAGGAAAGTTTCAGGATTCCAAAGGAAGCGTGATTTTATTGCTGCCAGTAAAGACAAGTATGCTGGACCTCAAGTTGGCAGAGGGAGGGAGGGAGAGCTGCCGGATCCACAATGGTGAGGGGTGGATAAAGGCATAACTGTGGGTTGGGAGAAGAAAGGGGGAGAGATGCAGGGGCAAGAGAGAAGGAAAGGAATTGGTCTTGGGTGTGGGAGGAAGGGAAGAGAGGAGAAAAGCTGGACACAGGGAAGGACAGACACAGCTAAGATTCTGGACTGGGAGGAATCACAGTAAAAGGGACACAGAGGAACAATGCTGGACAGAAGGGAGGGAAAAAAAAAGAGACAGAGAGGAATGAAGCCCAAGGATGAAAGGACAAAGAAGAATGAGGTGGAAATACTGCACATGGATAGGGGAAGGAGAGGGAAGAAAGAGGGAGGAGATGTATATGGAGGGGAGTGGAAAGGGAGAGAGATATATATGGAGGGGAGTGGAAAGGGAGAGAGATATATATGGAGGGGAGTGGAAAGGGAGAGGGGAAAGATACTGCACATAGACTGAGAGGAAGAGAAAACAGAGAGAAAATGGTGCTCATGGATGGAGTGGCTCAAAATGCAGACCCTTTCTAATGCAGCTAGAAGTACGTATGTAATTTACATCTATATACGGGCACTCTAAACATGGACCTTCTCTGGAAGTGAATTGTAAGAAAATTGATTTGATGGCCAGCTGGAGTAACTATTCAGCTCTGGTTGTCAACATATTGCAAAAGAGGTGAAATGACCCCAATGTAATTTTTATTATTAATAGTATCCAATACCCAAGGGCTAAGCAATGGCATTTAAAATTGTCAACATCAACTTATTAAAAATAATACAAAAACAAGCAAATTAAATTGCCTGTCCTCTGAGTAAGGTTGATTTTCCCTGTGTTACGACAATTAGGTCTCAGAGGTATTTGTTATCTTTTTTAACAAGGCTGATTCACAATCTGAGGCTTTCAGGAGAGCAACTGCCTGTCCTATGCATAGAAATAGTAAGTTATCACCAGAAATAAACCGTTGTTGTTTAAGTATAACTGTTTTGAAGGGTGTAGAAAGGATAGTAGTATTTCAGTTATGGCAAGGAATTTATTATACTGTACTGGCAGGAGTGCCATATTTTAGCTCTGTGACAAAACCAGTCTCTCTCCCCCCCCCCCCCCCCCCCCCCCCCAATGGGATAGGTCTCCACTTGTTACTTATAACTATTATTTGTTATATTAAACTAGTCTAATGCCTTGAATTGATTTTATGATATATTAGGGTTATTTTTTTTTCTCTCATGGAAGTCTAATATTTACAGTTGAATTTTTTGAGACTAGACATGAGCTAACATGCATTAATTGCTGTGGGCCATTATTGTCTATGGGAAGGTTTCACTACAAAACAGGAGTGAACACAGGACAAGAATGATGGCTTGTGTTAGGTTCACTCAGGCTGTTTTCCCCATTTTCTGGATATTTTCATTTCATGTGACAGATTTGTTTTCATAATTTTTTTAATATGTATCAATTGACAATGTGCATTCATTTGTAGTTTAATGCATAATTTTTAATGTGTTCATTTTCAAAGCCCTAGGTATATTTTAGATTGACAATAACATGGCATTTAGATGTTTATATAGCATATACTTTAAATCCTGATGATACTGTGCCAGGATATACTTGTCATATATTTTTTTTAGATTTAGGCCCCTGTTTACAAAGCCGCAATAGCAGATGGCAATGTTACATATATGTAGTGTATTTTTTCTAGTGAAAAAGGTGCCAGTACTCAAATGCCAGGCCACCCTTCAGGGGTGGGGTGATCATTGAGGGACCCACTCCACAATAGCCAGGCCCCCTGCAACCAGTCACAGAATCTATGACAACACAAATTGGTGTGTAGGGCCTTAGCTCTTTCATTAAAACTTGAGGACCATGGGTCAATTTTAGCAGTCAATGGAAAAGGTGCTGGTACTCAGTACCCCCAAGTACCACCTCAAAAAAAGCCCTGCATATATATATTGTAAGCAGCTTTCTAAGTGCAGCCAAGGATAGAACAATCTCCTCTAGCCACAGGCTCCTGGTACAGTCCAGAAATAAATGTCCAACAGTAACTTCAATCTTAAGGACTTTATTCCATGCAGGTTTCTAGTACACAGTTCCAACAGCAGCGTTCACCTTCAATCTTAAGCACATATAAGCCACCTGAAAGTGTGTGGCAAATAGTCCCCTTTAAGCAGTAGACTATCCACATACCAGGATTCAATACAGGCTCACAGTCAGCTCCAATCTGGGCTCTTTATCCAGTGCACAATAAACAGTAGTTCAATTCCAAATAGAAGCAGTTCCTTCAGCTCATCATCACAGTTAAATCACAAAGCAGCAGTTTCTACCCTCTACTCTCTTTACCTTCAGGAAGGTTCAATACTTTAGGGACTCCTCATAGCCAAGGGATTTCACCCTGCATCAGCTTCACTGGTAAATTCAATACTTTAGGGACCTCCCTTACCCAAGGATTTTCAGCCTGCAAATACTTTTGGGACTTCCTCACACCCAAGGGATTTCAGCCTGCTTCAGTACTTTAGGGACCTCTCTTGCCCAAGGGTTTTCAGCCTGCAACTGCTTCTCCCTCCTCCCCTCTGGGACTCCTTCCCACCTGCCTAATCAATCCCTGGCTTCTCCTCTCACAACCAATCATTCTCCTTCCATTAGCTTCCCCCACACCCATACCAGCTGAGTTGAGCATTAGACTAAGGATGAGCTCCTGCACACAGGGTTTCCTATCTCTCTTTCCCCCTAGTGGCAGCCAATCTACACATCCTGCCAGCTTACCCCCATGTCTTGTCCCATTGCAGCTAGGAGTCCAGTCCGGGTTCCTCATCTCACCCCCTGGCTCCTTGCCTGCAATGCCTTCTGGGACTTGTATTTCAGACTGAAACTGCCTTAACCAAACTATCTTGGAGGTGACTTTATCACAATATTTATAATTATACTTTCTTTGCTAATATATAGTCCTCATTTTTATACTTTCATTCAATATGTTGTTTTATCTGTGCCAATTCATCATTATTATGTCTCATTATTTATTTATGCTGTGTTTTTCTAATTTTTATGGTTTTTGACCCCTGGGGAAGGCATAGTGCTGAAACACTGCCCATGTAGGGTCTTCTGGGTCAGATTACTTTGGCAAATAAACTCTTGGATGCTCTTACTCTTTGTTTGCTTTGGTTATTTGGAACTCTCCTCACTTTCACCCATGTTGTTTTTGCTTGACTTTTTGTGGAAGCTATGAGGACCCCCCCCCCCCCCCTACACACACATATTTTCTTCCTTGGACTGCCAACACAGCCCATTCACCCCTCCGCGAAAAACTACACTGGCTCCCAATCAAAGAATGCATCGCCTTCAAAATCTGCACCCTGGTTCACAACAAGTGAACTGTGGCTTGACGGTACTATGAGTCACATGGGGATTGGGGATAAGGTAGGGAGCTAGTTTCATTACCGAATGGCTCCTAATTGTTAAAAAAAACGCTCTGGGGATGCCAACATTGTACTGGAAGAAGTTATCTTAAAGTTAAAATAATATAAATGAGTTATGTTAGTTGAATAAAGCTGCAGCCAAATTTTATGCCAATAAAGAATGGTAATGTTATTTGTTGAAATAAGGTTGAATGCAAGAATAGGTGGATGACAATGTGTGAATGTCAATGTTATGAGATTCTGGCAGATGCATAAGACTCCCTCCAATCCAGTGCTGCCTTTAGCAACTTTGAGTGATCTTAACTGTGACCTAGACTTGGCTATGACCCCCTATCAGTCCCTCTTCTTGCCATCTAGCCTTATGTGTATTATTCTTCTCCCCTTGCTTCCTGCAAGGTAGATTTGCCATTTTAGTTGAGCATTTAGCTGTTCTCCCCTTCTGCTCTAGGAAAGCAGACTCCCTTTTTACCTTAAATGCACTTCCTTTAAGTCCAAACAATGCAAAAACTTTCTCTTTGCGCCACCCCTTTAAGCATCTCCCTTTCAAGCCTCACCTCCTGTAATAAGTCAACTCATTCTTCAGACTCCCCATGTGCACTGATCAGTAACAGTGAATATCCAATTCAAAGACTATTGCCCTGGAGCAAGAAGACGTCTATTTCAGCTTCTATATACTGTAAGTACATTTTTTATATTAATCTTGCAATAAAACAGTTGAAATTCAGAAAGCAATGTCATCCTTGGGTGTTGGACCATTACTGGTTACCTGTCTGGAAATTAAGGTGTGTCCAAACTCTAAGAGGTTGCCTGATTGCAGTGACTAAGGATGATTTTTAAATAGTATTTTCTATTAAATATCACAATAATACAAACAAGAAATTTACCACATTATTGACAAATAAAACACTGAGGTGTTCATTTTCAAGCACATAGACTTACAAAGTTACATGGAGGGGCATTTTCGATATGACGTCTAAGTCGGACTTTGGACATTTTGCACTAAATGTCTCAAATATGAATAGGAAATATGGCTATTTTCAAAAAAGCAAAATGTCTATCTTTTTTTATTTTTGAAAATGTACATAAGTACATAAGTAATGCCGCGCTGGGAAAAGACCAAGGGTCCATCGAGCTCAGCATCCAGTCCACGTCAGCAGCCAATCCAGGCCAAGGGCACCTGGAAAGCTTCCCAAAAGTACAAACATTCTATACGTATTATTCTTGGAATTGTGGCTTTTTCCCCAAGTCCATTTAGTAGTGGTTTATGGACTTGTCCTTTAGGAAACCGTCTAACCCCTTTTTAAACTCTGCTAAGCTAACTGCCTTCACCACGTTCTCCGGCAACGAATTTCAGAGTTTAATTATGCGTTGGGTGAAGAAAGAATTTCTCCGATTTGTTTTAAATTTACTACACTGTAGTTTCATCACATGCCCCCTAGTCCTAGTATTTTTGGAAAGTGTGAACAGACGCTTCACATCCACCTGTTCCACTCCACTCATTATTTTATATACCTCTATCATGTCTCTACTCAGCCATCTCTTCTCCAAGCTGAAAAGCCCTAGCCTCCTTAGTCTTTCTTCATAGGTAAGTCGTCCCATCCCCGCTATCATTTTAGTCGCCCTTTGCTGCACCTTTTCCAATTCTACTATATCTTTCTTGAGATGCGGCGACCAGAATTGAACACAATACTCAAGGTGCGGTCGCACCATGGAGCAATACAATGGCATTATAACATCCTCACACCTGTTTTCCATACCTTTCCTAATAATACCCATGCCACATGTAACATCTTTTTGTGCTTTGTACATTTATCATTTTAGGCCATTAAAAAAAAAACCTTCAAGTGAAAAAAGTAGAACATCAAGCCATTGGGATGTAGGAGGAGCCAGAATTTTAGTAGACTGGTCACACTCATATCCTAGGAGAGCAATGGGGCACCCTAGTGGGCATTGCAGTGGACTTCATATAAATGCTCCCAGGTACACATCTCACCGTTATCCCCTTATCTTGTCTGCTGAGCCCTCCAAAACCCATCCAAAACCCAATAGCCCAAACTGTACACCACTATAATAGCCCTTATGGGTAAAAAAAAGTCACCTAAAAGTTGGTATAGCAGGTTTCTGGTGCATGTGGGAGGGCTCAGAGTTTCCAGCACAAGTATAACAGGTAGGGTGGGATATGGGCCTGAATTCACCTCTCAAGAGTGCACTGCACTGACCACTAGACTACTCCAGGGACCTGGCTATAACATCTGAAGCTGTCATAGAGAATAGTAAGTTATATTTTTATTCACATTATGGGGGATGGAAACATGTCAGTGACAAATGGGGGAGTAAGAGGTGTCATCCCTGTTTCCCTCCAGTGGTCAACTGGTCATTTAGGACACCTTTTTTGTTCTTAAAAATGGTCTAGGCCAAAACATTGAAGTTTTTGCCAAAGACGTTTTTGTTTTGTTCCATTATGGCTATAAAATGTTCAAGCACCCCCGGCATGCCCCCTTGCAATTTGGACTCACTGCAGACAAATTGCATAGATAAACGTCTGCAAATCAGGTTTTGACAATACTGACTTGGACGGTTTGAGAAGAAATTCACCTAAATGCTGCTTTATGACACTTTTTAAACATTTTTCTCTTTTGAAAATGAGCCCCATACCTGCTTATTTTCAAAGGAGATGGCCGGCCATCTTCCGACACAAATCGGGAGATGGCCGGCCATCTCCTGAACCCGGCCAAATCGGTATAATCGAAAGCCAATTTTGGCTGGCTTCAACTGCTTTCCGTCGCAGAGCCGGCCAAAGTTAAAGGGGGCGTTTTCGCAGGGTACGGAAGGCGGGGCGGGGGCATGGTTACGAGAAGGCCGGCTTCAGCCGATAATGGAAAAAAGAAGACCGGCTCTAACAAGCACTTTGCCGGCTTCACTTGGTCCATTTATTTTTAGGACCAAGCCTCAAAAAAGTGCCCCAATTAACCAGATGACCACCGGAGGGAATCAGGGATCACCTCCCCTTACTGCACCAGTGGTCACCAATCCCCTCCCACCCAAAAAAAATTTTTTTTTAAACATTTTTTTATCAGCCTCTATGCCAGACTGAAATGTCATACCCAGCTCCCTGACAGCAGTATGCAGGTCCCTGGAGCAGTTTTTTGTGGGTGCAGTGCACTTCAGGCAGGTGGACCCAGGCCCATCCCCCCCACCTCTTACACTTGTGGTGGTAAATGGGAGCCCTCCAACCCCCCCCCCCCCACAAAACCCACTGTACCCACATGTAGGTGCCCCCCTTCACCCCTTAGGGCTATGGTAGTGGTGTAGAGTTGTGCAGGTGGGTTTTGGGGGGGCAGGGCCGCCGAGAGCCAGAGCCGGGCCCGGGACAAGGCCGCCCCGGCCCCCCCACCCGAGGTCGTCGCCCACCCGAGATCGCTGGCCCCCCCACCGCCCGCCCACCAGAGTTCGCGGGCCCCCCCGCAGCCCACCCACCCGAGGTTGCCGGACCCCCCCCCTCCACCCGCTACCGGGCCGGGCCCTCGGAACTAACCTTAAGCCTCCTTTCACTTCGCAGCAAGCAGCGGCAGGGCAGACCTCTCCTCCTTCCGTGCCCTGCCCTCGCGGACGTTACGTCAGGCGAGGGCGGGACACGGAAGGAAGGAGTGGCCTGCCCTGTTGCTGCTTGCGAAGTGAAAGGAGGCTTAAGGTTAGTTCCAGGAGCGACGGAGGGTGGGCCAGGCGGTGCCGTTGCCGAGCCCCCCCGGAGGCCCGGGCCCCGGGACCTTTGTCCCCCCTGTCCCCCCCTCTAGGCGGCCCTGTTGGGGGGGATTTGGGGGGCTCAGCACCCAAGGTAAGGGAGCTATGCACCTGGGAACAATTTTTGAAGTCCACTGCAGTGCCCCCTAGGGTGCCCGGTTGGTGTCCTAGCATGTCAGGGGGACAAGTGCACTACAAATGCTGGCTCCTCCCACGACCAAATGCCTTGGATTTGGCTGGGTTTGAGATCGCCGGCATTAGTTTCCATTATCACCGGCAATCAATGCCGGCCATCTCTAAAGCCGGCCCAAATGCTGAGATTTGGCCGGCTCCAACCATATTATTAAAACGAAAGATAGCCGGCTATCTTATTTTGATAATACGGTTGGGCTGCAGCTTTATGCCCCTCATAGTAACCTATGGAACTTTTAAATTCTATGTGCTTTGAAAATGAGTCTCTCAAAAGATTTTGATAAATAATAATATTGATTTTGTTAGTCCACCTTCTGCTTTCTAACAACAAATATTATTTAAATTACAGTATAGATATATCTCTTTTAAACCCCAACAGATTAACAATATTACATTGATGGGAATGGAAAACAAGACCACAGTTACAGAATTTATTCTCCTGGGATTCTCTGACCATCCTGACCTGCAACTTCTCATTTCAGTCACAGTTTTCCTGATCTTCCTAATCACTCTGCTGGGAAACATCATGTTTTTAATTTTAGTGTGTGCTGACACTCACCTGAAAAAACCAATGTATTTCTTCCTTGGTAACCTGTCCTTCCTAGATATCTGTAACACCTCTGTTACTCTGTCTACATTGCTGCACACCCTTATTATAGGAGAGACACTGATTTCATTTCCTCTCTGCATAGCACAGCTGTACTTTTTTATTTCTTTCACAGGTACAGAATTCTTCCTTCTCACTGCCATGGCCTATGATCGCTATGTTGCAATCTGCAACCCTTTACATTATGTGCTCATCATGAACCGCAGAAACTGTGTCCTTCTGGCATCTGCTTCATGGATATTTGGCTTTATAGATATGCTACCCCATACATTTCTGATTTCTCAGCTTTCTTTCTGTGAAGGCAATAAGATTGATCACTTTTTCTGTGATGCTTTACCACTAATGAAACTTTCTTGCAGTGATCTGATCAATATTGAGATTGTGATATTTATTGTAGGGCCATTTGTGGTAGTTATTCCCTTTGGATTAACTCTGACATCCTACATGTATATTATCTCCAGAATCCTGAAAATCCATTCTGCCAATGGGAGAAGGAAAACCTTCTCCACCTGCTCCTCCCATCTCACCATTGTTATTCTATTCTATGGGACTATCATATGTGTTTACATGAGACCTGCATCAATGTATTCACCAGATGAAGACAAACTATTCTCCCTTTTATATACAGCTCTGATTCCAATGTTAAATCCCATTATTTATAGCTTAAGAAATGAAGACATCAAAAAATCCCTGACTAAATTCGTAACCATGAATCATGCCAGGGGTATCAGTTAACACTGAATCTAATCTATAGTTCTTGATATTTGGTAAAACAAATCTGTGTGAACCTCTAAGCTTTCTATAAAAAATTATTATGCTTGTTAGAGAAAACTTCAAAACGTGGTTTTAATTAAGTTATAACTTTTTGTAATATATTTAATTCCTACAAAAGTTAACTTGGTGTTCATTTTTATTGTTGTTCTAGCATTACCACTGATGTGATATTGTTCCTAGGGTGTGCTTTTGCTTGATATTTCCTATTTCATTTACTTGTCTACATGAAAAGCATTGTCCACCAGATTCTATATATGGCAAGTAAAAGTTACGTGTGCAGTTTTGGTCACGCAGCCAAATTGCGTGCATAATGTAATTGATTAACAAGCCAATTGATGCTAATAATTGGCCTCTAACAAGCAATTATTGACACTAATTGGCACTAACTCAAATGTACGCACACAACTTGCTAAGCGTGTGCTATAAAGTAGTGCACATAAATTCTACCATGCAGATCTCAAAAGGGAAGAGAATTGTGAGTCTTTGAGGTTCCTAAAATTTACGCACAGTGTTGTAGAGTAAGCCCGATTTGCAGGCATTTATACCAGGTTTTAGCTGGTGTAAATGGGCATAGCTATAAACCATGCCTAACTTTAGGCGAGGTTTGTAAAATAGTGCTAGTTGCTGGGGTTTTAGGTGCCAGTTTTTTAGGTATCATATAAAGGGCCCTGTTTACTAAGAAGTGCTAAGGGCACACTAGCATTTTTAGCATGCACTAAATGTTAAAGACACCCATATATTCCTATGGTGTCTCTAGCATTTAGCACACACTAATTTTAGCACGCACTGAAAATGCTAGCATGGCTTTGTAGGGCCCATAGAATTTACCCCTATGTAGGCATTTGCCCCCATTCTAAAAATGGTGTTAAAATTTGTGTGTGCAAATTGTGTGTGCAAATTGTGCGCAAACGCTGAAAGGGAATATAACCTGATTTTTTATTCTACATCTTTATCAACTAGCTAATTAGCTGACCTAGAAGAGCTCTTTGACCCCTGATGCAGGCGTTTGTACGCCGAAACACAGCCCGTGTCGGGTTTTCATCATAAATAAAGGACTGCATTTTTCTCAATCCTGAAGGTCCAGTGTTTCTTTATCTACAACATTAGCAAAATCCACCCCATCCTTTCTGAATACGCTACCAGAACCCTTGTCCAAACCCTTGTCAACTCTCGTTTGGATTATTGTAATTTACTTCTCACTGGTCTTCCTCTCAGCCATCTCTCTCCTCTCCAGTCTGTCCAAAATTCTGCAGCACGACTTATTTTCTGCCAAAATCGT
This sequence comes from Microcaecilia unicolor, assembly GCF_901765095.1. NCBI lineage: Eukaryota > Metazoa > Chordata > Amphibia > Gymnophiona > Siphonopidae > Microcaecilia > Microcaecilia unicolor. Next base: position 320,284,832 of record NC_044033.1, read on the forward strand.
TATACCCACATTAGCCCACTCCTCAAGTCACTTCACTGGATCCCTGTTCACTTCCGCATACAATTCAAACTTCTTTTACTGACCTTTAAGTGCATCCATTTTGCAGCTCCCCATTACCTCTCCACTCTCATCTCTCCCTACATTCCTCCCCGTGAACGCCGCTCACTGGGCAAATCTCTCTTGTCGTCCGCCTTCTCCTCCACTGCTAACTCCAGGCTTCGTTCCTTTTCCCTCGCTGCACCTTATGCCTGGAATAGACTTCCTGAGCTTGTACGTCTAGCTCCATCTCTACCTGTTTTCAAATCAATGCTGAAAACCCACCTTTTCACCACTGCTTTTGGCCCCTACCTACTACTCAATTGCCTCCCCTTGTTCCTTCTCACCCAGTACTTCCCTCGCCCTTAATTGTCTTGTCTGTCTGAATTATTTTTAGATTGTAAGCTCTATTGAGCAGGGACTGTCTTTCTATGTCAGGTGTTCAGCGCTGTGTGCATCTTGTAGCACTATACAAATGTTAATAATAATAATATAATAATATGCATGGATTCAAAAAGGGGGTGTGGCAATAGAAAAGTCGCGGTGATTCTGAGGCATTCCTCCAATTTTTACACTTTTATAGAAAAAGGAGGATGTGTTCTCAGTTTAGAAATGAGGATTTACACCAGTGTAAATCCTCGCATCTAAAGTTAGGTGCAGATCCCAGCACCGAGCACTATTCTGTAAACGGCACCTAACGTTGAGCACCATTTATAGAATAATGCCTAACGTGGGGTTTTTTGTGTGCTGACGTTCGGCGTCCTATATAGAATTTGGTTCTATGTGTGTTTTTTTAAATACCTGGACCTTTTGAACACATAATTTTGTGTGTATAAATGATTATACGGCCAAAATTATCTGCACAAAAATCTAAATAGATATATGGGGTGATGTTTATCTGCTAAGACGTATAAATTACGTGCCCAAAATTCAAACACACTTGAAAGTTTGACAGCTGCCACTAAATGCCTGATACCCGTGGATGTTCAGTGGCACTAATGCCAGCTAAAATTCCTCCAACCACCCTGGCACTGTCAGAATAATACCGAAAAAGCAAAAGGGAAGCAAAAGCTTACTCTTTAACAAAAACATTCAAAAGAGAACAAAGAGTAAAACTAACCATGGCAAAAGAAACTAATTTATAACAAAATAGAGCTGACATCAGAAAATTGTTGGTAGGCTACTGGATCTCTTATAACGTCAGCTATCCTAAATCCGAGCCTGTTTCTGCTAACGTGATCATTTGTTCACTCTATTAGTGTCTCAATTTCCCTCGTCAAACTTCAACAGATGCTTTATTAATTACATAGCTCCAACATGCTCATTAGGCAACAAAAAATCATGTGTCAAATATGAATTATAGATAAAAATTAAATTAATAATACAAGATCCATCACTTATCCACTTATCACAGGAACAGCACTGAAACGAAGATCTCACACCCGAAACTAACAACATTCAGTGGCATTTCTAATTGGCTTTCACACATAGGTGACCTATTATAAAATTATCCTTCACATGTATAACTAAGAAGTTTAATTTAGTTCTGAATAAAATACTTTACAATACAATACAGAACAATTGGCATTTCAATTCTGCATTTATCCGTAATAGTTCTATGTGATTTACAAACAAATAACTATGCATTCCTTGGAATATACAATATCTGATGAATAGTGAAATTTAACAAACTCATATTTTCCAAAAACGTTAGTTTTAAGCATTTTTCTAAATGATTTATAGTTCTGTGAAGATCTTATAACCAGTGGTAAAGAAATCCACCAGGAAGTAGCTTGATATGAAAATTGTCCTGCAAACACTCTTTTATATTTCACCTTCTTAGAGTGAGGATAATGTAAAACCATATAAGATCTCTCTGAAGGATCCCAATTTCTAATTGCCAAATCTGCAAATTTCTGTATGTAGGAGCCAGTCCATACAAGATTAGAAAGATAAAAGAGCATGTTTTTAAAACAATGCTGCTTTAACTGGAAGCCAATAGAGTTTCAAGAACAATGGTGTTACTCTTTTGTATTTAGAAGATTGATAGATTAGGCATGCTGCCATATTCTGCAATGTTTGCAGCTTTCTAAATATTGAATGACTGGTTCCAATGTAAACTGAATTACAGTAATCCAAATGAGCAAGCACCATTGACTGTATTCAATCTATAAGACTTGGACATGAGCTTCCCCTTTCTGTCCTCTTTCCTTGTGTGTCTACTACAAAAATATGATATATGATGGCGCACTAGGGGTGGGAAGTCGCCCGGCAGTACTTCCTGTTTAACAAACAGTAAGCCTGTGTTGGGCTTACCATTGCTTAGTAAAAGGGGCCCTGAATTTCCTAAATTGAAAAAAGACATTTTGTTCCTTTTTTATTTTGTTTTATTTTTCTGGTAGTGTCCTTCCTTTTCTACAAAACATTGTGCATGCCGTGATATCAAGACTGGATTACTGTAATTCACTCTACACTGGTCTGATTAGAAAGGGTCTTCAAAAGCTCCAATTGATTCAGAATGCTGCAGCAAGACTATAGAAGGTGGTAAGCGATGTGACCATATCACACCATTTTTGCAAAAACTTCACTGGCTATCAGTACAATACAGGGTTAAACTTAAAACCTATATCTGATCTTCAAGGCTTTTAAAGGAAATTGCCCAGAATATTTGAAGAACAAGATCACCCTCACATATGTCCAAGGTCACTAAGGTCCTCCGAAGGAGTATCCCTAACCACACCCTCTCCAAAGGACATCTCATGATGTGATACCCACCAGCAAGCCTTCTCCAGAGTAGCCCACACACTCTGGAACGCACTCCCAGACACAGGACTATCTGTCCTTCACGAAGCAGATGAAAGCTTGGCTTTTCAACACACTGGCTGCACATATTATAGCAGGACATGTTTATCCATGCCTACCCTGGCTAATATTCAAGTACCTTTCTGACCTCTTTTACTAAACTGAGCTAACGATTCCTGTGCGGCAAATGCAACACAACCCATTCAAAATAAATGGGCTGTGGCACATTTGCCACACCAGGAACCGATAGCACAATTTAGTAAAAGAGGCCCTATATGTTCCATCTTTGCTTATACCCTATGCTATTAAAATGTTTTTTACATATTGTATTGACATTGTACTGTAGCATGCTATGTCATACTTTGTATTGTTATTTGAATATTTTTACAGCTGTAATTGTCTATTACTTATGTTTGACATTCTTGCTGTACACTGCCTTGAGTGAATTCCTTCAAAAAGGTGATAGATAAATCCTAATAAATAAATAAATGCAGACAAATGCTTTAAAGTAGACCTGCAAAGTTTCTCTTAGAGCCCCTTTAATACCACCAGAGCTCTTCCCATATCCTACATCTTACCCTATCCATGGTCCAAAAGGGCAGGAGCAATCTCCAGTCACCCTGCCATTTCAGTGTCATTCCTTAAAAGACCAGGCCCAGGTACTATTTCAGGAAAAAAAATAACATGCATAGTTTTCAAGTACATGCACTGTTGCCTTCCCAGGTTAATTTCTCCCTGAAAATATGGGTAAATGTATGTGCATTGCTGCTAAAAATGGACAATGATGGTCTTAAGGGATGGCAATACTGGTCAGAAAAATATATAGTGATGTACTTCCAATTACAAGAATATAAAGTGATTTATTCATGTTCTTCATTTGTTAAGTGTCACATGGTTCTTGTTTGCAGTAGGATATTGTTCATTGTCTGATTTCAATTCTGTTTATATGTACAAATTAAAAAAAAATGCACTAGCCACTTTCATTAGTTTAGGCTGTTACCATTTTAGTCGGTGATGTGGCATACTACCATGTACAGCACAGATAACATGTGACATCACCATTTATTGACAACACTATTGTTAATATTGTTTGAAATAATAGTGATTTTTCTCTGCATTTTGATTACTTGCATACATATGTTGTTATGCTATCAACTCATCAGCAAAGTATTTTGAAATGAATTGAGACTGTAAAATTGAAAATAAGACTTTATTAAATTTTAAACTAGCCCAGTATGAGTGCATTGAGAAGAAAGTGCGTGTCTGGTGCCCATAAAAGAAGACTGATAGAAACAAGGCACATGCAAGAGCTAAACCAGATACAAAGCTGCTGAAATTGACAAGAATTTTTGTCCAGCCCCAAATCATGTCTGTCATGCACATGGATAACAGGAGGATTACGACACATCGTGATGATAACAAACTGCACACAAATATTGATAAATTGGACTGTGCAGCTGGTAATCTTATCATGTCAGCTGATGTTGGTGCAGCATTAGTCCACAAAAAAAAAGTAAACATATTAAGTAGTGACAATGCCAAATATAAAGATAGAATCGGCGCTGATAGGCCTAATGAGCAGCAAACTGGTGCCACTGATGTTGCAGACATCAGTGACCTACTGCTACTAATCATTTCTACTAGATGTACGCAGTGCTGTACAAATTATATGCTGGTATTTTTACTGTCCCTAGTGGGCTCACAATCTAAGGGCTACTTTAACTAAGTGGCGGCAAACCCAACACGGGCTAACCTCGTGCCAATTTGGAGCTATTACCAGCTCAATGTGGGCAGTGGTGATAGTTCCAGCCCTAGCGTGCGTCATTTCCTGTGTTAGGGACAATCGAATCCAAATTCTTAGGGTGGCTCTAATCCGGTGGTAATCAGGCAGTGGGCACTACTGCCAGGTTAGCACGGGAGCCATTACCATAAGTGCTCCCCACCGCATGGCCACACGGTAAAAGCAATCTTACCATATGGCCATGTTTTTTGGCATACTCTAACTCTCTAAAAGGAGTTTGTTACATATAATTAATTAGTTTGTGAGTGTCCCTTTAATTGTGGAAAAACTCCACTTATATTATCATACAAACGATTGAAACCTCAAATCTCCAAACAGGAAAGAATACAAAAGTATTTATACTGTCCTTGTTATATCAGGAGTAAGTTACTATCACTGGTTTCTTAAGAAGGACAGAGAGAAAAAAATCCCAGAAGCAAAAAAACTCACAATTAATGAGAAAAAGCAAGTGAGATGAAAAACTCTCTTACCTTCAAATATTAATTAATAAAGGGGCACTCACCCAAACTAAACCATAACAGACCCATCCCAGCCCTAAATTTGCAAAAGGGCTAACTACAGAAAACCACCCCACTCGGAGGGCACGGCAATCTAAACAGTTCGTTAAGCAGACATTGACTTAGAGTTCCTCATGCTGGCTTTTGCTGTCAATCAACAAACTATCTCCTCCAAAGTTTAGTACTTAGCTTTTAATTAGGCAGACAGTCTCAGGTCCCGAGATCTTGATAGCATCAAATGATCAGCCCTTTTGCAAATTTAGGGCTGGGATGGGTCTGTTATGGTTTAGTTTGGGTGAGTGCCCCTTTATTAATTAATATTTGAAGGTAAGAGAGTTTTTCATCTCACTTGCTTTTTCTCATTAATTGTGAGTTTTTTTGCTTCTGGGATTTTTTTCTCTCTGTCCTTCTTAAGAAACCAGTGATAGTAACTTACTCCTGATATAACAAGGACAGTATAAATACTTTTGTATTCTTTCCTGTTTGGAGATTTGAGGTTTCAATCGTTTGTATGATAATATAAGTGGAGTTTTTCCACAATTAAAGGGACACTCACAAACTAATTAATTATATGTAACAAACTCCTTTTAGAGAGTTAGAGTATTTCAATAGTGTTTGTTTTTCTCCTATTTAGTATTAGCATGTTTTTTGGCAGCCTTTTTACCCGCTGTGACAAAAACAGCCCCCGCAGCCAGCGCAGGGTCCTTTTTACCACAGCTTAGTAAAAAGGCCCCTACGTTTTTGTACCTGGGGCAATGAAGGGTTGAGTCACTTGCCCAGAGTCGCAAGGAGCTGCAGCAGGAATTGAACCTAGTTCCCCAGGATCCCTGTCCACTGCACTAATCATTAGAGAACTCTTCCACTCCAAAAGATAGGACTTGAACCCACAAACCTCTGCTCTTTGTATATGGTCAGAAGTAACTACTCTAAGCAGTAGACCATGGCTATAGGTACCTAACCACTTAGCCTTTAAATGTTTCTCATTCATTGCGAATTGAGTTGGTAAAGTGACGACCATGTAAAATCATTGACTTTCAGTTTCCTTTCAATGATAAAAGATGTTTATTCACTGAGGACAGTAAATTACAGAACGGCGAAGTTATTGAACACTGCTGGGTTGTTTACTCAAAGCAGCAGGATGTTGGTTTCTGTATTCTTGTAAGCTTTTTGGACATTTCAAATTCTACCTGATTGGGAAAGGTTATAGCAACTGGAAGTATATTCTTTTTTCTATGAGATCATAAATGCATTTGAAACCATTTAGAATCAATGCAGAAATGAAAGCTTTTACACAGCTCATTGGAGATAATGCAACTTCTGATGCACATGTACAGAAATTGATTGGAACTAAGAGAATAAGAAACAATATTAAACATAAACAAACTTAATTGTCTATCACCTCAGTTCCTGTAAGGATTTCCCCATGCTCTAGCAATTATGTCTCAAAGGCATTTACTGTCTTTAAAACGTAGATTCATAGCCTAAGTCTTTGAGGAAAAGCAACTGTCTGTCCTATACATACAAACAGTAAGTCAGTCCTGATATTCAAAGCCACTGATTGATTAAGTAGCATATTGGTGCCTAACCACTAATATTCAACAGGAGATAGCTGGCTATATTGTGCAACTTATCTGATTAGGCACCGATATTCAGGTCTGAACCAAATAAGTTTTGCACTCAAATAGGAGCACATAAATAGCTGTCCTAGCTTTAGCTACTAAAAGGTTAATGGGTTAGTGCTCAATATCGAGTTAACCAGGTAACTTTAGCCCCAGATATTCAAAGCCAGTTGCTAGATACAACACAGCAGGGTTGAATGCCGGCGGCAGAAAGCAAAAGCGTTGCCCACCCCCAGCTGAATTATGAGCCCTATATGTTTGTGTTTATGAAGTATAACTGTGTTTGGGGAGTATACAGTAGAAGAGATTGTATACTTACTGATATGGTGTGAAGGGTGTGCTAGTTATGAGCTCTATGATACAACCAGTCTATTTCCTCTAGTGAGAACAGGAGATGTTGTAGGTCTGTACAGTATTAGAGAGTTATAATTATTACTGTATTTGTTATATCATGAGAGCATTAGAATGGATAAATGTGAATTGATTATTTACTCTTTCAGAAAGTACAAAAACTAGGGGGGGCACTCCATGAAGTTACATGGTAATACTGTTGGAGAATTTGTTTTTCACTCAATGAACAGTTAAGCTCTGGAACTCATTGCTGGAGGATGTGGTAGCAGCAGTTAGTGTATCTACTTTAAAAGGGGGTTTGGACAAGTTCCTGGAGGAAAAGTCTATAATCTGCTATTAAGATAAAAAAGGAGAAAGCCACGGCATATCCCTGGGATTGGTAGCTTGGAATCTTGCTTCTTTTTGGGATTCTGCCAGGTACTTGTGACCTGGATTGGCCACAGTTGGAAACAAGATACTGAGCTAAATGGACCATTAGTTTGACCCTGTATGTTCTTCTTATGCTGTTCTGATGTACTTGTTTTTATGATATTCCACTACTGCTGATTCCTGGCACTTTGCTGTAGCTTGTACTGTGATTTTTTTCTATATAATATTCAACTGACACATTTTTATATTACGTATGGCATCATTTATATTTGCATTTTGCACACTGTGTACATGAGGGTGTGTTTGCTGACATTTACAATAAATCAATTTGTTAACTCCTGGTTTTTATCCTTGAAGAAATAGAAGAGTCTAATTCTTGGGTTTGTTTTTCACCCTTGTGTTGGAAACTGATTGGTCCTCCCTTACTTTTTGTTTGGACTTCAAACAAATAGGTGCAAATAGGTGGGAAAATGTGGGATACAAATTCAAGAATTAAATAAATAAATAAATAAATAAACTACTGCCTATTTACAGACAAAATATATTTGAGATCAGGCTAAATCATAGTGCCTAGCATTGATGTTGATTCAGTAAAGCATAGCAGCAATTGATACAGTTAACATAGGATATCATGAATTGATAGCCGTAGTCACAAAAACATACAGAAACTCACATTAGCACAGATTTCCACACTTTAATCAAGCAGCTTCATAATGCCTTTCTACGAGTAATAGTGCAAACAAGCAATTTAAAATCAGTCCTATTAAAACGCTAGATAATTAAGGCACTAAACCATTTGTGGTAATTTTATAAAGTGATTTTTACATGTAAAATAAGTTTTTGTTATATGTGTGTGCAGAAAGTGGTTCTTTGGGATGTTTTTCACAAGCACCCTGTTATAAAATTACCCCACACATAGTAGTAAGGAAGGGATATGTAATCAAAATTTATGAAAATGATCATGATTTTTTGTTTACTGCTATGGGAGTCCTTTTAATAAAGTGTTCTAATGGATTTAAAACACATTAATAAATTAGTATGCAATAACCCCCTAATTCTATAAATGTTGGCAAAAATTGTGCACCACGCAATTTAAAGGAATAAAGAGCCAATTAGTGCTGACTGACTTTTTATTAAGCAATTATTGTCACTAAGAGCCAGATGCACTAAAGTTGTCAGTAATTCCCGTTCCCTACCGATTCCATAGCGAATCGGTAGGGAACGGGAATGCATCAACGATAGGGAATGCAAATGAGCTACTCGTTGTAGCTCACTTGCATTCGCTATTTTCTTCGGTTGCCAGTCGGAGAATCGGGACGTCCCTTTCGATTATGCACCGCTTCCTGGTCTCTTCAGCCAATCAAAGTGGGTTTAGCTGGCTGTTGTCAGCGAAACGCGCTCTGATTGGCTGAAGAGACCAGGAAGAGGTGCATAATCGAAAGGGATGTCCAGATTCTCTGGCAACCAGGAAAATAGAAAACTTTTGCTGTGGAGGGGTAAGTGGTGCGGCGGCGAAGACAAAATAGAAGGGGGAAAAAAACACGAGCGCCGGCAGAGCGAAAAACGGCAAAAAAAAAGATGTCTCTCACAAGCGCAGGGAGAGTACATCCATAAAGGACGCCCCTCACATGCGCTCCCTGCTTTTATTTTTCTTTTAAACCCTTTTTTGGGGGGCCCTTTTTCTTTCCGATTCCCTCACAGGAGCCCTAACGAGAGGTGCAGACCTCCCGTTAGGGTTCCTACGGTAAGGGAATCGGAAAAACGGTAGTGCATCTCATTATAATGGGCTGCAATGGTAGTGCAGCTCATTATAATAGCTTTTGAATAATTTGCATTCTGTTTTCGTTGCCTGCTACCGTGGCAGGGAAAATGCCCTTAGTGCATGCCCCCGGTAAACTACTTGCGTTTTAAACTGGCTGGAACCAGTTTAAAACGCAAGTTGTGGGCTCATTAGGTTTAGTGCATCTGGCCCTAAGTAGATTTAATTGGCATTTACACACGATCTGAAAAAGGGGGTGCGGAAATGAGAGGGGCATGGTCATAATGGGGGCATTCCTAAAATTAACAGGTGGTGTTATAGAATAACAGGGATATGCATCTAATGTAGGTGCGTATATTTGCACCACGTTTCAGTTGGTGCAAATGGATGTTAGGTGTGACTCCCTGGTGTAAGTGCTATTCAATAAACCGCACCTAACTTTAAGCGCGGCTTATAGAATAGCACTTTTTTGGCACCATATATAGCATTTAGCCCAAAGTGCCATGCAGCCCAGAGGTATGCAGTCGGCTGCACAGCATTTATCACGTGCTCATCTTTATCTCGCTAAATCCATTAGTGCACCTTAGTAATAGCATCCCTTAGAGAATCTATTTGAGAAATAAGTTAAATGTTAATGACTAGTACAGTATCTTGCGCTGAAGCTGGAAAAAATCTGCAGCTGAAATTCATAGAATTACAGAACTAATGGTTGACAATATTAATTTGGGAAAGAAAGAAGCTGTGCTTGTGCCAAATAAGTGATGGAAAATAAGGGGACAAATATTGCAAATAGTGAGGAATGAGGTAATACTAAAACACCTGCTTAGTATCAGTGTAAATACACAGAGCACCTTTTTCAGAAAAATGTGGGGAGCCTATAAGACAGGGGATGCTGATCTGCACAGAGCTTGTTGGTGATTATAGGCTAAGACAAATGCCTAGGTCAGAAAAATATAACAGGAAAATTTTCACCTACAACAGTCAGCATTTAAAAGAAAAATTAACACCAATTGTGACGGTCAAACAGTGTTCAGTAATTCAATGCCACTAACCCAGGTATTCTTAGCCAGTCAGGTTTTCAGGGTACCCACCATGAATATGCAGGAAAGAGATTAGTGTGCATTGCCTTCATTGTATATAAATCTATCTCATGCATTTTTATTGTGATTATCCTGAAAAACTGACAAGCTAGTTGTGCCTGAGGACTGGGTTGAGAACCCCTGCACTGACCAGATAGTGACCAGTGCTGTATATCTGGATAAGGCAGTCAGCAATGCTACTTAGCTGAATAGAAGCAATATTCAGTCCACTATCAAGGTAACTTTATCTGGATAACTAAGGATTATCTTTTGTCTGTCTTAAGTTATCCATAAAATTATCTGTATAGCGGACTGCATATTGCCATTATCCAGATAAGTTCTGGGACAGACTTGGATCTGCCTATGCTCTGCTATGAATGTTATTTGTATAAATGCTTTTGAATATTGACCTGGAATGCTTTGATGTTTCACTTACATATACTGTCATCTACCAAGATTTGCTTATTTCTGATCTGACAAAGAAGGGCAACCTTCGAAAGCTAATCAAGAAATGTATTAAGTTATGTCCAATATAAAAGTTATCATCTTATTTTCTTTTCCATGTTTTATTTCTATTGATTACCTTTAAAAGTGGACTAACATGGCTACCACACCTCTCTTCTGAAACGGAGGAATTGCGAGAAGGGAAGGCTATCACATGAACGTGTGGTGGATTAAATGTATTTCCACGTCTAGAAAGTGTATTGAAGTTTTCGAAAAGGACAACGTAAATTGAATCCTGGAGTGGCATTGATTCAACCAAGTCTGGAAGTTTTCCAACTCATTCGAGCTATCATGCCATAACAAAAAAAATATCATCGATGTAACGGCGCCAAAGAAAAATCTTAGATTGAAATGGGGACTTTGCTAACCATTTGTCCTTGAAGGCTACCATAAATAAATTGGCCAATGTGGGGGCAAAAGTAGCCCCCATGGCTACTTCAGACGTTTGCAAAAATACTTTTTCACGGAACTGAAAGAAATTCTTGTATAATGCCAATCTAGCTATCCCTAGTAAAAACTCTGAAGGAACATCATGTGGTCTAGGTCGTATGTCCAATATGTCATTGATAACAATCAGTAACTCATCTTGAGGAATCATGGTATACAACGATTTTATGTCCAATGTGGCCATCAGTATTGGAGATTAAGGCAATTGTACTTCTTGTAATATTGTTAAAAAATGAATAGTGTCCTTGATGAAAGACGGACTCCTCTGCACAAAATCCTTTAAGAATGTATCTACGTAGACTGACAGTGGTTCTAAAAGGGAACCCCTTGAGGACATAATCAGTCTCCCATGGGGATTGGCTGGATCCTTATGTATCTTTGGTAATGAATACAACACAGGGATCATTGGTGCTCTATTGTTCAGATATTGATGTTCTTTCCGAGTCAGAAACCCTTGCTCCAAACCTGTTAGTGTGACTTCCTTTATTATTTTTTGCAAAACCTGAGTGGGGTCTTCCTGTAATTCCTGATAAGAGGAGGAAGCATCTACTAGTTGGGATTCCACTTCAGTAATTTAATATGCCTTGTCCTGAACAACCACAGCCCCTCCCTTGTCAGCACATTTTACTACAATATTTGTATAGTTCTTCAGGCCATATAGAGCTTGACGTTCAAGTTTACTTAAATTATCTCGAGATCCTCGGTATTTGGTGCTATAAAACTTGTGGATATCACGGAGTACAAGCTGTTTAAACACGCTGACAACTGGATCCAGCGGTATCGGTGGTATTCATTGCGATTTTCTGCTTACTCTGGTCTGTGCTTCTGGAGCATCTGTGCCTCCGAAATCAATCCGTAATTGAAGGACTCGGATAAATTTCTCTAAATCGATCCTGAATTGAAACGGGTTGAATGTGCTTGTAGGCACATACGACAACCCTTTTGACAATAGGGTTTCTAGGATAAGCAGCATAAAATGTATTGAATTTTTTCAGGATCTTGCCAGGTATTTGTGACCTGGATTGGCCACTGTTAGAAACAGAATGCTTGGCTTGATGGACCTTTGGTCTGTCCTAGTGTGGCAATTCTTATGTACTTATCTACTTATGTACCTGTCTGGAAATTAAGGCATTTTCAAACTCTAAGAGGCTGCCTGATTGCAATGACTAAGGATGATTTTTTAAAAAGTATTTTCTATGAAATGTCACAATGATGCAAACAAGAAATATTGACAAATAAAACACTGAAGTGTTCATTTTCAAAGCACATAGACTTACAAAGTTACAAGGAGGGGCATTTTCGATATGACATCTAAGTCAGACTTTGGACGTTCTGCGCTATATGTCTCAAATCCAAATAAGAAATATAGCCATTTTCGAAAAAGCAAAATATCTATCTTTTTTTTATTTTTAAAAATGACACGTGTAAATCTTTTTGTGCTTTGTGCATTTATCTTTTTAGGCCATTAAAAAAACCCATACAAGCCATTGGAATGTAGGAGGAGCTAGAATTTTAGTAGATTAGTCAAACACACATCCCAGGATAGCAATGGGACACCCTAGGGGGCACTGCAGTGGACTTCATATAAAAGCTCCCAGGTACACATCTCACTGTTACCCCCTTATATTGTCTGCTGAGACCTCCAAAGGCCACCGAAAACCCCACAACTATACACAAGTACAACAGCCCTTATTTATTTTTATTTTATCCCACATTTTTATTTTATCCCACATTTTCTCACCTATTTGCAGGCTCAATGTGGCTTACATAATACCGTTATAGCATTTTCCAGTTCTGGTATGAACAAATACAATGTGATATTTTGGTAGATTAAGGTTCATGTATTGTAAATTCAGTGGGGGAACTTAGAGAAGGAAGAAGAAGAAGAGTTAAAGATGTCAATTTCGGTCTTTGGTTTCGTTGTGAAAGGTCACCTAAAAGTTGGTACAGTAGGTTTTTGGTGAGTGTGGGAGGGCTCACAGTTTCCACAAGTGTAACACATAGAGTGGGATATGGGCCTGAGTCCACCTCTCAAGAGTGCATTGCACCGACCACTAGACTACTACAGGGACCTGCTTGCTGCTTTAATAGACCTGGCTATAACATATGAAGCTGTAATAGAGGATATTAAGTAATATTTTTATTCACATTTTTGGGGTGTGGGAAGGGGGTCATTGACAAATGGGGGAGTAAGAGGTGTCATCCCTGATTCCCTCCAGTGGTCATCTGGTCAATTAGGACACCTTTTTCATTCTTAAAAAGTCCTAGACCAAAACATTGAAGATTTTACCCAAGACGTTTTTACTTTGTTCCATTATGGCTATAAAATGTCCAAGTGATAGGCATGCCTTAACCCCGCCCTAACCCCACCTCTGAAACAACCCCGACATGCCCCCTTGCGATTTGGACTCACTGCAGACAAACTGCATAGATAAACATCTGCAACTCACGTTTCGACAATACTGACTTGAACTTTTTGAGAAGAAATTCATCCAAATGTTGCCTTATGACACTTTTTAACGTTTTTCTCTTTTGAAAATGAGCCCCGTGAGTAACCCATGGAACTTTGTAAGTCTATGTGCTTTGAAAATGAGCCTCTGAAAAGATTTTGACAATTATAACATGGTTTTGTTAGTCTGTCTTCTGCTCTCTAACAACAAATATTATTTTAATTACAGTATAGATATATCTCTTTTAAACCCCAACAGATTAACAATATTACATTGATGGAAATGGAAAACAAGACCAGAGTTACAGAATTTATTCTCCTGGGATTCTCTGACCATCCTGACCTGCAGCTTCTCATTTCAGTCACAGTTTTCCTGATCTTCCTGATCTCTCTGCTGGGAAACATCATGTTTTTAATTTTAGTGTGTACTGACCCTCACCTGCAAAAACCCATGTACTTCTTCCTCAGTAACCTGTCCTTCCTAGATATCTGTAACACTTCTGTCACTCTCTCTACACTGCTGCACAGCCTGATGACAGGGGAGATACTGATTTCTTTTTCTGTGTGTATAGCACAGCTGTACGTTTTCTGTTCCCTCACAAGTACAGAACTCTTCCTTCTCACTGCCATGGCCTATGATCGCTATGTTGCAATCTGCAACCCTTTACGTTATGTGCTCATCATGAACAGGAGAGTCTGTGTCCTTCTGGCATCTGTTTCATGGATACTTGGCTTTATGGATATGGTACCCCATACATTTCTGATTTCTCAGTTTTCTTTCTGTGAAGGCAATGAGATTAATCACTTTTTCTGTGATGCTACACCACTGATGAAACTTTCTTGCAGTGATCTGATCAGTATTGAGATTGTGATATTTATTGTAGGGCCATTTGCAATAGTTATTCCCTTTGGATTAACTCTGACATCCTACATGTATATTATCTCCAGAATCCTGAAAATCCATTCTGCCAATGGGAGAAGGAAAACCTTCTCCACCTGCTCCTCCCATCTCACCATTGTTATTCTATTCTATGGGACTATCATATGTGTTTACATGAGACCTGCATCAATGTATTCACCAGATGAAGACAAACTATTCTCCCTTTTATATACAGCTCTGATTCCAATGTTAAATCCCATTATTTATAGCTTAAGAAATGAAGACATCAAAAAATCCCTGACTAAATTCATAACCATGAATCATGCCGGGGGTATCAGTTAATACTGAATCTAATCTATAGTTCTTGATATTTGGTAAAACAAATCTGTGTGAACCTCTAAGCTTTCTATAAAAAATTATTATGCTTGTTAGAGAAAACTTCAAAACATGATTTTAATTAAGTTATAACTTTTTGTAATATATTTCATTCCTACAAAAGTTAACTTGGTGTTCATTTTTATTGTTGTTCTAGCATTACCACTGATGTGATATTGTTCCTAGGATGTGCTTTTGCTTGATATTTCCTATTTCATTTACTTGTCTACATGAAAAGCATTGTCCACCAGTTTCTATATATGGCAAGTAAAGTTATGTGTGCAATTTTGGACATGCAGCCAAATTGCGTGCATAACTTAATTGATTAACAAGCTAATTGGTGTCGATAATTGGCACTAACAAGCAATTATTGGTACTAATTCAAATTTACACACACAACTTGATAAGTGTATGCTATAAAGTGGTGCACGTAACTTCTACCATGCAAATCTCAAACGAGGGCCCGGCAGTACTTCCCACCCCTAACACGCCGTCATTTCCAGCGCTACAAAAATTTTTGTATCTCCTGAATGTACCTGGTGGTAATCAGGCAGTGCCGTGCACTGCCCGGTTACCACCAGGTTAACGTGGGAGCTCTTACTGCCACCTCAATGGGTGGTGGTAGGGGCTTCCCCCCGAAATGGCCACCTGGCAAGTGCTTTACTTGCCGCATGGCCATTTCCTGCAGGAAGGCGAGACTTTCCTTTCACCAGCTGTGGTAAAAGTGGGCCTCCACATGCATGTGGAGGAGTGGCCTAGTGGTTAGAGCACCAATCTTGTAATCCAGAGGTGGTCAGTTTAAATCCTGCTGCTGCTCCTTGTGATCTTGGGCAAGTCACTTAACCCTCCATTGCCTCAGGTACAAACTTAGATTATGAGCCCTCTTGGGACAGAGAAATATCCAGTGTACCTTAATACAACTCACCTTGAGCTACTACTGAAAAAGGTGTGAGCAAAATCTAAATAAATAAATAAATGTGCTGACACCAGCACTGACCCCCTTTTGCCGCAGCTTGGTCAAAGGCGCCCTTAATGAGGCACTATCACCTCCTTTTACTTGCTGGCAATTCCTCTCCCTATGCAACTGATTTGGCTGTTGCCTTTTCTATCTCTTTGGCCACTTTAATATCATCAAATATAATTATCCACAATCTGGCTCTTTTGTGCACCGAATTAGAAGGGCCCCAAAAATGATAAAGTACATGGGACGACTTCCTATGAGGAAAGGCTAAAGCGACTAGGGCCCTTCAGCTTGGAGAAAAGTCGGCTGAGGGGAGATATGATAGAGGTCTATAAAATGATGAGTGGAATGGAACGGGTAGACGTAAATTGCTTGTTTACTCTTTCCAAAAATACTCAGACTAGGGGGGCAAGTAATGAAGCTACAAAGTAGTAAATTTAAAACAAATTGGAGAAAATATTTCTTCACTCAATGTGTAGATAAACTTTGGAACTCGTTGCCAGAGAATGTAGTAAAAGCAGTTAGCTTAGTGGAGTTTAAATAGGTTTGGATAATTTTCTAAAAAAAAAGTCCATAAGCCATTATTAAGATGGACTTGGGGAAAATCCACTGCTTATTTCTAGGATAAGCTGCATAAAATGCATTGTACTGTTTTGGGACCTTGAAAGATACTTGTGACCTGGATTGGCTACTGTTGGAAATAGGATGCTGGGCATGATGGACCTTCAGTCCGTCCCAGTATGGCATCGTTTATGTTCTTATGTACTTCACCCCTTACGTTGTACTACTCCCTCAGGATTTTGCAGCCCATATGAATAACCCTGCATTTTTTAACATTAAAACTTAGTTGCCATTTTCTTCACCACTCTTTGTTAGATCCCTCCTCATGCTAACCACATAATCAGGGGTGTCTACCATATTACACAGTTTGGTAACATCCAGAAGGAGGCAAATCTTACCAGACAGCCCTTCTGTAATATCACTCACAAATATGTTCAAACTAGTCAGAACAAGGACCGATCCCTGCGGCAAACCACTGGTAACATGTTTTTTCATTAGAGTGAACTCTATTTACCACCATCCTCTCTCTCCCACTTCATTTGATTCTAACCCAATCACTTCAGCCCATACCAAGGGCAATCAGTTCACTTATCAGTTGCCTATACAGAACTGTGTCAAAGGCTTTGTCGAAATCTAGATATACCACATCTAGAGTCCCCCCCCCTCCCAAATCCAACTGTTTGGTCACCCAGTCAAAGAAATTAATCAGAGTTGTCTGACAAGACCTACCTCTAGTAAAAACATGCTGCCTTTGTTTTAGAAGTGTAATTTACTTACCACAGAGGTCAGATTATCTGGTATCTACCTCCTCCTTACTTCCACTTTTGTGGAGAGGAACCACATCCACTTTTCTCCAGTCTTCTGGGACCACTACAGATTCTAAATAATCATTGAAAAGGTAAGCCAGTAAAGCTGCCAGAACGTCTCTGAATTCCTTCAGTATCCTCAGATGTATGCTAGCTGGCCTCATTGTTTTGTCTACATTTTGTTTACTTAGCTCCTCACGAACACAGTCTTTTGAAAATTAGTTAACGTCTACCACATATCCATTCCTATTAGTGTTTGTTTTCTGTGGTCCTACTCCCAGTCATTCATCTGTGAACACAGAACAGAAATATCCTTTATCACAATATCATCAGCTTCTACATATTGCCCCCTTTCATCCTCGAGTCTCATAATGCCACTTTTGCATTTTTTCCCTATCACTTCCATATCTAAAAATTGTCTTGTTCCCCAATTTTTCCTTAGTGGCTATTTTTTCTTCCATTCACATCTTTGCTTTGCTGACTACTTTTACCTTTCCAGAAACTGTTCTCTCTGTAGAGAATCAAAGATCTCCTTACTTCTAGATAACCCCATGGTAGGGACCTTAATCAACATCTGGCACATTGAAATCACTTATTAGCATTGTTTCCCCTTTCCTAGCTATTTTGTGAATGTTTTCAATTAAATCTCAGTCCATTTCTTCTACCTGTGAAGAAGGCCTGTATATCACACCAGTGTAAATACATTTTACATTCTCTTGTTCCAGTTTAATCCAAAGTGCTTCTTCTTTACTCCACAAGTCCTGCAATTCTGTTGCTTTAATATTATCTTTAATATATAATGCCACTGCTCTGCCTTATTTCCTACTATTTATTTCCTGAATAAATTATAATCCAGTATTCCAGTCATGGTTCTTCATTAACCACATCTCTAGAACCACCACTAAATCTATGTCAGACACTACCATCACAGCCTCTACATCCAGAACAATGTTTGAAACAAAAGAGGAAATGTCAATGATGTTTCCTATTTTATTTCATTGAGGGCCCCTTTTACCAAGCTGCGGTAAAATGGGGCCTGCGCTGACATTGGCGCATGTTGTTCATATGTGCTGAGGCCCTCATGTACCTCAGTGTGTAAAATGGAACTCTCCCTTTCCTGCAGGAAATGGCCATGTGGCAAGTAAAGCACTTGCCATACAGCTATTTCAGGGGAGAGGAGCCCATTGGGGTGGCGGTAAGGGCTCCTGCACTAAACTTTTGTTTTATTTTTCTTGTGGTGTCCTTCCTTTTCTACAAAAAATTGTGCATGCCATGATGTCAAGACTGCGCTAACGATTCCTGTGTGGCAAATGCAACAGAACCCATTCAAAATGAATGGGCTGTGGCACATTTGCCACACCAGGAACCGCTAGCACAATTTAGTAAAAGAGGCCCTATATGTTCCATATTTGCTTATACCCTATGCTGTCTATTAAAATGTTGTATTACATATTGTGTTGACATTGTAATGTAGCATGCTATGTCATACTTTGTATTGTTATTTGAATATTTTTACAGCTGTAATTGTCTATTACTTATGTTTGACATTCTTGCTGTAACTGCCTTGAATGAATTCCTTCAAAAAGGTGATAGATAAATCATAAAAAATAAATAAATGCAGACATGTTTTAAAGTAGACCTGCCAAGGTTCTCTTAGAGCCCCTTTAACACCACCAGAGCTCTTCCTATACCCTACATCTTATCCTATCCAAGGTCCACAAGCGCAGGAGCAATCTCTAGTCACCCTGCCATTCCAGTGTCATTCCTTAAAAGACCAGGCCCAGGTACTATTTCAGGAAAAAAAACATGCATAGTTTTCAAGTAAACACACTGTTGCCTCCCCAGGTTAATTCCTCCCTGAAATTATGGGTAAACGTATGTGCGTTGCTGCTAAAAATGGACAAGGATGGTCTTAAGGGATGACAATACTGGCCAGAGGGTCTCATACTTATTAAAAACATATAGGGGGTCTTTCACTAAGGCATGCTGGCGTTTTTAGCATACTCTAAAAATAGGCACGCGTTAAACACCAGAGATGCCCATAGGTATACATTGGCGTCTCTAGCATTTAGTGCACGCCTATTTTTAGCCCATGTTAAAAACACCAGTGTGCCTTAGTAAAAGACCTCCATAGTGATGCACTTCCAACTACAAAAAGATAAAGTGATTTATTCATGTTCTTCATTTGTTAAGTGTCACAATGTGGCCTTGGTTCTTGTTTGCAGTAGCACATTGTTCATTGTCTGATTTCAATTCTGTTTCTGTGTACAAATTCAAAAAAATGCACTGGCCACTTTTGTTAGTTTAGGCTGTTATCATTTTAATCGGTGATGTGGCATACTACCTTGTACAGCACTGATAACATGTGACATCACCATTTATTGACAACACTATCGTTAATATTGTTTGAAATAATAGTGATTTTTCTCTGCATTTTGATTACTTGCATACATATGTTGTTATGCTATCAACTCATCAGCAAAGAATTTTGAAATGAATTGAGACTCTAAAATTGAAAATAAGACTTTATTAAATTTTAAACTAGCCAAGTATGAGTGCATTGAGAAGAAAGTGCGTGTCTGGTGCCCATAAAAGAAGACTGATAGAAACAAGGCACAAGCAAGATCTAAAGCAGATACAAAGCTGCTGAAACTGACAAGTATTTTTGTCCAGCCCCAAATCGTGTCTGTCATGCACATGGACAATGGAAGGATTACGACACATCGTGATGATAACAAACTGCATATAAATATTGATGAAGAGGACAGTGCAGCTGGTAATGTTATAATGTCAGCTGATGCTGGTGCAGCATTTGTCAACAACAAAAAGTAAGCATATTAGGTAGAGACAATGTCAAATATAAAGACACAATAAGTGCTGATAGGTCTAATGAGCAGCACACTAGTGCCAAAGGTATCAGTGACCTATTACTACTAATCATTTCTACAGCACTACTAGATGTATGAAGTACTGTACACATTATATGCAGGTACCTTTTCTGTCCCTAGTTAACTCACTTTTTTCTGTCCCTAGTGGCCTCATAATTTAAGTTTTTGTACCTGAGACCAGTGGTGTAGCTATGTGGGGCCACGGGGGCCAGGTCCCCCCCAAATTTCACTAAAAGGAACGTGCAGCGCATCTAATGCGGTGGCGCTGGAGACTGGTGCTGGGCAACGCTTCAGCTGGCAGGGGTTGGGGACCCCCACCAGCCAATGTATTTGCTGTGGCAGTGGGTGGGTGGGGAGCAGCAGGGGTAGCAGGGGTGGCAGTGAGGAAGGGGGTGGTGGCGGGGCGGCAGACCAATATGTGCCCCCCATCTCATGCTCTGGCCCCCTCCCACCGCAAGGTCTGGCTACGCCCCAACCTGAGACAATAGAGGGTTAAGTGACTTGCCCAGAGAGAAAAGGAGCTGCAGCAGGAACTGAACCCAGTTCTCCAGGATCTCTGTTCACTGCACTAACCGTTAGGTTACTCCACAAACTACCACAAATGTCTGCTCTTGGATATGGTCAGAAGTAGTTGCTCTAACCAGCAGGCCAATGCTGTAGGTACTTAACAATTTCGCCTTTCGAACTGAGTTGGTAAAGTGAAGACCATGCAAAATTAATGGATTTCAGTTCCCTTTGAACAATAAAAGATGTTGATTCACTGTTGACAATTATTACTGTAAATTGCAGAATGGCAAAGTTATTGAACACTGCTGGATTGTTTACTCAAAGCAGCAGGATATTTTGTTGTTTTTTTTCTGTATTCTTGTAAGCTTTTTGGACATTTAAAATCCTACCTGACTGGGAAAGGTTATAGCAACTGGAAGTACATTCTTTTTTTTTTCTATAATACCATAAATGCATGTGAAACCATTTGGAATCAATGCAGAAATGAAAGCTTTTACACAGTTCTTTGGAGATGAATGCAACTTCTGACGCACATGTGCAGAAATTGATTCAAACTAAGAGAATCATAAACAATATTAAAAATAAACATAATTGTCTGTCACCTCAGGTCCTGTAAGGATTTCCCCATGCTCTAGCAATTATGTCTCAAAGGCATTTACTGTCTTTAAAAGGTAGATTCATAGCCTGAGTCTTTGAGGAAAAGCAACTGTCTGTCCTATACATACAAACAGTAAGTCAGTCCAAGAAATAAACTATCACCCCGATATTCAAAAATGCTGACTGATTAAATAGCATATCGGTGTCTAACCACTAATATTCAGCAGGATAACTGGTTATCTCTGCTGAATATTGCCAGTATGCACCTAATGCATTACTTAACTATATTGCACAATTTATTTGATTAGGCACCGATATTCAGTGCTTAACCGGATAAGTTTAACATTTAAATAGGACCACGTAAATAGCTGTTCTGTCTTTAACCACTAAAAGGTTAACCAGTTAGTGCTGAATATTGACCTAACCAGGTAACTTTTTAGAGATTAAAATACCCCCAGATATTCAATACAGGTTGCCAGAAACAACCCGGCAGGATTTAATGCCAGCGGTGGATAGCAAAAGCTCTGCCCACCCCCGGCTAAATTTCGGGCCCAATATGTTTGTGTTTATTAAGTATAACTGTGTTTGGGGAGTAAACAGTAGAAGAGATTGTATAATTACTGATGTGGTGTGTAGGACGTGCTAGTTATGTGCTCTATGATACAACCAGCCTGTTTCCTCTAGTGAGAACAGAAAATGTTGTAAGTCTGTACACTATTAGAGAGTTATAATTATTTTTTATATCCTGAGTGCATTAGAATGGGTAAGTGTGAATTGATTGTGTATTCTTTCAAAAAGTACAAAAACTAGGGGTCACTCAATGAAGTTACATGATAATACTGTTGGAGAAAATCTTTTTTTTTTTTTTTTTTACTCAATGAACAACTAAGCTCTGGAACTCATTGCCAGAGGATGTAGTAGCAGCAGTTAGTATATCTAGTTTTAAAAAGGTTTGGACAAGTTCTTGGAGAAAAAGTTCACAACCTGCTATTAAGATAGATAAGGAGAAAGCTACAACGTATCCCTGGGGTCAGTAACATAGAATCTTGCTTCTCTTTGGGATTCTGCCAGGTACTTGTGACCTGGATTAGACACAGTTGGAAGCAGGATACTGAGATAGATGGACCATTGTTCTGAGCCAGTATGACTATCCTTATGTTCTTATTATGTTGTTCTGGTGTGCTTCTTTTTATGTTATTCTTCTACTGCTGATTCCTGACACTTTGCTGTTACTTGTGCTGTGATTTTTTTTGTATATAATATTCAACTTGAGCATTTTTGTATTACCTAGGGCATGATTTACATTTGCATTTTGCACACTGTACACATGAGGGTGTGCTTCTTGACATTTACATTCATCTAAGTCGATTT
Organism: Microcaecilia unicolor; assembly: GCF_901765095.1. Classification (NCBI taxonomy): domain Eukaryota; kingdom Metazoa; phylum Chordata; class Amphibia; order Gymnophiona; family Siphonopidae; genus Microcaecilia; species Microcaecilia unicolor. The sequence goes on from NC_044033.1 coordinate 320,307,491, forward strand.
GTTAACTCCTGAAGCAGATATTCAAGTCTGAACAATATATGTTTTTTTATCCTTAAAGAAATAGGAGAGTCTAAGTCTTGGGTTTGTTTTTTATCCTTGTGTTGGAAACTGATTGGTCCTCCCCTGCTTTTTGTTTGGACTTCATATAAACCATTGTCATATTTACAGTTGAAATATGTCTGAGATCAGGCTAAATCTTAGTGCCTAGTATTGATGTTGATTCACTAAAGCATAGTAGCAATTGGTACTTTTAAAACGGGATAAAATGAATTGATAGCCTTAGTCACAAAAACACACAGAAACTCACATTAATAGTAGCACAGGTTTCCACACTTTAATCAAGAAGCTTCATAATATCTTTCTACAAGTAGTGGTGCAAGAAAGCAATTTAATATCAGTCCTATTAAAATGCTAGATAATTAAGGGGTCCTTTTTACTAAGGTGCGCTGAAAAATGGTCTTCTCTACTGTAGGCGTGTGTTTTGGACACACGCAGATCCATTTTTCAGCACGCCTGTAAAAAAAGGCCTTTTTAATTTTTTTGGCTGAAAATGGACATGCGGCAAAATAAAAATGGGCGTGTTGGGTCTCAGACCTAACCACCACCCATTCACCTAGCGGTAAGGTCTCACGCGTTGACTGAGCAGTAATTGTCTACGCGCATACACTGCCGATTACCATCTGGTTAGCGTCACACGTCTGAAAATAAAAAATATTTTCAGGCATGTGTAGCGGATGCACATAAAAATGGAATTACTGCCTGGGCCATACGGTAGCCAGGCGGTAGTTTCAAATTGACATGCGTTGTGCACGGCGCCTACGCAGCTTAGTAAAAGGGCCCCTGAAGCACTAAACCACTTCTGGTAATTTTATAAAGTGATTTTAACATGTAAAATATGGGGAGGGGGTTGTGCAGAAAGTGGATATTTCTCATAAGCACCCTGTCACAAAATTACCCTACACATGGTAGTAAAGAAGGGATATGTAATCAAAGTTTATAATAATAATTATAACTTTTGGTTCACTGCTATGGGGGTCCTTTTACTAAAGTGTGATAATGGATTTAGCACATAATGAATTAGTGTGCATTAACCCCCTAATTCTATAAAAGTTGCCAAAAAAGTGTGCGCACAAACTTGGGTGCATGCCTAATTTGTGCATACAATTTAATTGAATAATGAACCAATTATTGCCAACAATTGGCTTTTTAACAAGCAATTATTAGCACTAATTAGATTTAATTGGCATTTACATGCGATCTGAAAAAGGGGGTGAGGAAATGAGAGGGGCATTCCTAAAATTGACGAGCATTGTTATGGAAAAACATGGATACGGGTTAATGTAGGTGCATATATCCTGTTTCCCCGAAAATAAGACATCCCCTGAAAATAAGACCCAGTAGAGGTTTTGCTGAAATTGCTAAATATAAGGCCTCCCCCGAAAGTAAGACCTAGCAAAGTTTTTGTTTGGCCCCGATGGGACATGGACACGGAAACCTTAATTTTTTTCGCTGCAACCCAAAGACGAAATAACATAAAAGAAATGCAAGAAACAAGACTGAGGTGGAAAATCTATCGTCCAGTGGACTCCTACCATCCTCCTTCACGCTTTTGTGAACATCAACTACCGGTAAGTGAGCCCGGAAAGAAAAGAAACATCCCCATTGCAGAAATAATAAAAGAAAAGAAAATGAGTAACCGAGCCCTTTCGGAGCTGCTCCATCGCCCAAGGGCTAAGTCAGACTAGAAGGATGGAAAGTGTTGCGAATGTACAGGAGGAGCGCATAAAGCGCCACCAATGGAGAACGGAGCTACCGTAGAATTTTTTTTTTAACGTTTGTAATACGGTAGGGATGATCCTGCGCCCTAAGCCCTCTCACAACCTCCTGAGACCCCCAGCCAGAGCAGCCCGGCCCCACATTCCATTACTTTCCCTAGTTCATACCCCTCCTCCATTCTCAGCCCGGCCAGGGCGGCTCTGCTCCACTCGAGTCCTGCGGTCACTGTGGGCAGATAGGCGAGCCACGGCCTACTCCTGCAGGATACCACCCCCCACTTCAATACTGTTCCCGACCGCCACAGACCCCCCCCTACTACTCCCGAATAAGACATCCCCTGAAAATAAGACCTAGCGCATCTTTGGGAGCAAAAATTAATATAAGACACTGTCTTATTTTCGGGGAAACACGGTATTTGCATCATATTTCAGTTGGTGCAAATGGATGTTAGGCGTGACTCCCTGGTGTAAGTGTTATTCAGTAAGCCACTCCTAACTTTAAACACGGCTTAAAGAATAGCGCTTTTTTTGGCACCATATATAGCATCTAACCCAAAGTGCCACAAAGCCCATAAGTATGCAATGGACTGTGCAGCATTTAGTGCGTGCTTATCTTTACCTCGCCAAATCCATTAGCACACTTTAGTAAAAGGACCCCATAGAGAATCTATTTGACAAATGAGTTAAATGCTAATGATTAGTACAGTATCTTGCTCTGAAGCTGGAAAAAAGCTACAGCTGAAGTTCATAGAATTTCAGAGCTTGACAATATTGATTTGGGAAAGTGATGGAAAATAAGGGGACAAGTATTGCAAATAGTGAGGAATGAGATAATACAGAACCTGTTGGTGATTATAGGATAAGACAAATACCTAGGTAAGAAAAATATAAAAGGGCAATATTCACCTGCAACAGTCAACATTTTTTTTAGAAATATTTAACACCTGTTGTGAGAATGCAGTGATTCAATTATCGTTTATCATTTATTTATTTACTATACCGTTATTTATTGCATTTGAAAAAAACAAAATGGTTTACACTTTATAAATAATATATGCACATCCACACTAACACATATATTAGAAATCCATTATTCAATAGTAAAGCACAGCAAATATTATCATTCATACTAGAAAGGTGAGTAACAGTTACAATGTTCAATCATACTGCTATTAATCTATGCTACATATCAAATGTAGTATATTTATTTCATCTAAAATTCCTTATCATATATTATTTCCAAATGTATCGTTAAAATATGTTTTTACAAGTTTTTGAAAGTGGGTAAAAGATTCTTGTAATCTAATGTTTTTTTGGAAGACAGTTCCAAAGTGTTAGAGCCAAATAAAAGAAAGCAGATACTTGCATAGATTCCCATCTTGCCCTCCTTAACGGTGGAATAGTTAGTCTATTGTCCGTGAGTGATTGTAACGTACGTGATGGCGTGTATGGTATGGTTAAATTAGCTAGATATGATGGTAATCAACTGAGAATCAACAATAAACAATCATTTTACAGAAAACTGAAAAGCACATAATAACTGGTTACATTATTTAGATTTTGCTCACACCTTTTTCAGTGGTAGCTCAAGGTGAGTTACCTTCAGTTACACTGGATATTTCTCTGTCCCAGGAGAGTTCATAAACTAAGTCTGTGCCTGAGGCAATGGAAGGTTAAATGACTTGTCCAAGATCACAAGGAGCAGCAGTGGAATTTGAACTAGCCATGTCTGGATTGCAAGACTGTTGCTCCAACCACTAGGCCACTAGGCCACTCCTCCACTCCGTTGGAGTTATATACAATACCTGGTTACATGATTTGAGTTATATACAATAAATGGTTATAATTAAGTCAAGTTATGGTCATTGTGATATGATTAACTGAAGAATTGGTATAGGAAGTATTACACATTAAAAAGAGGTACAAGAGTATTAAAGGGGCCCTTAAGAAGTCCAGTTATACTGAAGGTTGGGTTGTTCAAGAGTTCTAGGAAGTACTGAATTATCCTTAAGGAGTACAGTTGTGTTTGAGGTTAAGTATTGTTCAGGATTCCTAGGCTAAAGGCTTCATAGGATTGAGTAATGTGTAGCTGTTGTTCAGGAGTCCTAAGTAAAAGGTTCATAGAAGTGAACAATGTTTAGCAGTGAGTTATGGGGCAGAGAGTTTGGCTCTGAAGTATTTTTGGAGCATCCATGTTTTTGTTGATCTTCAGAACATATATTCTGAGATCTGTCTAATCTTTATAGAATAGAATAGAAACTACAAACATGCATGAGTAAATTACAATTATTGCCAATAAGCACCAATATTTGTTAGCACCCAATTATCAGCACTAACTGGCATATTAAGCAATTAAATTGTGTGCACAGTTGGGGCATGTGCCCAAATCTGCTTGTAAAATTTTGAGTGCTATATATAGAATTAAGGGGTATATTTTTAAAAAACTATAATTATTATTTCTGTAAATGCAGATTAAGGACATTGAAAGAATGGTAGAAGAAAATAGAACTTCCATTGCAGAATTCATTCTCCTGGGATTTTCTGACCATCCTCATCTGCAGCTCCTCATTTCTGTCACAGTCTTCCTGATCTTCCTGATCTCTGTGCTGGGAAATTTTATGTTTTTAATTTTAGTGTGTACTGACCCTCACCTGCAAAAACCCATGTACTTCTTCCTCGGTAACCTGTCCTTCCTAGATATCTGTAACACCTCCGTCACTCTGTCTACATTACTGGAAAGTCTATTGACAGGGAACATGTTCATTTCTTTTTCTGTGTGTATGGCACAGCTCTACTTTTTCATATCACTCACAGCTACAGAAGTGTTACTCCTCACTGCCATGGCCTATGATCGATATGTTGCAATCTGCAACCCTTTACGTTATGTGCTCGTCATGAACTGGAGAGTCTGTGTCCTTCTGGCATCCTTTTCTTGGATAATTGGTTTTGTTGAAACAATACCCCATGCCATCATGACATCTCAGTTCTCATTCTGTAGGAGTAATGAGGTTAATCATTTTTTCTGTGATCTCACAGTACTGATGAAACTCTCCTGCAGTGATGTGTTGAACTTGGAAATTGTGGTATTTTTTGAAGGAGTATTTGTAGTAGCTATTCCCTTTGGATTAACTCTGACATCCTACAGCTACATAATTTCCAACATCCTGAACATCCATTCTGCCAATGGGAGAAGGAAAGCCTTCTCTACATGTTCCTCCCACCTCACTATTGTTATTCTATTCTATGGGACACTCATATGTATGTATGTGAGACCACCTTCAATGTATTCACCAAAGCAAGACAAACTGATCTCCCTTTTATACACAGCACTGATTCCAATGTTAAACCCTATTATTTATAGCTTAAGAAATAAAGAAGTGACTAAAGCCCTGAATAAACTCATAGGTACAAACTGTGGCATGAGTATCAGTTAACATTGTCCCCATAATTCTATAAAAGTCACTAAATCTTGTGTGTGAATTTTTGGGCATGTGCTTAATTTGCAGGTTCAATTTAATTCAATAATGAGCTAATTAACACTGATAAGTACATAAGTACATAAGTATTGTCATACTGGGAAAGACCAAAGGTCCATCGAGTCCAGCATCCTGTTTCCAACAGTGGCCAATATTAGAACTACTTAGATTTAATTGGAATATATATGCGTAAATTTAGGCACAGGATCCAAAGTTCAAAAAGGGTGTGTGGAAATGGGTGGAATAGGGGTGTTCCTAAAATTAACCTTGCGTAATTGAAGAATAAGGGAGAAACACACCTAATTTAGGCATGAAGAATTTGCACCACATTTCAGTTCTTGCAAATGGCCGAATCTAAAGTTAGGTGTGATTCCCAGATGTAAGCACTGTTCTATAAAGTGTGCCTAAATTTAAGTGTGGCTTATAGACTATCGCTTTCTTTCAGCTCTGATTTTTTTAGCACCATATATAGAATTCACAGTTATATCTTATGTTGATGATATAATAAAGAGATCTGGGAGAATCTGTACATTTTTTTGGTAGATGTTTCAAATGATTTAACTGGCCAGAAATGTCAGATGAACTGTTAAATTGCTGAACAGCTATTTGTTAATTTTCAGCAGCACTAAGGGCTTCTTTTACAAAGTCATGCTACCGATTCTCAGTGTGGCAAATGAGAGGAAGCCCATTCAATTCCCATTGGCTTCCTCTCAATTGCCACGTGAGAATCACTAGCGTGGCTTTGTAAAAGAAGCCCTTAACCAGTTGTCATCAAAGAAAATAATTGGTTAGCATGTAAGTGAAAACCAGCTATTTTAGGACATTCTAGGGGCAGAGTCAGCTCTTGGTCAGTTAAGTGCTGATATTTAGCACTTAACCGACCAGGGTAATTGCATAAATGGAACTGCATAAAACAAAGTCCTATCTTTTTGCGGCAACCCATAACTGGTTAAGTTCTGAATATCAACTTAACCGGCTATATGTTAGCTGACTCCGCATAAACTGGATATTTAATGCCGGAGTCCGGACATGGCCTGGCTTTGAATATCTGGGAATAATAATGGTGGTGGTCAGCAAAATGCTCACTGCCACTGGCTGAATATTAACCTCATTCCTTATAAAAATATTTTGGCTAATAATGACATTCATATTTGAAGATTCCTCATAGCCTGAAAACCAAGTGAACATAAGCACGTAATGAAAAGATGGATTAAAGAAAGTCCAATTCCACAAATTCATCAGTTGCAAATGTTTTTCTCCTGCTTTACCTGTGGTCTCACTTGTGGCTATTGGATTGGTCAATGGACTCATAAGTACATAAGTATTGCCATACTGGGACAGACCAAAGGTCCATCAAGCCCAGCATCCTGTTTCCAACAGTGGCCAATCCAGGTGACAAGTACCTGGCAAGATCTCAAAACTGTATAATACATTTTATGCTGCTTATTCTAGAAATAAGCAATGGATTTTCCCCAAGTCCATTTTAATAATGGTCTATGGACTTTTCCTTTAGGAAGCCATCCAAACCTTTTTTAAACCCGCTAAGCTAACCGCTTTTACTACATTCTCTGGCAACGAATTTCATAAGTAAACCTAGTGAAAGGGAGTTGCTAGAAACTCATATGTCATTAGTGACAAGACACTCCATCAGCAATAATAGTAACCTCTCGAGCCCCATGTTTTTAACCACCTGTAGGAGCTAGTGATCATGATGTAGTTCTGTTTCTATGAATGTGTTTTTGTTTGAAATAAAATAGGAAATGTTATTTTATTTCCTTAATAAAAATAAATTTCAATATTTTGGTATTGTTTTCTTTTTTTGTTTTGTTCTTCTGGAAGTCTCTCTCCTTCTCTACTAAACATGCAAACAAAAGTTTTGATGTAGATATTTCAAGTTTCCACTAACACCACCTGAGCACCTCCCACATCCTACATCTTCAAAAGGGGCAGGAGTAATCCCCAGTCACCCTGCCATGCTAGTGCCATTCTTTAAAATACCAAGCTCAGGTACTACTTCAGGAAAAAGCAACATGCATAGTTTTGGAATTGAGAAACTACACATGTACTTGTCTCCCAGTTTAATCCCTCCCTGGGAACATCCGTGAAATGTAAGTAAAAGTATTTGTTTTGCTGTTAAACATGTGAAACACCCCCTTTCCGATGTCTGAGCTTGCTTTGTAATTTGCAATGATGTATTGTGGAATTCAGTGCTGTGCTATGTGTCTTTATTTTTGCTTATGATGACAATAAAGATATTTCTATATAAAAACAAATAGCAAATGCTTATGACTGCCTATGTGTTATTTTTTAATAATTGACAGGTAGGCCTGGGAGTAGTCCTATGGGAGTGGGGGATAAGGGTGGGTGGGGGGCCTTGGGCTGCCTTATAATATAAGCAGAGTGGGAGGAAGGAAGATTGGGGTTAGAGGGAGGGAGGGAGGGAGGGAGGACAGGGAATCAGAACAGCTAGAGCTACAAACTGGAAGCTAGCCGAGAACCGACCAATATTCAGACCTGTGCCCAGTTATATTTTTTGACTAAAGTTAGGATAGTGTTTTTGCTGTCCTAACTGTAGTCACTTGTCTAGCTTATTAGTGGTCTGAATATGGCTGCTAACTGGTTAAGGCCTAGCTCTTCCCATGCTCTGCCCTAGTTCCACCCATGGACTGTCCCTGTACTAACCAGACAGTGCAGGGGTGGTCTGTGGTGATATTCATTGGCACTATCTGGTTATATGCCGCTGAACATTGACACTTAGGTGATCAGAAGCAATTTAACCAGGCAAGAGTATCTCTTGCCCGGTTAAATTGCTTTCAATATTAGGCCTTAAGTACTTTGGACCTATGTTGATGGTTGACTTGTATTACTCAACCTTCTCTAACCATCTCTACACCTCTCCTCTTAATTTTTCCCATCTTGAATACACCAGACACTTGAATTCACCAGCTTTATTCTGTTGTCACCCTCTCACTGGAACAGCCTTCCCCTGGCAGTTAGATCTGAACAATCTTACCTTAAGTATTACACTGCATTATTCTCCCTATCTTTTCAGTCGGGTAGCTAGTTATTCGACACTCTAGAGTGATTCTGTGGCCAGCAGCTCAGTGTGGATTTTTTTCTCCCCCCCCCCCCTAACTCTTTTTTCCTTTCATTTTCTATCCAATGATTGCAGTTCCTTTTATTCTACTTCATGGTTTGTAATTGTACACCACCTTTTAAGAAAGGTGCAATATCAAGCCTATATATGACTTCACATCTTATATACTTCAAATTTACTTCTTCAAGTCCTCATGAATAATTTGGAATGCTTCAAAAGGCACAATACAACACAATAAAGTGTTTAATAGGTTATGTAGGTAGAAAAAGGGACATTCAAGTCCAGACATTCAGAATTTGTAGAGTATTTTACAAATAGCTCACTGAATGCAAAGGCTTTTGCAAAAATGCATATATGTTTTCAGGAAGAAGAATTATACTTTGTAGTACATCCAGTAGGAACAGCTATTTTACAAAGAAATATGTCTATAAAATAGCAGCATACTACTACTAATCATTTCTATAGTGCTACTAGATGTACACAGCGCTGTACACATAATATGCAGGGGAATAAATTAATAAGTGAGGTTTTAAAACTCTTGGGAGGGTCTTTTACTAAGGCATGCTCATGTTTTTATTGCACTAAAAATAGGAACGTGCTAAACGTTAGAGACGCCTATGCATTCCTATAGGCATCTTAACGTTTAGCGTGTGCCCAATTTTAGCATGTACCAAAAACAAGAGTTTGCCTTAGTAAAAGGCCCCCTGAATTTTTGAATCCTAAAGTGGTTATCAATAAAAGGTAAAGAAAAAACAATAAGCAAAAGGAGCCTTCTTTATTGGGTGCATCAAAAACTATTAATTTATATAGGACCTGACATGGGCCATGTTTCGGCAGATGCCTGCATCAGGGTTCTATCAAAAGACATATAAAATAAATTTAAAAACATACAAAAATGTAAAAATTGAAATAAAAATTTAAACGGTAATGACAACAAGGTAAAATAAAATAAATAAACAGATTACCTTATATTTCTTCAAAGACAACTAGCAGTTGTACACTTTCAAAAGCACAATATGTTAGCAAACAGAAAATAAAAGATGTAGATATGAGTCAAAATAAACAAATAAAGAAAGAAATAGATAAATTATTTAATCGGATATTACATACTCTCCAAACAAAAAAAGCAAATTTCAAAGAAAAAGGCAACTTAAAAAAAACATTAATGTATGGCTATTATTATTATGCTATAATGAACTAAGTGTCCCTTTTTACTAAACTGCACTAGTGATTCCTGGCGTGGCAATGCCGACAAAGCCCATTCACTATGACTGGGCTTCATCTGCATTGCTACGCAGAAATCACTAGCATGGTTTGGTAAAAGAGGCCCCAAGTTGCACAACGGAATAACTTACTTAAAAGTACATAAAGTCATCAACAAAAATTATATATAATCTAATAACTCATGTTATAACAAAAAATAAATTGAAACAATACTTAAGGAAATTGTTTAGCAAATTACATCAATAATCACAAAAAAGAAATACTTAAGACAATAAAGCTAAGGAAAATAAAAACTTAAAGCAGATGTTTTATGTACTGATGAGAGGTAAGCATATAGGAAACACCTGCACATTTTTCAAACCCACACAGAACATGAAAACTGTGAATAATGAGGACTTACACATGTAAACTGTGATGTTTCTAAAATTACTGCTCAGATGTGTTGTACCATTTATATGTGCAATAGCACTGTGAGGTTGGTGCTAGATGTTATGACAGCCATTTTGAATCCAAAGCAGTGATGGGCATGAGCAAATGGGGATTGTCCTGCCCCAACAACCCCTAGGTCACCGGGAGATGAAAGGTAGGCTCAGGGGAAGCCTACAGGATGGGGAGGGGGCCATGTTCAGGGTTACAAGGCTCTGGGGAAGGAAAGGATGGGGAACAGTCTTTGTTCTTGGGGGGGGGGCAAAGATGGAGGGAGGGGGATCAGACCTGAGGGACTAATTCAGAGAGGGTTGGGATGGAGAAGAACATCAGGACATTTCTGGCCATTACCCCAAAATTATCCAGGAATAAGCCAACATTCAGTGCTGGTGCCCAGATTGCTAATCGGGCAAATATATTTGACAACAAGTTCAGAAATTTTAGAACAAGTCCAATTTCTGGCAGATTTCTACGGTCTATGCCCTAAAAATGTCAAGCATAAATCAAGATCAGGTATATATATCATGTAACATAGTAACATAGTAGATGACGGCAGAAAAAGACCTGCACGGTCCATCCAGTCTGCCCAACAAGATAAACTCACATGTGCTACTTTTTGTGTATACCCTACCTTGATTTGTACCTGTCTTTTTCCGGGCACAGACCGTATAAGTCTGCCCAGCACTATCCCCGCCTCCCAACCACCAGCCCCGCCTCCCACCACCGGTTCTGGCACAGACCGTATAAGTCTGGCCAGCACTATCCCCGCCTCCAAACCACCAGTCCCGCCTCCCACCACCGGCTCTGGCACAGACCGTATAAGTCTGCCCAGCACCATCTCCACCTCCAAACCACCAGTCAAGCCTCCCACCACCAGCTCTGGCACAGACTGTATAAGTCTGCCCAGCACCATCTCCGTCTCCCGCCACCGGCTTTGCCACCCAATCTCGTCTATATGTAATGAGTTTATCTTATTGGGCAGACTGGATGGACCATACAGGTCTTTATCTGCCATCATCTACTATGTTACTATCAGGCTCATTTTCAAAAGAGATAGACATCTAAAAAGTGACATAAGTCAGCATTTGAACGTTTATCTCATAGAAACGTCCAAATCAGTATTATCGAAACCTCTTTTTGGATGTCTTTCTCTGAAGTCCATCAGAAGGATGTCCAAATCTCAAGGGAGTGTGCCAGGGGTGTGTTCAAGGTGGGACTTGGGTGTTCCTAAGACTTGGATGTCTTTCAGCCATAATGGAACAGAACAAAACAAAAACATCCAAGATTAAGGCTTAGACGTTTTGAGCTAGACGTGTTTTCATAACAAATAGCTGCAGTGGGAATTGAACCCACTTCCCCAGGATCAAAGCCTGCTGCACTAACCACTAGGCTACTCCGCATGAGGTGCCCTAAATGACCAGATGACCACTGGAGGGACTCGGGGCTCACCTTCCCTTACTCCCCCAAATCACAAAACATTTTTCTAAGCAGCATGATCAAAAGGAAAAGATAGACCTTTTTTTTGTAGAAAATGACCTTTCCTGTTCCTGATTTTGGATGTTTTACAAAAAATGTCCAAATTCAGACTTAGATGTCATATCCAAAAATGCCCCTTGTTAATTTGACTTGCCCAAAGTCACAAGGAGCAGCAGAAGGAATTGAACCCATTTTGCCAGGATCAACGCCCACTGCACTAACCATTAAGCCACTCCTCCTCTGTTTTGGATGCCTTGCATTTGGACGTTGTTTGTTCGAAAATGGACCAAAAGAAAGGACGTCCAAATCACAAAACATCCAAATCCAAATGCTATGTCTATAGAATTTTTAACACAAAAGATAGACGTCCATCTTTTTCGAAAATGACCTTCTTTCCTGTTCGGGATTTGAACGTCTTTTCCAAATTCTAATTTAGATGTTTCTTTCGAAAATGCCCCTCCACGTGTATAACTGCTTTTTATATGGACCTTTCTGTCCAGTTAGCTATGTGGACTCTGACATAACTGCTGCCTCCTCTCTGACTGCCCCCATAATGCCCCTCACTTGATGATTTCAGTTTGGCTAGTTAGTGCCTTAAATTCTTTTGACTATTAGACACTAGGATCCTAAATTTAGAACAGCTATTTAATGGCTTATATTAAGAAGGTTGTTTAGCATTTCAAAGTCTCTGTAAAGATGGTATTAAATTGTACAGCGCTGCGTAACCCTAGTAGCGCTTTAGAAATGTTAAGTAGTAGTAGTAGTATTTATTGTTTCTGCTCTAGAGACTTTATCAAATGTGATTATGTATTTTGTCTTTTTGTTCTTGTGAGATTTACCTGGAGGGTGAAAAAGGAAGCTTGGTGCACTTAATTGCTGAGGGATTCAACAAGTAGATTTACCTATTTATTTAGTTATTGGGATTTATTAGACACCTGAAGAGATTTACCCAAGGCAGTGTACATCAGGTTCAGTTTAACATAAAAGGACTACCATGAAACAGGATCAAAAATATACATATTTAACAGAGATATAGTACAGTGTAAGCATAAAAGTGATGGAATATCTAATAAGCACACGACTAGAACATTCAAATAACATTGCTATGATTCGATGCTTTTTTACAACATGGCTTACCATATAGCTGAGGGGCCAACTGCAGATATACCTAAGAAACAAGATGGCAAGCGATCCGCAAAATCCAACGTGGAGACAAACAAAGCAGATCAATCAGTGATATGGTTCAAAACTTTATTTTCAGAGATTCGCCCGACACAGACTGTGTTTCGCCCACAAGGGCTGCGTCAGGGGCTAATAGTCCAAGCAGGACATGAGATTGAAACGTAAAAAACCAGCAGGGTGCTTTCCTCAGTCAAGATGAGGACATCAGCTCAATGCACAGGGTAAGTCTCTGGTCGCATCTCTCATCTTTCCAGCAGCTGAGAGATGCGACCAGAGACTTACCCTGTGCATTGAGCTGATGTCCTCATCTTGACTGAGGAAAGCACCCTGCTGGTTTTTTACGTTTCAATCTCATGTCCTGCTTGGACTATTAGCCCCTGACGCAGCCCTTGTGGGCGAAACACAGTCTGTGTCGGGCGAATCTCTGAAAATAAAGTTTTGAACCATATCACTGATTGATCTGCTTTGTTTGTCTCCAACTGCAGATATATACATGGGGACAAGGCACGTGGTATGGTCAGTTGGGATAAATAAATGGGTGGCTAAACTAAAAGCAAGTTCTTTCTACTGGTCTAAGTTACAGTGGGTGTAGCAAGCTAGTCCATATGCAGAATGGGTGTATAGTCAGTCACCCTATGTATTAACGGCTTGTGAGAAGATCCAGGATTTTACCTGCTTCCTGAAGTAGAAGTAATCTCAAGTTATTCACAACCCCTCTGGGAGTAAATTCCAGAGCATGGAAGCTACTCCTGAGAAGGCTCGCTGGCGGATATCACATCGTACCATTTCCTTTGATGAGGGGACAGATAGTGATGCTCCTTGAAAGGATCTTATAGATCTCAAAGGTGTGTAAAGAGCTAACTTATTCTTTAAGTACTCTGGCCCATTTTGTCTGAAGGCATTGAAAATCAAACGTAGAGTTTTAAATTTAGCCTTGTAAGGCACTGGTAGCCAGTGTAGTTTTTGCAAGATGGGTGTGATGTGGTCATGCCGTTTGCAGCCTTCTATTAGTTGTGCTGTAGCATTCTGAATTAGTTGGAGCTGATACAAACTCTTTTTGGTTTGGCCAGTGTACAGTGTATTACAATAGTCCAGTCATGATGTTATCATGGTATGGACCACTGTGGTCAGACTTGTCTTTTCAATATATGGAGAAACAATTCAATATATGGAGAGGTAGTTTGAATTTGCAGAATCAGAGCAAATGATGAGTCTAGCGAGTACCCCAAGATTCCTGACCTGTGATTTTAGGGTGAGTTCATACTTCCCAAAAGGTATTTTGAAGTCCAGTTTTCGTCCATTTGTATTAGGTAACCAAAGAATCTCCATTTTGCTTTGATTAGGGCGCTACTTTGGAGCAACATAGAACTGAGAAGGCTGAAGCTCAAGTGGGAATCTGTATGATTACACCTAGGGTAGCAGTGGGACAGAATGGTGCTCATTTTCCTGTTAAGTTTTTGTTTTCCCTCCCTATGGTGGTATCTGGGCAGATTGCCTTGGAAGACATCAGGGAAGAAATGATGAGAGCTGAGGTAACTCTGCATGAGCATCTTATTTCAACCTTTGACTTTACTAAACAAATAGTAGTTAAGATGAGGGACCATGAAAGTAGGATAGGAATTCTATTCCTACTTATCATTTCTATACAGCTACTAGACGTATGCAGCACTGTATACATTATATGCTGGTACTTTGTCCATATTGGGCTCATCATCTAAGATGTTTTTTGTACCTGGGTCAATAGAGGGTTAAGTGACTTACCCAGGGTCACAAGGAGCTGCAATGGAAATCAAACCCTGTTCACCAGAATCGCAGCTCACTGCATTAGCCATTAGGCTATTCCTCCATTCCACCAGTAGGAAACTTTAAATCCACAATTGCTACAGATACAGTATTCTGGAGCAGCTTTCATTAAAGAGTAGTAAAACAGGCCCGTTTCTGACACAAATGAAACGGGTGTTAGCAAGGTTTTCCTCAGAGTGTGTATGCTTGAGAGAGTATGTGTGAGATTGAGTGTGTGTGAAAGAGAGAGAGTGAATGTGCAAGTGTGTGTGTGTGACAGAGAGAGAGTGAGACTGCTGGGTGCGAGTGTGTCTCCTCTGTCCCCCCTCAAGCCACCCAGCGATTCTCCTCTCTCCCCTGCTCCCCCTCCAGCCACCCAGCGATTCTCCTCTGTCCCCTGTCCCCCCTCCAGCCACCCAGCAATTGTCCTATCTCCTCTGCCCCCTCCAGCTACCCAGTGATTCTCCTGTGTCCCCTGCCCTCCTCCAGCCACCCAGCGATTCTCCTCTGTCCCCTGCCCCCCCTCCAGCCACCCAGCAATTGTCCTATCTCCCTTGCCCCCTCCAGCTACCCAGCGATTCTCCTGTATCCCCTGCCCCCCTCCAGCCACCCAGCGATTCTCCTTTTTCCCTTGCCCCCCTCCAGCCACCCAGCAAATCTCCTGTCTCCCCTGCCCCCCTCCAGCCACCCAGCAATTCTCCTGTCTCCCCTGCTCCCCCTCCAGTCAGCCAGCGATTGTCCTATCTCCCCTGCCCCCCTCCAGCCACCCAGCGATTCTCCTATGTCATCTGCCTCCCCTCCAGGCACCCAGCGATTCTGCTCTCTCCCCTGTCCCCCCTCTAGCCACCCAGCGATTCTTCTTCCCCTTACAGCACTACACCACCCAAATCTCTACCCCTCCGCCAACCGCCCAACCTCCACTGCCGTGCACAGCTCAGCGTGCACACCCACTGAACGGTAGATCCAATCGCTGCCATGCGCCCGCCCTCCCACCTGTGGTTGATCTGCGCTGTGTGTGACGTACCCGGATGTCACTTCAGGAGATGGATACAGCTTTAGAGAGAGCACAAATACTTCAAGGCTTTACTTTCTCAGCTTCAGAACTTTGGAGGTGTGTTTTATTATATAGGATAGTTTGGATTGCATTCTAAAATGGATCCTTGAAGAATATGGCTAGAGCTAAGAACCTGAAGCTCTTGAACTTTCCTCAAACTAGTTACTTGGTTCCTGGTAAATTATGTCATATGAAGTTGATGGATGTGCTAAAGTTCAAAAAGCTGGAAGAGTTTAGGGTTTCCAAAATGTTTTATGTGCCATCTGAAAAACATGGAGAATGTGTGGAGGAAGGAGCTATGGTTATTATAGTATCAGCTGATATTCTGGGCATTTCAACTTTATTGGAGTCATCTGGAGATAGTATCCACTTTAATAGCTGTTTATGGCTCAGAAATGGATACATGTTTTCAAAATGTCTTTAACAGGAGCAAAGCACGGATAAGCCTGCATCCACCTATCAGCTCTGCACCCTTGAGAGTATCGGCATGGGGAAGCAAACTGGGCTTCATGACTCTGGAGGCTTCTGCAGTCTTGCATCTCCCTCCCCTCCTTCATTAACATTCATCTCTTGTCAAAGGGTTGCCAGCAGTGGCAGCGATTCCCACTCACTGTCTGTGGCTAACCCAGAAGTTTTCCCCTCTGCTGCATCCAGGGATGTGCTGGTAAATTTTTAACAACAGGCTCTTTCTCCAGACATAACCAGCTCTGCAGTTGGAAGGGCCAGGGGCGGCCGGGGGGGGGGGGGGGAGCAACACTTGCCTCTCTCTCCTCCCTCCCTTCGTGCGGGCATGCTAGGCATACCTTTGCTGGCAGCCAATAAATGGACTGCTACCACTCCCAACGTCTTGCTCTGAGCAGCATGCTGGAACTTCTCTCACATGCTCGAGAATTCCCAGTCTGCTGCCTAGAGCTGGAAACAAGGAGCGGAGAGCAGCAGTAGTCTATTTACTTGGCTGGCAGGGCTCAGCATCCCCACCAGCAAAGTAAAAGAGAATTCAGCAGGGGGCCCAAGCCCACATTTTGGGAGCCAGTTGTTAAAGTAGCCATGGAGGGCCCTACTTTAACAACCGGCTCCCAAAATTCTTAAAAACTTAACAACCGGCTCTTGCGAGCCTGTGACAGCCTGCTCCAGGACACCACTGGCTGCATCCCACCCCAACTTGATAAAACTTCCTGGTTTTGCGTGGGTGGAATGCAGCAGAAGGGAGGCTTCTGGATTAGCCACAGGATGTTAGTGGGAATCACTGCCACTACTGGAAACCCTCTCTGATGGGTGAAGGTTGTGAAGGTAGATGTTGGGGAGGGGATATTCAGTTCAAGGATCAGAATGGCAGAGAAATGTATGGAAAATGGCAGGGAGGATGGGAAAATAGAGGGAAATTTATTGAGCATGGGGATGGAGGGGAGGGAAGGAAAGAGATGCTGCACATAGGGGAGGAAAAGAGAGAGGGTTAATTGTTAAATATGGGGGAAGGAGAGATGCTGCATGGGGTGTGGGGGAAAAGAGAGGGAGAATTGCTAGACATGGGGTGTGGTGGTGGGAAAGGGAGAATTGTTGAATGTGGAGTGGAGAGGGAGGGATAGATGCTGTAAGGGGTGGGAGAGAGGAAGAATTGTTGGAAATGGAGTGGAGTGGGAGGGAGAGATGCTGCACACAGGGGGGGAGAGGGATGAGAGAGAAAAATGTTTGACTGGGGGTAGAGGGAAGGGAGAAAAAGCATAGAAATGTTAGACATAGGAATAGGGGTGGTGGAGGGTAGGGAGGAAGGTAGAGGTGCACAGGAAGAGAGAGGGAGATATGCTAGACAAGGAAGTGGGAGGGAGAGATGCTGCATGGGGAGGGGGAGGAAAAAAGAGAGAGAGATTGAACCTGGGGTGCAAGGAAGAGAGAGAGTGAGAGAGAGAGAGAGAGATGGTGGACAATGAGAGGAAGGAGGAAAGAGAGTTTGCACATATGAATGGTGGAGAGGTAGTGAGAGATATGCCCAGGAGGGGGGAATGGAAAAATAGGAAGATGGATTGTTGGATCCAGGGGCAGAAGAGAGTGAGAGAGATATGCTGGACAATTGAAGGGAGGGCAGAGAGAGAGGGAGAAATGCTGGACTACTGGGAAGAGTTCAGGATGGAAAGAAAGGACATGAAGATGCTTGAGGGGAGATGGAAGGGACAGGGACATGTCAGACTACAAGAATGGGGAGAGAACAAAGAAGGAGCAGGTCCTGGGCTAGATGGGTGAGGAGGAAGATGCTGGAAATGGCAGAACTATGTGGAAGAGGACAAAGAGCAAGTGGGTGAGAGATAGAGATATATTTTGATAGGTAGATGAAAAGTAAAGAAAATGGAGATGGATGAGAAAGTGGGTGAAATTTGAGCCAACAGAAAGGCAGTAAAAAAAAAGAGGAAAGAGCTAACAAGGAAAGATCAACACGGCAAAGGTAGGTAAAGTGAGGGAATGGAATAAGATAGGAGAAAGGATAAAAGGCAAATGGACAGCAGCTAGTTGAAGGAGAACAGACAGGAAAGCAGAAAAGAGAAATTGGAGCCAACGTGATGGGAAAAATAAAATGTCCACACAACAAAGGTAAAAAAAAGAATTTTATTTTGAATCTATTAAATGGATTATGTTAACGTTAGGAAATGTGCATAAAAGATGTCTTTGTAGTGTGTTCAGTAGTAAAAGAAATACATTTCTGTTTTTATTTCTCTAGTGCTACAATACATGCCAAGTTTAATTTCTTGGGATTTCCAAGTCACATTTTCGTGATCCCTTGTTCTATATTTGGTGAGGGTCTGTCAATATGATAGTAATGGCAGGTGGGGAGATTAGAGTGGAGGCACGGAAGAGAGGGAACAGGAGGTCCACGTCTTTTCTTTTCTGATCTGGGCCCCTGTATGTCTAACACCAGCCCTGACCCTTGCTGTAGCTGGTGGGGACCTCCAAGCATTGCTAGCTGAGGGCCTCATCCAAAGTCAACCAGAACTCCCTTCTACCAAGTGCTGCTGTGTGCAGCACCATCCTTGATTCACTGACAGAGGGGCATAGCCAGAAAACAGATTTTGGGTGGGCCTAGGCAAGAACTAGGTGGGCATCAAGTGTTCTCCCCCCACCCCCACCACCAAAATAAAATTTCAGCTGGCGGGAAAATGCTTCTTTCCACCATGTGCAGGTACCGGTATCGTGGAGAGTAGCGTTTTCGTTACCATCAGGGGGAAGCCTTCAGTTGGCAGAGCTTGGGATCCCCACCAGCTACCACTAAATATGTGCTACTGTTGGGTGGGCCTGAGCCCTAAGTGGGTGGGCCCTGGCCCACCCAGGCCCACCTGTGGCTATGCCACTGCACAGACAACTGTGCATGCATGGGTTGCTGAGATCAGTGCCTCATATACGTTGCTGCTGTCTTCCAAACTTGACAAAAGAGAGTTCTGGCCCTTTGGAGGAAGTCTTCAGCTAACAGGTTTTCATGTATTGTATTAAATATACCCATACTGTTTGCTTTTTGGAGTTTAAAATTCATGGTAAACAGAGGTAGGCTACAATGTTAATTGATATTTTCTTTTTCTTTGATCTTTAATTCTTGGCTTCTCTTCCCTTAAAGTGGACTATACATGATTAATGGAAGGGGTGTCCTTAGGCTTGTTTCTCTATTTATATTATGTTTATCTTGATTTGAATTTGAAATTGTATAAACTGAAACGTAATTTTTTTTCCCAAGAATTTTTTATTGAATTTTTGAAAATATAAAAATTTTAGAAACAAGAGAAAGCAATCAACTTCAATTACAAAGGTTTAACAGTGAATACATTATATAAGATGAATGCCTCAAGATAATATGACAATCAGAATTAGAGCATTCAAGAAAGATATGAGGCAGAAACACAGCTATTTATGTCTCTCATAAACCTAAGTATGCAACATACAATAATATAAACTGAAATTTAGTTTACTAAAAGGGGTAAAATGTCCACAACATAATTTTAATTATTAACAGAATCAAATACCCAAGTGCAACAGAAGTGCTAATAATGATGTGCAGTACTAAGCAATTAAGTCTAGAACTGCCAAGTCTAGCATATTAAAACCAATATTAAAAATAAACAAACTTAATTGTCTGTCACATCAGGTCCTGTAAAGATTTCCCCGTGCTCTAGCAATTATGTCTCAAAGGCATTTACTGTTTTTAAAAGGTAAATTCATAGCCTGAGGCTTTGAGGAAAAGCAACTGTCTGTCCTATACATGCAAACAGTAAGTCAGTCCAAGAAATAAACTATCACCCCCAATATTCAAAGCTATATAACCAGCCAGACACAGCCACTGACTGGTTAAATAGCATTTTGGCGCCTAACTGGATAAGTTTAGCGGACAAATGGGACCACATAAATGCCTGTCCTATCTTTAACCGCTAAAAATCTAACTGGTTAGTGCTGAATATTGGCATAACTGGTTAAATCTTTAGCGGTTAAAAAAGCCTGGATGTTCAATGTCGGTCTCTGGAAATGACCAGGCAGTATTTAATGCCGGTGGCCAACAGCTAAAGTGCTGACCACCCCCAGTTGAATTTCAGACCTTATAGGTTTGTGTTTATTGAGTATAACTGTGTATTTGGGGAGTATACAGTAGAAGAGATTGTATTATTACTGATATGGTGTGAAGGGTGTGCTAGTTATGAGCTCTATGATACAACCAGTCTATTTCCTCAGTGAGAACAGGAGATGTTGAAGGTCTATATAGTATTAGAGAGCTATAATTATTACTCTATTTGTTATAGCCTGAGCGCATTAGAATGGGTAAATGTGAATTGATTGTTTACTCTTTCAAAACATACAAAAACTAGAGGGGCACTCCATGAAGTTACATGGGAATACAGTTGGAGATTTTTTTTTCTGACTCAATGAACAGTTAAGCTCTGGAACTCATAGCTGGAGGATGTGGCAACAGCAGTTAGTTTATCTAGCTTAAAAAAAGGTATGGGCAAATTCCTGGAGGAAAAGTCCATAATCTGCTATTAAGATAGACAAGAAGAAAGCCACTACTTATCACTGGGATTGGTAGTATGGAGTCTTGCTACTCTTTGGGATTCTACCAGGTACTTGTGACCTGGATAGGCCACAGCTGGAAGCAGGATACTGAGCTAAATGGACCATTGGTTTGACCCAGTATAGCTATTCTTATGTTCTTATTATACTGTTCTCATGTACTTCTTTTTATGATATTCCACTACTGCTGATTCCTGGCACTTTATTGCTGCTTGTTTATGATTTTGGTGTATATAATATTCAACTTGCGCATTTTTGTATTACCCAGGATGCCGTTTACATTTGCATTTTATACACTGTATACATGAGGGTGTATTTGTTGACATTCACATTCATCTAAATTGATTTGTTGACTCCTGAAGCAGGCATTCTGTGTCAAGTCTGAACAATATCTTTTTTTATCTGTTAAGAAATAGAATAACTATTCAGTTTGTTTTTTTTACCCTTGTATTGTAAATTGATTGGTCGTACCCTACATTTTTTTTGGACTTCATATAAATCACTATCATATTTACAGACGACATATGCTTGAGATCAGGCTAAATCTTAGTACCTAGTACTGATGTTGATTCACAAAAGCATAGTAGCAATTGATACTGTTAACATGGGATAACATGAATTGATAGCCATTGTCACAAAAACATGTAGAGACTCACATTAACAATGGCCCCAGCAAGATTAATCAATCCCTCCCATTCTCATCGCAGGAAATCTCAGTATCATAGTGGGTTACATCTCCTTAAGAATCAAATATATAGAACTGAATGCATCTGGAAGAAAACTAAATCTAACTTGGATTTTCTTACCTATAAAACCAGACTTAAACATTATAACTTCCATCTACACAAGGCTAAAGCCCTTTACTATGCAGACCATATCAGAAAAGCCCCCAATTTAACTAAAGAAATGTTCTCCATTTTTCACAATTTAACGTCACCCCCTCTCATTCCAGGTACTACCCTGTCTGCCCTTACAGCTGATTGCCTTTTGCAGTACTTTCTCAACAAAGTTCAAGACTTGACAAAGACATTTCAGTCATCTCTCCCCTCTTCCCTATCCCTGCCCTCATCTCCACCACAACCCTCTCCTCGACCTGGGAACACCTTTCAACTCCAAACCCCTCATTCTTTCTCAGTATCTCTTTCCATCATAAAATGCACCTACTGTGAGCTTGAACCTTTTCCATCTTCCTGGCTAAAATGCCCTAACCTACAGCTCTCTCCCCAAATCTTGTCTTTGATAAACACCAGGCTTTCTCTCAGTCAGGTACCACTTTCTTGGTAAAAGGGCTATTGTCAAACTGATCCTTCAGAAACCTTCCCTTGCCCCACAGGCCCCAGCTCACTATCAGCCAATCTCCAATTTGTCTTTTCTCTCAAAGGTTTTAGAGAACAGTCAAGCTTCAGATCACATTTTAGTACAGAAACCATTCTCATTGCTGTACTAAATGAAGTTCAGATGTACTGGGATAAACACATGGTGATTCTTGCTGTCTTACTGGATCTTTCAGCTGTGTTTGATCTTGCAGATCAATCTCTTCTATTGTCTTGTCTTTCCTCTCTTGGAATTTCAGTTTCTGTTTTATCTTTGTTCTCTTCATTTCTCTCTAATCGTTCCTATACTGTTCTTACAGCTTCTTATAGGGCATCTTCCTGGTGTCTACCTTGTGGGGTTCCATAGAGCTCTGTTTTGTCTCCACTTCTTTTCAATTTATTTCTTTGTCCTCTAGCTACTCTAATTCAGTCCATGAGAGTTTCATTCCACTTTTATCTGGATGATACTCTTCTTCTATACACTTTAAACCCTCATAACTCATCTCTTGGCTCACTCCAGGACTGTTTAAACATTACTACATATTGGCTACTCAATCACAAACTAGTTATCAAAAAGAGAAAAAACCTGTAAGTTGTTGGTTTCCAGGTGGTCTCTCAGTTCCATCTATCTCGCTTCAGTTGTTTGGTTCCACTTTTCAATCAGTTAAATTATTCAGATACCTTGGGGTTATCCTCGACTTATAGCTATCATTCACTTCTCAAATCACTGTAACGTTTTTTAAGCAGGTCTCTTTGTACTCCGTCAAGAGGAGAGGAAAACGGTAACGGAATTCAAACATGCGTGGGATAAACATAAAGGAATCCTGTTCAGAAGGAAAGGATCCTCAGGAGCTTAACCGAGATTGGATAGCAGAGCCGGTAGTGGGAGGCGGGGCTGGAGGTTGGGAGGCGGGGATAGTGCGGGGCAGACTTATATGGTCTGTGCCACAGCCAGTGGTGGGAGGCGGGACTGGAGGTTGGGAGGCAGGGATAGCACTGGGCAGACTTATATGGTCTGTGCCAGAGCCGGTGGTGGGAGGTGGGGATAGTGCTGGGCAGACTTATACGGTCTGTGCCAGAGCCGGTGGTTGGGAGGCGGGGCTGGTGGTTGGGAGGCGAGGCTAGTGCTGGGCAGACTTATATGGTCTGTGCCCTGAAGAGCACAGGTACAAATCAAAGTAGGGTATACACAAAAGTAGCACACATTAGTTGTCTTGTTGGGCAGACTGGATGGACCGTGGTCTTTTTCTGCCGTCATCTACTATGTTACTATGTCAGCAATGTGTGATTCATTGTTATTTCAGTTCCAGTTCTCGCCTTACTCATTACAAGGTTGGACTACTGCAATATTATTTACTTAGGTTGTACTCAAGTTTCTATCAAGAAAATACAGTCCATATAGAATACGACCATCTGACTATTATGTCATGTCCATCGTTTTGACCATGTCTTGCCACTACTACAAAAATACCATTGGCTTCCAATTCCTCAGTCTTACCAGGTCCCAAACTTGCTCATTTGGATTCCACCCACTGCGCTGATTTCTTTTTTTTTCCTGCTCTCTTCCAGTTGGAATTATCTACCACTAGAAATCCATGCTGAATCCTCATTTAAGAATGTCAAATTGAAATTGAAGATCTGGTTGTTCACTATTGCTTTTTATTTACATTGAATTCACATCAATTTATAGCTATTGTCCTTCTTTTCCCCTCAATTAGTCCCTCTCTCGTCCCCCCTTCCCTTTTAATTGTGCTCACTCCCCTTATTCTTCCTCTCTCTCTCTCTTTCAGTGTGAGTGTATTGTTGCTTTCCTGTCATATTCTGTTGTTCTTTTCCTTTTCTGAAATTTTATTTATAGCATTGTAAACCACCAAATACTACTAGTCAGCCCTGGCGGTATAGCAAATCCTAATAAACTATAAACTACTGCATAGGTTTAATCAAGCAGCTTCATAATACCTTTCTACTACTACTACTTATCATTTCTATAGCACTACTAGATGTACACAGCGCTGTACATTTGAACATGAAGAGACAGTCCCTGCTCGACAGACTTACAATCTAATGAGGACAAACAGGACAAATAAGAGATAAGGGAATTACTAAGGTTGGAATGATAAAATATGGGTGTTGAACAAGTGAGTAAGGGTTAGGAGTTAAAAGCAGCATAAAAAAGGTGAACTTTTAGCCTAGATTTGAAGATGGCCAGAGATGGAGCTTGACGTACTTGCTCAGGAAGTCTATTCCAGGCATATGGTGCATCAAGATAAAAGGAGTCTGGAGATAGCGGTGGAGGAGGAGGAGGGTGCAGATAAGAGAGATTTACCAGTGAACGGAGTTCCCGGGGAGAAGTGTAGGAAGATATAAGGGTGGAGAGATACTGAGGAGCTGCAGAGTGGATGCACTTGTAAGTCAATAAGTCTACGAGTAATGTTGCAAGGAAGCAATTTAAAATCAGACTTATTAAAGTACTAGATAATTAAAGCACTAACAATTTGAGGAATAATTTTATAAAGTGATTTTTATATGTAAAATATGTAAATCATGTTTTTGTGCAGAAAGTGGTTCTTTTGGATATGTCTCATAAGCACCCTGTTATAGGGGGTTAGACGGTTTCCTAAAGGACAAGTCCATAAACCGCTACTAAATGGACTTGGGAAAAATCCACAATTCCGGGAATAACATGTATAGAATGTTTGTACGTTGGGAAGCTTGCCAGGTGCCCTTGGCCTGGATTGGCCGCTGTCGTGGACAGGATGCTGGGCTCGATGGACCCTTGGCCTTTTCCCAGTGTGGCATTACTTATGTACTTATGTAATCAATATTTATGAAAATAACAAAAGCTTTAGGTTTACTGATATGGGGGTCCTTTTACTAAAGTGTGCTAATGGATTTAGTGCATGCTAATGAATTAGTATGGTGTTAAGTGCCATGCAGCCCATAGGTATGCAGTGGGCTGCAAAGCATTTAGCACATTCTCATCTTAACTTCACTAAGGGGGTCTTTTACTAAAGCTTAGCTCAAATTATCTGCAGTAGGGCCCATAGGAATAAAATGGGCCCTGCTGCAGATAACTTGAGCTAAGCTTTAGTAAAAGAGCCCCTAAATCCATTAGCGCACCTTAGTAAAAGGATCCTATTCAGCATCTATTTGAGCAATGAGTTAAACGTTAGTGACTAGTACAGTATCTTGCTCTGAAGCTGGAAAAAAGATCCTGCTGAAATTTATAGATTTACGGAACTAAATGGTTGACGATATTAATTTGGGAAAGAAAGAAGCTGTGCTTGTGTCAAATAAGTGATGGAAAATAAGGGGACAAGTATTGCAAATAGTAAGGAATGAGATAATACTTAAACACCTGCTTAGTATCAGTGTACATACACAGAGCACCTTTTTCAGAATACTGTGGGGAGCTTATAAGACAGGGGGTGCTGGCCTGCACAGAACCTGTTGGTGATTATAGGATAAGACAAATGCCTAGGTAAGAAAAATGTTAACAGGACAATATTCACCTGCAACAGTCAACATTTTTAACAGAGATTTTTTAACACCAGTTGTGATGGCCAAACAGTATTCAGTGATTCAATGCCACTGACCAGATAGTGACCAGCGCTGAATATATGGATAAGGCAATCAGCAAAGGTACTTAGCTCGATAGAAGCAATATTCAGTCCACTATCTAGTTAACTTATCTGGATAGTTTAGGATTATCTTTTGTCTGTCTTAGGTTATCCAGAAATTTATCTGGATAGCAGGCTGCATATTGTCATTATCCAGATAAGTTCTGGGACAGCCCTGCCTCTGCCTATGGTCTGCTCTGACTGTTATCTTCATAACTGATTTAGAATATTGACCTGTAATCAAGATGCAGGTTAGGGCAAATGAGAGTTCAAGGAATGGAATATTGGGTGGAGACTTGGAGCTTGAAGTAAGGGTGGGTATACATGTGCCTCACCATTTTGCTTACCGCTCTGGCCATTCATCGATTAGCATGGCTTAGTCATAAGTCTCTTCCAGTATCAGACTGTCGATTAGTGGCTAGATCTCTGATAGTACAGTTACAAGATAGATCAGTAGGTTGTACCTTCCTATTTAGTGTTATAGCTACAAGACAAAAAAGGTTTAATCTGAATCTGGTTTAGTCATTTTATGGTATTTGTTTGGTATCATCATCGGTTTGATCTGGTATCATTCTGAGGAATATGGAATAGGAATATGGATGTCTGGACCAATCCTATCATTGCCATTGGAAATTGAAGTATAGGTTAGTGCATATATGGTTGGTCGTTCCCTCTAGGACCTACTTAACATTATTGCTACAAGGCAATAAAGTTGTTGAAATCTGGTTTAGCCCCAGTTCGGCATTTATGTAACCTGGTATTATCCAGAAGCAGGAATCGATGGGAGAAATAATCCTATCATCACCATTGACAATTGAAGAGATGCTTGGTAAGTGGATGGTAGGTTATGTGTTATGTCTGGTTTGTCATCCCATCTAGGGAGTAGGCCCCAGATTTGGTTCTGGGTTTATATTGCCCACATTACATCCACATATTGGGCGTTGCCCTAGATATATGCATTTGTTCACTATTTCTGATGTAACCACAATGGATCAGATTCACTGTTCAATCAGTTGTATAACTAAACACACTGTGAATCAAATAAACACATTAACCAACCACTGCTTGTGGTTTTGCCGAAATTTATTTATTTATTTATGGTTCATTTATATCCTACATTTTCCCACACATGCAGGCACAATGTGGCTTACAGAAAATTAGGAGGAATTACAAATTATGAAGATACAGATAAAGCGAAAAAAAGGTTAAACAAGGGGAGCATTGACTAACAGTGGAAAACTAAGCAGGATGGGGAACGTAAAGGGGAATATTAATCAGCAGGGGAACAAGGAGAGTAGGTTGCAACAAAGAAGTAAGTCTTCAGTAATTTCTTGAAGAGGGTGTGGTCCATTTGCATTTTGAGGTGCCTCGGCAGAGCATTCCACATTTTTGGGCAGCAATAGCGGAAAGAAGAGGAAAAAATCATCTTGTATTTGACGCCCTTGCAGTTTGGAAAGTGGAGTTGAAGATATGACCGGGCAGCAGGCACAGAATTCCTGAGTGGAAGATCAATCAAGTTGAGCATGTAGTCCGGGGCAAGCCCATAGATAATTTTATGGGTTAAAGCACATATTTTAAAGGTGATACGTTCCTGTACAGGTAGCCAATTAAGGTTGTAGCGCAGAGGCTGAGCATGTGTGAATCGATTCTTACCCCAAATGAGAGGAAAAACCTCATACTACTGTGGCTCAACTCAGTTGCTTGAACCGTACCTATTAACAAAGACTGTGAAAGTCTATGAAAAAGTGTGTAAAAAAATCTCTCTGAGCTCACAGTGAAAAAGTAATCATAGGCACAAAAACCTCTCAAAAAATCTCTTCAATGATCTCAAACCTAAATGACTTCGGCAATACTTAGATCAAAGAAAGCACTTATTTGTGTTGTCTGTGCTAGTTGCTCCATTACTGCTCGCTTATGGAGGCAAGGCTTTATTACAGTGTGAACAACATAGGATTTTCAGATTGGACACCCTTGAACCCAAGGGACTAAACTCTTTGATTCATTGGACTGGTTTTTCTTGGGATTTTTTTGATTGAGGTTGAGGACAAATTCATAGACTACTTAAAAATAGAAAACAATAAAAAAAAATTTTGGAAAGCACATTTTTTGGAGATTTGAGATCACTGATGGGGGTTCTCCATGTTTTGGTTTTGTTTCGTGAAGTTTTGAAGGTGCCGGAGTCTCGTGAGACCATGATGTAAGAACGTCAGGATGCGCGGGTCCTGTTTCTCTGAATACGTGCCTTTAAATTGATTAAGTGCCATTTTGCCAGTCTGTTTGCTGGCTTTGTATGCCATAGGACTGCAGCTTTCGGGGTATAGGAGAATGGAGTCAACTTACACCTGTACACTGTGGTTTGCTGAAAGATTTCTTCTGGCACTAACACATGCATTTTGGTTGCTGTTCCAGGATAGATGGTGAGGACTTTTGAGGAAGCACGAGCGAAACGGGTCCGTCTGGACCTCACTCCATAAGTGAGCAGTAACGGAGCAACTAGCACAGCACAGCACAGATAAGTGGTTTCTTTGATCTAAATATTGCCGAAGTCATTTAGGTTTGAGATCATTGAAGAGATTTTTTGAGAGATTTTTGTGCCTATGATTACTTTTTCACTGTGGGCTCAGAGAGATTTTTTTACAGACATTTTTATACACTTTCACAGTCTTTGTTGACAGGTCCGGTTCAAGCAACCGAGTTGAGCCACAGTAGTATGAGGTTTTTCCTCTCATTTTAGCAAAAACACAAGCAGTGGTTGGTTAACGTGTTTATTTGATTCACACTGTTTCTGATGGCCACGCTGGAGTTAAAGAAAATGAGTGAAAGATCGTGACAAGTGAGGTTTCACTGCGGCAGTCCGCGGCATAGAGGTGTAGCCAAATAGATCACACAGCAGTACATTATATATAAGAAAGTGTTAACAGTAGTCAAGGCAAAAGCATTTTGTCAGGTAGTAATAATGGCATTGGGGATGTTAAGGATTTGTGCACTGTCTCCCTGTTCTGTGGAGGAAGGCCAACGCCAGAGAAGCAGAAGGCCAGTGGTGCTACCCCCAGACTTTGATGGAAAGGGGGCATGTAAAAACCAGAGAGATGTGTGATAAATGGATGGTGGAGAAATGTTGCTTTTATGGCAACCCTTTAAAAAGAGAGGTGACGTTGGTGCATAGGACTTCTATGGTCCATGCATATCCAGGACAAACTTGTGATTAGACTGTTGATTGCTATGGAGGCAGTGGAAGCTGTGTGACTCTAAAGGCTAGATACTCAAAATGATTTAGGTAGACTATAGTGCAAATAATGTGTAGGGAATATGCATTGTAAATCAGTTTCAGTTGTAAATTTGTTAAGAGTAGTATGCTGTGGCCAAATAAAAAACAGTCTTTCTATCAATGTCATGTTATGCATTGCTATTTGATTCTGAGGTGTTAGAAGAAGGCTAAAGGGGGAAAGGGTCAAAGAAGGAACCAAGTGCCACTTGCCATATTCATGAATTTTGTGTTCCTATTCCTTGCACCATGTGTGGCCACACTACCCACACACCTGTAACTATTAATCTGATTTATGGGTACCATAAGTATTTAAGCTTGAAATATAAATAATCAGTACTTACCAACTAAATGTTAAAAATAAATCTTTTAATTGAACATAGGAAGCTTAAAATGAAACCAATATTATCTATTTATTTATTTATTGGTCTTTATTAATCACCTTTAAGAAGAAATTTACCCAAGGCGATGTATAGCAGGTACAGTTTAACATAAAACTTACAACTTTTTAAACAGCAGAACAGTAGTAAAAATGACCCAATATAAACATAAATACAATATAAATGAGAACAGCTAATTAAAACCTAATAGGGCTACCATGAAATAGTATAAAAAAATAAACATATTTAACAGCACCGAAATTCAAATATCATAGATATAATATGATGTCAGCATAATACTACTGATACATCTAACAAGCATACATTAGAACATTCAAATAACATAATTGTGATGCTAATGATGTCCTAGTATTAGTACTGTAGAACCAATTTGAATCAGGGGAACTTTTAAAACAAAACAAAAAACAAATGGGTATTTTAGAAGACAGTGGATGAGTGGCCTAGTGGTTAGGGTGGTGGACTTTGGTCCTGGGGAACTGGGTTCAATTCCCACTTCAGGCACAGGTAGCTCCTTGTGACTCTGGGCAAGTCACTTAACCCTCCATTGTCCCAGGTACAAATAAGTACCTGTATACAAAATGTAAGCCACATTGAGCCTGCCATGAGTGGGAAAGCACAGGGTACAAATGTAATAAAAAAAAATTCATGATTTCTATGTGTAAATTCTGGTATTTACCCATGTATATCACATGTATACCAATTTGAAAGCTAATATTTACATATACAAATGCACAGATTTAAAGGGGACGTGATTTAGCTATGATGTATGTGGGGCTTTGTTGGGACTAAAATCTACATATGTAATCTCTATTTCACAAAGGAAATACAGGTGTATGTGAGAAAATTCGCAAATCAAGATTTACACTTACTGTTTTTGAGAAGTTCCCAGCCCTCTAATTAAAAAAAAAAGATGATTGTGACCTCTGTATATAATGAGCAGTATTCACACATGTATGTCTGCTAAATACTTGACATACATGTGAAAGTGCAAACACTCACACACGTAAGGTGTTTTCAGTGCTGTATGAAAAAGGACAAATGATTTTTCTAATCTAATTGGTTGTGGTAAGGAAGTCCACAATGCAGGAGACTGAAAATAAAAAGCAAATGTGTGGGTTGATTCCCATCTGGCTTTGGATGGTGGGGGTAAAACCAATCTATTTTAATGAGCGAAGAGTACGAGCAGGTGTGTATGGGATAGTCAAAGCTGCAAAATAAGATGGAGTAGCATTGTGAAGTGCCTTATGTGTCAGAGTAAGGACCTTAAATTTCACTCTAAATTCGACAGGGATCCTGTGGAGACTTTGTAGGAGAGGGGTGGCCCTATTGTACCTTGAGGTCTGGCAGATGACATGGACCACAGTATTCTGAATAGTTTGAAGTCGTTTCAAAGTAGCTTTTGTAATACCAGCTTAGATAATATTGCAATGGTCATAGTGTGTTGTAATATAGGCATATAACAGAATCCATAAGGACTCTTGATCTATTGAGTTTCTGATTGAGCATATCTATCAAAGATTAAAAAAATGATTTTTTTCACAACAGCCGAAATCTGACAACTGAATGAAAGAGTGGAGTCTATAATCACTCTTAGATATCTGAAAGAGGTTACTGGGGTGATCTGTCTATCAAATAATGTTGGAATTAGTGATGGCACTGGACCATGTCTGTTATCCAGGAAGATATTGTCTTATCAGGGTTTAAAACCAGATGATGTTCAGAAAGCCACTTGGCAATCATACAAAGACAGTTCTGAACTGGTTTCAGATCAATGGAAGAAGGATTCACATAATGAATTAATAAGAAATCATCAGCATAAGAATATGAGCTGATCCGTAAAGGCTGAATGAGTAGGGCCAATGGGCTGGCAAATAAGTTGAATAATAAAGGGGAAAAGACTAATCCCTGTGGAACTCCAAGGCTGTGAAACAGAGCAGTGCTGCACTACTCTGAAAGAATGACCATCGAGAAAAGAAGCAAACCACTTGTATACAGTACCAGGGATACTGAGTGAGCGTAAACGCTGCAATGGAAGACTGTGATTAATTAGATAAAAAAAACTGTGGATACGTCTAATGAGATAATCAGAACAATATGGCCTTGTTTTAGTAGTTCACTTAAAAGAACTGTTATTACAGTCTCTGTACTGTAACACTGCCTAAAACCAGATTGTCGTGGATATAGTGCATTAATACATTCTATGAACAACTGGAGTTGTGAAAACATGATTGTTTCCAGTATCTTTGTCAGAAACAGAAGATTAGAGACTGGATGATAATTGTTTGAGGAAAGGAGGTCAAGTGAAGATTTTTTCAGACTAGGCTGAACCAGTGCTTCTTTTAAGGCATTCAGAATAGATCCTTCAGTAAGACTTTTTATTATCATAGAGTGGAGATAGGGTGTCAACCCCAATGAAGGAACTTTTAACCAATCTGAGGATATAGGGTCTAAAGAACAATAAGTAGATAAATTTGACAAGATTTTCTGAAATGATGTGCGATAAGGGAGGTCCAATGATTGCAATTATCCTGATAGGCTTGAAATGGGAGCATCATATAACGCATCACTAGTGGAAGAAAAGGTTGCTCGGAGATTGTCAGTTTTGGTGGAGTCCAGGCAAAGTTGTAATAATCATTGGTTCCAATTTAGTTGTCAGTTTTTTACAGATAGAAAAGAGTTGTTTTGATGAATTAGAAGCTTGGTGGATTTGTGCAGAAAAACAGGATATTTTAGCTAATCATTTGTTTACATTTGTTTCTTGGCTCTTTAGTTCTCACTTTTCTCCACTGACGTTCTGCTTTTTGCACCTGTTGTTTACAGAGTTTCAGACTAGGGTGATACCAGGGTTGGGTCTGCCTTGATTTGGCTGTAATGGTCTTCATGGGGGCAATGTTATCCAGTGCTTCCACTAAGACACCATTCTAAACAGAGACACTGATCCTCCAATGGATGGTCTGAAAATTCTGGGGAGAAATGAACGGATAGGGGAGAGAGAGAGAGGGTGTCTAAATGCCCAAGACATCTGGTCTTAATATTGGATGGCATATTGGATGGCATATTGGTTTATGAAATGATGCTTTAAAGAAAATAATGGTCAGACCAGGAGACTGGCACAGTCAAGGGATTAGTGCAATTAATTGTATTAGTAGAATTGGTCATGATTAGATCAGAGTATGTCCTGTCATATGGGTAGGCCCTCTAACATACTGTGACACTCTGATATCATCTAGAAGTGTCAAAATATTCAATCATTCTTATTTCAAAGGTCTTACGCCAGATGTCTTAAGACAAGATTCAATCTGCACAGACATCACATGAAAATAGCCAGTGTCAGTCAAGTCCCCACCCCTGTGGGCCAACACTTTACAAGACCAGATCACTGCACCAGTGATTTCACAGTAAGAATACTGAAAGGTAATTTTAAAACAATACAGGAACGTAAGACCTTTGAAATAAGAATGACTGAATATTTTGACACCCAACAAACAGGACTTAATAAGGATCTGGGTTTTCTAACCCATTATAAACCATAAAGCTGTATTTCTCTGTTTATTTCTCTGTTTATTACCCTCCTGTCACCTACCAACACCCATCCTGTTATAAAATGCTTTGATGTCCCCATAAATACCCCCACCCTCCCACTCTGTCAGACTGTCAAAGTGATGCTTTGATGTTTCTCTTATATATACTATCTGCCAACACATTTGCTTATTTCCGATCTGACGAAGAAGGGCAACCTTCGAAAGCCAGTCAAGAAATGTATTGTTATGTCCAATCAAAAAGGTATCATCTTATTTTCTTTTCCATGTTTTATTTTGTTTTATTTTTATTCATAACCATAAAGATATAGTAAATTGATAAGTGATTTTGGCAATGTGACCGTGACTTAAGTCCCTTGGATCCAGATATGGTTTATATTTTCCATATAGTATGCAAGGGACACTCCATAGTGTCACCCATACATTTGAAGCCCTAATAGTTCCTACAGGAGAAGATTGAAGCAAATATGGCCACTGGAAGGTGACTCTTGGAACTGCATGTTTAGCAGTAGTTCTATATCCGGTGTTTAACTTAGTGTCATGCCCTTGAAACACCCCTGATGTAGCATGCTTCAAATTGCCACTAGCCAGTTAAATTTAGTGTGATAATGTGATAAGTGACACTGAAAATGATTGGTTAGGCACCAACAAGCGAGTTATTCCTTTATTGCTTTCCCTTGGTGGGCATTAATCAGACTTTTGTGAATCAGTAAAGACAATTCCATGGATAATCATCTTGCTACTGACATATCTTGCTGGTGGTTATATGAGCATCAATCTTCTAGCAGCCTGCAGGCACTGAGCCCCCTAGGACTCTCATTGTCTATATGTTACTCTTGTATCAGCTGCCTGTTGCAGCCCTCAGTTTCCATTTTTTTCAGGATAACTGATAATCATGAATATGTATTCTAGCTTGTCAAAATGTTAACATATTTTTTCAACATTAATCTGGATGTCTTTGACCCATAATCGAAAAAAACAAGGACGTCCATGATGAACACTTGGACATTTTCACCCGGACAGGTTTTTTTTTTATGAATAAGGCACAAAAAGGTGCCCGAAATGACCAGATGACCACCAGAGGCATTCAGGGATGACCTCCCATTACTCCCCCAGTGGTCACTAAACCCCTCCCACCCTCAAAAAACATCTTTAAAAATATTTTGTGCCAGCCTCTATGCCAGTCTCAGATGTCATACTCAGGTCCATAACAGCGCATGAAAGTCCCAGGAGCAGTTTTATTGGGTACTGCAATGCACTTCAGACAGGCAGTCCCAGGCCCATACCCCCACACCTGTTACATTTGTGGAGGGAACAGCGAGCTCTCCAAAATCCACCACAAACTCACTGTACCCATATATAGGTGCTCCCTTCACCCATAAGGATGTCCATCTTGTTTTGAAAATACGGTTTTCCCCGCCCCTGAATTTCAACATTTTACAAAGATGTCCAAATCCAAACATAGATGTTTCTTTTGAAAATGCCCCTCCAAATAAATTTAAAATAAATGCAAAAGAACGTATCTTATGAGCCCCGCGTCTTAGCGATTAGATGCCCAGGGCTCCTTGCATACTTTCGCAGATTAGCACAGATAAATGTTAGTGCCCAATTATAAGTGCTAATTGTCTTGTTAAGCAATTAAACTGCAAGCACAATTGGGGCACA
The DNA here is from genome assembly GCF_901765095.1 of Microcaecilia unicolor. Classification (NCBI taxonomy): domain Eukaryota; kingdom Metazoa; phylum Chordata; class Amphibia; order Gymnophiona; family Siphonopidae; genus Microcaecilia; species Microcaecilia unicolor. The sequence goes on from NC_044033.1 coordinate 320,341,823, forward strand.
TGTCCAAATTCATGTGCAATTTTGAGCGTTATATATAGAATTGTTATTTCCGTTACAGTTTCAATATTTTATTCCTTTTAAATGCAGATTAAGAACATTGCAAGAATGGTAGAAGAAAATAGAACCTCCACTGCAGAATTCATTCTCCTGGGATTTTCTGACCATCCTCATCTGCAGCTCCTCATTTCTGTCACAGTCTTCCTGGGCTTCCTGATCTCTGTTCTGGGAAATTTTATGTTTTTAATTTTAGTGTGTGCTGACCCTCACCTGCAAAAACCCATGTACTTCTTCCTCAGTAACCTGTCCTTCCTAGATATCTGTAACACCTCTGTAACTCTCTCTACGCTACTGAAAAGTCTATTGACAGGGAACATGTTCATTTCTTTTTCTGTGTGTATGGCACAGCTCTACTTTTTTATGTCACTCACAACTACAGAAGTCATTCTCCTCACTGCCATGGCCTATGATCGTTATGCTGCAATCTGCAACCCTTTACGTTATGTGCTCATCATGAACAGGAGAGTCTGTGTCCTTCTGGCATCCTTTTCTTGGATAATTGGCTTTGTTGGAACAATGCCCCAAGCCATCATGACATCTCAGTTCTCATTCTGTAGGAGTAATGAGATTAATCATTTTTTCTGTGATCTCACAGTACTGATGAAACTCTCCTGCAGTGATTTGTTGAACTTGGAAATTGTGGTATTTTTTGAAGGAGTATTTGTAGTAGCTATTCCATTTGGATTAACTCTGACATCCTACAGCTACATAATTTCCAACATCCTGAACATCCATTCTGCCAATGGGAGAAGGAAAGCCTTCTCCACCTGTTCCTCCCACCTCACCATTGTTATTCTGTTCTATGGGGCACTGATATGCGTGTATGTGAGACCACCTTCAATGTATTCACCAAAGCAAGACAAATTGTTCTCCCTTTTATACACAGCTTTGATTCCAATGTTAAACCCCATTATTTATAGTTTAAGAAACAAAGAAGTAATTAAAGCCCTGAATAAACTTTTAGGTACAAACTATGGTATGAATATCAGTTAACGTTCTATCGTATGTTGTTGATACAATAAAGAAATATGTGATAACCTGTGCATATTCTGATAGATATTCCAAATGATTTAACTGGCCAGAAATGGCTGTTGACTGATTAAATCACATGTTCAGAACTATCTGCTAATTTTCAGTGGCACTTAACCGGTTATCACCACAGAAAATTTGCTGTTACCCCCTTAATGAAAACCAGTTATTTGGGGATATTCTGGGGGGTGGAGTCAGCACTTAAGTAGGCAAGGTAATTACAAATGGAACTGCTTAAAACATAGTCCTATCTTTATGCAACAAACCTTAGCTGGTTAAATTCTGAATATCGACACAACTGGCTATGGGGCTCATTTTTGAAAGAGAAGGGCGCCCATCTTTTGACACAAATCAGGAGATGGGCGTCCTTCTCCCAGGGTAGCCCAAATCAGCATAATCGAAAGCTGATTTTGGGCACCCTCAACTGCTTTCCATCGCGGGGACGACCAAAGTTCCCGGGGGTGTGTCGGAAGCATAGTGAAGGTGGGACTGGGGCGTGTTTAACACATGGGCGTCCTCGACCGATAATGGAAAAAGAAGGGCATCCCTGACGAACACTTGGCTGACTTTATTTGGTCCTTTTTTTTTTTACGACCAAGCCACAAAAATGTGCCCTAAATTACCAGATGACCACCACAAGGAATCGGGGATCACCTCCCCCTACTCCCTCAGTGGTCACTAAACCCCTCCCACCCTAAAAATAAACTTTAAAAGTATTTTTTCCAGCCTCTATGCCATCCTCAAATATCACACCTAGCTCCATGACAGCAGTATGCAGGTCCCTGGAGTAGTTTTAGGTGGTACTGCAGTGCACTTCAGGCAGGAGGACCCAGGCCCATCTCCCCTACCTGTTAAACTTGTGGTAGTAAATGTGAGCCCTCCAAAACCCACCAGAAACCCACTATACCCACAGCTAGGTGCCCCCCTTCATCCCTAAGGCTATGGTAATGGTGTACAGTTGTGAGGAGTGGGTTTTGGGGGGCTCAGCACACAAGGTAAGGGAGCTATGCACCTGGGAGCTTTTTCTGAAGTCCACTGCAGTGCCCCCTAGGGTGCCCGGTTGGTGTCCTGGCATGTGAGGGGGACCAGAGCACTACAAGTGCTGGCTCCTCCCACGACCAAAGGGCTTGAATTTGGTCATTTCTGAGATGGGCATCCTCGGTTTCCATTATTGGCGAAAATCAGGGACAACCATCTCTAGGGACGACCATCTCTAAGGTCGACCTAAATGTGGAGATTTGGGCGTCCCTGACCGTATTATCAAAATGAAAGATGGCCGTCCATCTTGTTTCGATAATACGGGTTTCCCCGCCCCTTCACGGGGACTTCCTGCGAGGACATCCTCAGGAAAACATGGGCGCCCCATTCGATTATGCCCCTCTACGTGTTAGCTGGCTCTGTATAAACTGGATATTTAATGATGAAGCCCAGACATGGCCTGGCACTGAGTATCTAGGAATAACGCCAGATAGGCAACCATTCATATAAGTTGTTTTCTGAAAATTGCCTTTTTTGTAGCAGACCATTGTGGCAAGAATTCACGGTAGATGGAGAGGTTTTAGTGTCAATTGCTCTTAATAGGGCTGGTAATGAGCATGGCTATCAGGGACTGGTTTTAAATAAAATAAAACATAGAAAAGAAAATAAGATGATATCTTTTTATTGGACTAACTTTGTACATTAATTTAGACCAATAAAAAAGGTATCATCTTATTTTCTTTTCTATGTTTTATTTTATTTCTATTTATTACCTTTAAAAGTGGACTACAACAGCTACCACATCACTCTACCAGGACTGGTCAGAATCAGAGAACCTGGGATTAGTGCTTGTAACAGAAATCTGGCTTCAAACTAGAGATGATCCGGTATTAAGAGATCCCCTACCTTGGGGTTACAAAAATTGCACACATATCCTATGACCATAAAAAAGGAGGGAGAGTCACACTAATATACAAAGATTTCTTTGATGTCCAGATCCTAACCTCATTCCAGTCATGCTATCTAGAACTACTATCTTGCAAGATCAGTGATACCTCCCTTTTAGGAAACCTATACTGCACAGTTTGCTACTGCCCTAAATGGAAAGAGGCTAAAAATGATCTCTATGATATACTAATGACCCAAGGCTTGAAGTCCGGTGGCCAACTAATAGTCAGTGATATCAATATTCATATGGAGAATATCAAGGATATCTTGGTACAGGATTTCAAACACTTCCTAGATAATATAGACATAAAGCTCACTTCCTCTCAGTGCTCACACCAGAAAGGTAATCAAATAGATATTTTGGCAAGGGGCACAGGCCCTGAACATAAATTAAAATTAGAAGCTAGAGGCTGGGTCCCATTAATCTGATCCGACCACTTTCTATCACAGTTTGTGATCCTCTGGCAGGAAGCGAATACCATAAGAAAAACACGCAACAACCCTCACAAAGCATTCTGGCAAAACATAGAAGACAAATTAAATAAACTGGAATACCATGTCACTATAGATCAATGGAATGATATTACCATGGATGTATTAGATATAATAGCCCCTAAAAAGAAACCAAAAGAGAGCAGAACGGTACAATGAAACACTCCTGAACCTGAAGAAATCCTGCAGATAGAGAAAAACTGGAGAAAGAGCAGTTTTGACAGTGGAATGGAGAAAAACAATAAATGTTTATAAATTTCAAATGAAGTCAGCTAAACAAAACTATTTCTCAGGAAAGATAGTGAATAGGAAAGGGAAACCATACATGAAGAAACTTTACCAAATTCTTGATCATCTAACAAAACCGAAAGATCTAGTTAACTGCATAACCTCACTGGCACACCACCTTGAGAGGACCTATCGATTGAATGAAAAATTAAAGATCAAACAGATTACGAAGATTTCCTCTCATGTGGGGACAGGACAAGAGCAGTGAAAGGAGAATATGCAGCAGAAAGATCCTGGATGGAATTTCTTCCAGTAGCAGAAGACGATTTTAGAAGACCAGTACAAAAATATTCCAGCTCTCAATGCATATTGGACAAATGCCCGGTCTTCCTGCTAAGACAACCGCCATCGAGCTACATTAAGCATGGAATGCAATGGATAACTGACTCCTGCACCTTTCCTAAACAAATAGGCAAGATAATTCTCACCCACATTCCAAAAAACCTGAAGGGAGACTTGGGAGAGTTAACTAACTACAGACAAGTTGCCTCCATACCCTTCCACACCAAGATCCTAGTAAGTATAGTCGCCTCACAACTCACTGAATACTTAGAACGATTTGGTCTACTACATCAAACTCAGTCATGGTTCAGTAAAGGCTTCAGTACTGAGACATTGCTAAGAATACTATTTAATGACCTAAGAAAGCCTACAAGCTACGATCAACAGGTAGTGATCATGCAATTTGACCTCTCCAGTGCATTCAACATAGTAAATCATCAACTATTACTAGAAATCCTAAACTCTTTTGGTACAGGAGGTCAGGTTCTAAACTGGTTAGATGGATTCCTCATCAATTGATCCTACAGTGTCAAGATGAATGGGCTTAAGTCAGATGAATGGAAGGCACACACAGGAGGGATCCCCCCTCTCCTCGATACTCTTCAATGTCCTCCTTAGGCTTCTTCTTGGAAAGAGAGGGAATAAATTGCTTCTCTTACACAGGTGACATCAAACTGTACTTTCCTTTTGCTAAGAACAAAACTCTAATATCCTGAAGTATCACTCTAGTTGAGAATTGGGCCACAACCTTATGTCTCATAAGTATATAAGTACATAAGTATTTTGCATACTGGGACAGACCGAAGGTCCATCAAACCCAGCATTCTGTTTCCAACAGTGACCAATCCAGGCCACAAGTACCTGGCAAGATCCCAAAACAGTACAATATATTTTACTAGGAAAAAAGGCCCGTTTCTGACACATATGAAACGGGTGCTAGCAAGGTTTTGCTCGGAGTGTGTGTGTTTTACAGAGTGTGTGTGAGAGTGAGTATGTGATAGAGAGAGAGTGAATGTGTGAGTGTGTGTGACAGAGAGAGTGAGACTGGGTGTGAGAGTGTGTGTGTGAGAATGAGAGTGTGTGCCAGGGCCCCCCCCCCTCCCTCTCTCCCTCCCTCCCAGTTCCAGGGTGCCCCAACCTGTAAGCTGCTAACCTGGTACTGGCCAATATTCAGAACGGTGCCCAGTTAGCTTTGTGGCTAAAGTTAGGATAGTCTTTTTGCTGTCGTAACTTTAGTCACTTACCTAACTGATTAGTGGTCTGAATATAGCCGCTAACTGGCTAAGAATTGGCTCTTCACATGCTCCGCCCTAGTTCTACCCATGGACTGTCCCTGTACTAACCAGACAGTGCAGGGGTGGTCTGTGGTGATATTCATTGGCACTGTATGATTAAGTGCTGCTGAACATTGGCACTTAGGTGATCAGAAGCAACTTAACCAGGAAAGAGTCTCTCCTGCCCAGTTAAATTGCTTTCAATATTGGGCCCTAAATATCAACCTGTGCTGATGGTTGGCTTGTATGTTTGGTTTGAATATTTGTGAGAGCCCAAACTAAGCTTGCTCCTAAGCAATGAGACCTTTGGGAGACCTCCCCTGGAAGGTTCCATATGTATACTCAGCTAACACAGGTGGGTGACCTGACTCTTAATGGCGGATACTCAGGCCACATCTATGGGTTTGCGGCATGAAAGTGAGAAATGAACCTTCACTTCAGAAGCTGGATTACCATAAGTTTATCAAGAGTCTGCATGTGTTCTGTTTGTCCTATATATTGAACCATGCTGATTCTGGTAATAGTGGATTTCAATTCCTAGTAAAGTTAAATTTAACCCTTTTGGCATAACCAATGTGCATTTAGGATGTGACTTCCCATCTTGTACACTTCAAATATACTTTTTCATGTCCTCATGAATAACTTGGAATGCTTCAAAAGACTCCATATAGAAGCTCAATATCACTTTTTACAACACTATAAGCCCAAATTATCTAGAAAAAAGGGATATCCAAATCTAGACATTCAGAACTTGTAGAGTATTTGGGAGAAGTTTTGGATTCATCACTGACCATGGAGTCAGTGGCGTTCCTAGAGGGGCTGACACCCGGGGCGGATCGCCGATGCGCCCCGCCCCCCGGGTGCAGCGCCCCCCCCCTCGGTGCAGCACGACCCCCCCCCGGCGAAAGGACACCCCCCTACCCAGTGAAAGAACCCCCCCTGGGTGCACGCAGCTGGGGGGGTGCCACGCGCCGGTCAGCGTCGTTTGTTTCCATGTTCCCTCTGCCCCAGAACAGGTTACTTCCTGTTCCGGGGCAGAGGGAGCATGGAAACGAACGACGCTGACCGGCGCACAGCACCCCCCAGCGGTGTGCACCCGGGGCGGACCGCCCCCACCCCTCCCCCCCCTTGGTACGCCACTACATGGAGTCACAGATTAATGATCTGATTAGAAAAGCTTATTTTAAATTGAAACAGCTGCAATTGTTAAGATCTTATTTCTTGCAAGATCACTTCAGGATTGTTGTGCAATTGACTATCCTATCATTACTAGGTTATGGAAATTCACTATATTTGGGTTTGTCTTCTAGGCAGTGGCATACCAAGGGTGGGGCGGTGGGGGTGGTCTGCCCCGGGTGTCAGCAGGTGGGGGGCTGCTCCGCTGGTGCTGCAGTCCCCACTTGCCTACCATCTCCGTCGACGGGCAGACGACCCTCTTCTCCTGCCACCCAGCCTTAAAAAAAAATGTGTGAACCGCATCGCGTCTGCTCTGCTGTAAAGGAAGCAAACCGCCTCATCGATAGACAGCAGCAATGTCTCTGAGGCACTGATGTCAGCACCCCATGCATGCACAGCTTTATTCAAGTCCCCATTACCATATTTCTGCCCCCTGTACTCACTATCCTTCTCTCATTCCTTTCCTTACCACAACCCCCCACCATGGTCTCTCCCACACAGTTCTGCCATTCCCGGCATCTTCCTCCCCACCTTTCTTGCCCAACGCCTGCTCTGTCTTTCTTCTGTCCCCGTTCTTGTAGTTGGACATTCCCTTGTCCCTTCCACTCCCCCCCCCCCAGCATCTTTCTGTTCCTTCTCTCTTCCCTCATGTGCCCTACCCAGTAGACATGCATTTTTTTCTCTCTCTTTGCCCTCCCTTCAATTGTCCAGCATATCTCCCTCACTCTCTTCTGCCCCTAGAGTCACCATCTCACTCTTTCTTCCTTCCTCCTCCTATGCATTTCTCCCTACCTCTTATTCATCCCCATGTCTAACCTCTCCTCCCTCTCTCTTATTGTCCACCATCTCTCTCTGTCTCTCTCTCTCACTCTCTCTCCCCCTCTCTCTCCCCCTTCCTTGAGCCCCAGGTCCAATGTCTCTATCTTCTTCCCCGTCCCCATGCATGATCTCCCCCTTCCTTTCCCTCCCTTATCCAACATTTCTCCCTCTATCAGAAAACTCTCCCTCCCTCCTCTCCACCTCCACCACCTCCATTCCCATATTTAAAATTTCCCCTTTCTCCCTTCTCTTCCTCTATTTCTATGTCCATCATTTCTATATCTCTTGCTCCTTTCCCCCATGCAGCATCTCTTCCTCACATCAAACAATTTTCCTTCTCCCCACCCATGCAGCATCTCACCCTCCCAACCTACCCCACAGCCTATAATTCTCCCTCTCCTACCACTCCACCCCTTGTCCAGCAATTCTCCCTCTTTTTCCCCATGCCCCATGTAGTACCTCTCCTTCCCACCCCTGTATACATCAATTGACCCTCTCTCTCTTCCCTCCCCCATGTGCAGCATCTCTTTTCTTCCCTCCCTACCATCCCCATGTCCAATATTTTCCCTCTTTTTTCCTGTCCTTCCTTTTGTTTTCATGCATTTCTCAGCCAGTCTGATCTTCTGTCTCAAAGTCCTAGTCCCCTTCTCCCATCTGAGCGACCCCCAGAACCAGTCCCCTTCTCCCATGTGAGCCCCCCCAGACCTAGTCCCCTTTTCCCATCTGAGCCCCCCACCCAGTCTCAGTTCCCTTCCCCTTCTCCCATCTGAGCACCCCCAGATCCAGTCCCCTTCTCCTATCTGAGCCCCCTACCCAGTCCCAGTTCCCTTCCCCCATCTGAGCCCCCCCACCCAGTCCCAGTCCTAGTCCCCTTCTCCCATCTGAGCCCACCCAGACCCAGTCAATGGCGCCTATGACCGAGGGGAAGCAATCTACGGTGTAGAAGTCAACCATGTTGTTCTGCAGGGTCTGGGGGGTGGTGGGGAAGGTGATGTACTCAGAGGTGTGGGTAAGGAAGGCATCAAGGAACTGGGTGAGGCAGTTAGAAATGGAAGGCTGGGTGAGACCCGTGTTCACAACTAGGACAGACTGGAAACTCCCAGTGGCCAGAAAAGAGAGAGAGAAGCAGTGATCTTTAGGTGCACAGGGATGGGGTTGTTCCTATGGGTTCCGGGCTGCAGGAGGGGTTGGAGCTGGTCACAAAGGTACTGAATGGCAGCCCTATCAAAGCGGTACCTAGTGAGACACTGCAGGTCAGTGAGGTCTAGGAAACTGCTACGGGGCCTGAAAATGTACCTCCTGCGGTGCCTCTCCTCTTCCTCCAACATGTAAGCCACCTGTGCATTTAGTGTCTCCATTTCCCCACACTACAGGTGCAATGCAGTGACACCAGTGCTTACCTCTCCCTACCAACTTGGTGAAACACAGCAGCAACAAACAGAAGCTGACACTCACTCTCCCACCACCGACAAACAATGCAGTCACACACAGCAGAGTCACACTGCAAGCACTCCTGCCACACCCTCTAGCCAATCACTCTCCAAGCAGTCTTCACAAACATGGTGCAGCAGTACACAGGACAAAGAGACAAACAGAGACTACAAACAGGTAAGGGAATGAAATATGAACTTGGGGACAGTGAATGGAGAGGGATAGGGGAGATAAAGGAAGGAATAGTGGTGTCTGGGTTTGGGGGCTAGAAGGGGTAGGTAGGGAAAGGTGAAAAGGTAAAACACAATGAGGCAGGTGAGGGTGAAAATGTTCCAACCACAGCACACAGACAAAGGTAACAGGTAGTCAACAAACTCTCAGCTTTCTCTGTAAACAACAATTCAGCTTTCTCGCCCAACAACGATCTCGGCACGCTTCAACTCCACAAAATCGCTAATGGGTCTAAAGACAACTTCCCCCTTACTCTGGTCGCTTTTATTTCAGGTCTAATTAAAAACACCCATGTTCCGACCCATGCGAAACCATTTCGCAAGCCATTATAAGCTGGGAGCGCAAATCACGTAACACCGCCCATAACACGCCCACTGTGAGGGCGACCATAGATGGGCGTCCTCACGTTGAAGACGCCCTTATGGCCTGGTTTTGATTATTGGATTTGGCCCACCTTCTTTCACAGGGACGCTCATGTGCCTTTTGTGTCGCTATTTGGCTGCCCTTTTCTTTCGAAAATGAGCAGGTTGGTCACATCTAGTAACTGAACTCGCTGTATATCAGCTGCAAATTTTCAGCTCTCTACTGCTCTATTGATAATATATTTTCTTAGTATTGTCTTGTTTCCTAGTACTTGAATCCAAACACATGGACAAAGTGAAAACAATCATTATTTCTTTTGTTAAATGTATTTGTTTTCCTGTTAATTAAGTTGTGATATTGCTTAAACATTTATCCAGCTCATTTTCGAAAGAGATCCCCGGCCATCTTCCGACACAAATTGGGAGATGGCCGGCGATCTCCTGAGCCCGGCCAAATCGGTATTATCGAAAGCCAATTTTGGCCGGGTTCAACTGCTTTCCATCATGGAGCCGGCGAAACATCAAGGGGGCATGTCGGTAGGGTAGTGAAGGTGGGACGGGGGCAGGACTAGGGCATGCTCACAAGATGACCGGCTTAACCTGATAATGAAAAAAAAAGCCAGGCTTGACGAGCATTTCGCTGGCTGAACTTGGTCCCTTTTTTTTCACGACCAAGCTTCAAAAAGGAGCCCCAACTGACTAAAAGACCACCAGAGGGAATCGAGGATGACCTCCCCTTACTCCCCCAGTGGACACTAACCCCCTCCCACCCAAAAAAAAATTAAAAACATTTTTTGCCAGCCTGTATGCCAGCCTCAAATGTCATACACAGAGCCATGACAGCAGTATGCAGGTCCCTGGAGCAGTTTTAGTGGGTGCAGTGCACTTCAGGCAGGTGGACCCAGGCCCATCCCCCCCCCACCTGTTACACTTGTGGTGGTAAATGGGAGCACTCCAACCCCCCCAAAAAAATCCACTGTACCCACATGTAGGTGCTCCCCTTCACCCATAAGGGCTATGGTAATGGTGTAGAGTTGTGGGGAGTGGGATTGGGGGGTCTCAGCATCCAAGGTAAGGGAGCTATGCACCTGGGAGCTATTTTAGTGTTTTTTTTTTATTTCTAGGGTGCCCGGTTGGTGTCCTGGCATGTGAGGGGGACCAGAGCACTACAAATGCTGGCTCCTCCCACGACCAAATGCCTTAGATTTCGCCGGTTTTGAGATCGCCGGCATTATTTTCCATTATGGCCGAAATCCGATGCTGGCCATCTCAAACCCGGCGAAATCTGACATTTGGCCGGGCCCAACTGTATTAGCAAAGAAAAAGATGGCCTGCTACTCACCTTTCTTTTCTCTGAATGAATTCCATTCACTACCTCCCTATGATGTCTGTCAAAACAACCAGTTTCTAGTCCATTTCACCACTTTGGATCCTATCTTCAGCCCATTTAATTTGTTCCCAAGCTTCCTGTGAGGAACTGTGTGCCCTCAATTCAGTTCTCTTGTCACCCAGTCAAAGAAATCAATCAGATTTGTTTGGCATAATTTTCCTGTAGTAAAACCATGTTGCCTCAGATCTTGTAACCCCTACAATTCTAGGAATTGTGCTATCTTTTCTATCAACACCTCCAGAAGTTTTCCTACCACCAAAGCGAAGCTTATCGACCTGTATTTCCCACTTGTTCTCTGTCACCATTTTTGTGTAGAGGGACCACATCTGCCCTTCTCCAATCCCATGGAACCTCCCCTGTCTCCAAAGATCTATTATGGAAACATAACAGATCTGTAGAAGATACAAAGAAATCTTTACTGTAGACTTACAACCTAATGCAATAAAGATTTGTCTGTATCTTCTACGGATCTTCTCTGTTTGTTTCCATATTGGAGTTTGCAGATCAGCTGCCTTGTTGCTTCTTGGGTCCAAAGATCTATTATGCAAATCTTTAAGAGAACCCACCAGAACCTCTTTGAGCTCCTTCTATATATTCAGATATATCTCATCTATTCTCATGGCTTTGTCCACTTTGTTTTTCAAGTTGTTCATATGACACTTTCTTCCATGAACAGTGTGATATTTACTCAACTCCTTTCGAAAATAAGCATGAAAGTATTTAGCAAAATCATTGCAGTTCAGTTTTGAATGGGCTGGCTGGTTCTGTTGTAGAGGTTGTGGTACCCTGTTTACTGTGCTGAACAAGTGCTTGGTTGAATTGACAGCCTGTTCAATGCATTGAGAGAAATATTGTTTTTTGGCTGCTGTTAAGGCTTAGTGGTACTTTGTCATGTGTTTCCTACAGTTTAGCCTGTTCTCATCCAGGTGAAATTTACACCATCTCCTTTCCAGTTTCCATCCTTAATGCTTATGGGTCTGAAGCTCTGAAGATGGATGTCCATCTTTCATTTCGATAATATGATTGGGGACGCCCAAATCCTAAAATTTAGGTCGTCCTTAGAGATGGTTGTCCCTAGACTTGGTCGTTTCTGATTTTCGGCAATAATGGAAACCAAGGATGCCCATCTTAGAAACAACCAAATGCAAGCCTTTTGGTCATGGGAGGAGCCAGCATTCGTAGTGCACTGGTTCCCCTGACATGCCAGGACACCAACTGGGCACCGTAGGGGGCACTGAAGTGGACTTCAGAAATTGCTCCCAGGTACATAGCTCCCTTACCTTGTGTGCTAAGCCCCCCAAAACTCACTACCCATAACTGTACACCACTACCATAGCCCTTATGGGTGAAGGGGGCACCTAGATGTGGGTACAGTGGGTTTCTGGTGGGTTTTGGAGGGCTCACATTTACTACCACAAGTGTAACAGGTGGGGGGGATGGGCCTGGGTCCGCCTGCCTGAAGTGCACTGCACCCACTAAAACTGCTCCAGGGACCTACATACTGCTGCGATGGACCTGAGCATGGCATAGAGGTTGGCACAATATATTTTTAAAGATGTTTTTTAGGGTGGGAGGGGGTTAGTGACCACTGGGGGAGTAAGGGGAGGTCATCCCCAATTCCCTCCGGTGGTCATCTGGTCAGTTCGGGCACCGTTTTGATGCTTGGTCATAAGAAAAACAGGAACAGGCCAAGTGCTCATCAGGGACACCCTTTTTTTTCCATTATGGGTCGAGGACGCCCAAGTGTTAGGCACGCCAAAGTCTCGCCTTCACTACACCTCCGACACGGCCCTGTGAACTTTGGTTGTTCCTGCGACGGAAAGCAGTTGGGGACACCCAAAATCGGCTTTTGATTATGCCGATTTGTGTCGAAAGATGGGCGTCCTTCTCTTTCGAAAATAAGCCTGAAAGTATTCAGCAAATCATTAGCCCGTTCTCATCCAGGTGAGATTTACACCATCTCCTTTCCAGTTTCCATCCTTAATGCTTATGGGTCTGAAGCTCTGGAGAAAAAGCAAGACAAGCGTCTTTCTGGTTTTGGTTGGACACAAGAGTTGGAGAGTAGGGTAGGCTGACTTTTCAAAATACCACAAGGGAGACGAAGGTTCTACGTATGAAAATTTATTGGAAAAAACTTAACACAGCTTACATTAATATATATAACATTATTCTTATTTCTTGAATAAATAGACAAATGGCATAAAGCTTTTAATCAAAGTAATCAAAATAACAATACTGGATAAAAGACAAAATACAAAACATAAAACAACTTCCTTAAAATCAAAACATGAATATTGTACAAAATACAGTTGGGCAATTAAAATGTACCACACATATTGACACAATGCTAATTTACAAAGTATTTCCAAACAAATGTGCTTAGGAAGGTATGAAGGCTTCTATAGGATATTTTACATTTTCTTATAGAGAAGGTATCTTATTGCTCTACTTTAGGTGATTTAGGTGTTTCCTGCTGCTTGGTTGATGTGGGGCATAAAACCTTTTTTAGTGGTGCCATTTTCTATAAGGTCTTAGCTAACCGTGTATTCCAAATGTCAACCTGTTCTGACACTGTAGTTGTCTTTTCATCCACATGTGGATAGCCCAAGGTCTCTAGCAAATTCTCTGCAGTCAATTGTTTCTTGTCTATGATTTCCTTCCAAACTCTGGGAGGTACAATTTTTTTTTCAGATGGTTACTTAGGAAAAACTTAATTAGAAATGGTCTGTTCATGGTAGGGGTGTTATTTCAATACTACTATCCCAGTATTCTGGTATGCCAACATATTTGGAGTGGAGGAGTGGCCTAGTGGTTAAAGCACTAGTCTTGCAATCCAGAGGTGGCCAGTTCACATCCCACTGTTGCTGCTCCTTGTGATCTTGGGTAAGTCACTTAACTGTCCATTGTCTCAGGTACAAGCTTAGATTATGAGGCTGCCTGGTACAGAGAAATATCCAATGTACCTGAATGTAGCTCACCCTGAGCTACTACTGAAAAAGGTATGAGCAAAATCTAAATAAATAAATTTGTAGAATACCAAGTCTAGTATGTGATCCTTTTCATGGTTTAGAGAATTGATCACCTGTATGAATCCTAATGCTGTCATGGTGTCCAGGAAGACAGCTGTGGTAGTATCTGGGATTTTGATATGTAGATTGAAATCTTCCATGATTGCCATCCTAGGGTAATTCTGGGTCACTAATGAGCAGCCAAATTGGTTTCTGATTCATTTAGCTGGGGAAAGGTGATTCTTCACAGTTTGATTGTATCTCAGATCAGGGCTGCTACCTTCCAACCCATCTTCTTGGTTTTGGTTGATGTTGGATATTGAAATCTGTTGGGTATAGTTCACCAGTGCTAAACCCCCGTTTTCATCTAGCGCAGCTTTATCCCTCTTTGAGTACCTTAGTGTCTTCAGGCCAAAGCCACTGCTGCTTTACCTTTCTTCCAGTCAGTGGCGTACCAAGGGTGGAGCGGTGGGGGTGGTCTACCTCGGGTGCAGGTTGCTATGGGGTGCAGGGAGCAGCCGTGTGGATGTCGGCTCTTCTGGTTCCCTACTCCCTCTGATGTTACTTTCTGTTCTGGGGAAGGGAACCGGCGGAGCAGACAGACATGCGGCTGCTCCCAGCACCCCCAGGAAGTAAGAGCAATGAACCAGGGGGGAGGGGTTGGAAGTGAAGCAACAGGGGGAAGTGATATGCCAGGGGAGTCGATGTGCCACAGCGGGGGTGCTGCACCCGGGTGGGTGCACTGCAACTAGATGGGTGTGCAGCGGTGATCTGCCTCAGGTGGCAGCCAACCAAGGAACACCACTGCTTCCAGTTGTTTGAGATCTTCATCCCACTTTCTTTATCTACTGATTGCATATGTTACAAACCTATTGCCCCAGAAGCTGTATTTGTGACTGGTGAGTAATGGCTCTTTTGTGGCAGCCGGGAGATCAGCGTAGATGAAAGTTTAGGAGACATTCCATTGTTACTTTCAAAGAGGACGCTGTAGCTCCTGTCATGTGATTTGAAAAGATCCTAAAAGTATACAAACTAATATGATTGTCCAATGGGCTCCAGTTAGTCTGAATACCTCAAGGTCCAGTGATTAGGTCCCAAAAGTATTTCCAGTATATTTTAACAAGCCAGATTCATAGCCTGTGAATCTCTGAAGAAACAGCTGAGGCACATGCAAACAGTAAGTCATTCCCATAAATATCTTTTCATTTATTATATTTGTTTTAAAATATAATCTGGATTTCTCGTAATTTTCAGTCTATGCAATAAGGGATAAAATGCTGACAGTAGAAATTAGTGATGAACTAATTCAACAATAGGTAAAATTTACTTGCAGAGGTTTCCGTTGTTAAGATTATTATGTCAAAACTTTTCTTAGTACTTCCTTTATGGCAAAGTTTCACCTCCTGCAAAATACTGCGGCTAGATTAATATTTAAAAGGAAGAAGATAGATCATGGATCTCCATTGCTGATCAATCTTTATTGGCTCCGATTAAAGCCCAAATTACTTTTAAACTTGCTTGTTTCATTTTTAAAATCATGAACAGGCTGTTTCATAAAAATTTTCCATCTCTGATTTTTTTTCCCTGACGATAGAGTTACTTCTAGATCAAGAAAGCGCCACTTACTGAATCTTCCCTCTTTGAAATAGGTGTGTTAAATGGAAGTTATGGAATCATCTTTTTCATATCAGGCAGTTTTGGCTTGGAATGATACACAATTGCAGACCAAACAGTCTTCCTTTTATATGACCTTTAAAGCCAGTGTTTTTTCTTTTCTTTTTTGGTCACTTTCTTATTGTAAACTGCTTCCAACTCTAATTTGTTCGGGATAATGTGCTCTATAAAAACTGAGATTAGATTAGAAGAATTCTGAGTTATTTTCTAACTCTGAGGGCAATAATGAACCTGGCCGTGGAGTTTACATTCCTGTATATAGAAAGTGCATGCGCATCACAGGCACAAAATGTGCTTTGACTGCAGAGAAAAGGAGTAATAAACAAAATTTCACTTACATAAATATATTTGTAACCATTGGACTTATGTCGCCATTGTAAGTAATTTTATAAATCATTTTCCCTGGTGCTCATTTTCAAGAGAGAAAAAACATGTCAAAAGTGTCACAAAGCGGCAGAATTGGGATGTTTCACTCCGTAGTTTGTCTAAATTACAAAGGGGCATGTTGAAGGCGTGTTTTGGGCGCTACTTGGACAAGCTTAAAATTTGAGCATTTTTCAGCAATAATAGAACAGAAAAAAATGTCCAGGGCAAAACAGAAGTATGTGTTTATCTAGACCTGTTTCAGGCATAACTATGGGCTTCTTTTACAAAGCCGCACTAGAGATTCTGGCGCAGCAAATGCACCAGACTTAATCTCCCCCCCCCAGTGGTGGGCAACCCCAACCCATCCTCCAAAGATATAACAGTTACAGTAGATAGTAGACTCTATGGGGGTCTTTTACTAAAGCTTAGCTCGAGTTATCTTCAGCAGAGCCCATTTTATTCCTGTTGGCCCTGCTGCAGATAACTCAAGCTAAGCTTTAGTAAAAAAAAAACCCTATGACAGCTCCTTATATTATGGTCATTCCTAAGAAAGCACCAAGTAAGTGGATAAAATAGTATAGTGGTCATTGCAGTGGACAGTGAACAACAGGACCCACATTCATTCCCACTTTAACTCTTTCATTTCAGTATAAATATGTTAGCCTTTCTAGAACATAGAAATACCTCCTGTATCTAAATATAAAAGTGACCTTCAAGCCTGATTGTTATTGTAGTGGTGGACTTTTAGGCACACTAGTTTATGTCTGTTCCTTGAAGCTCACAATACAATATCAAGGGATTCAGGTAGGATTTGTACCTGGGTCCTTTTATGGGAAGTCCACTGCACTGACTACTAGTCTGCCCTTCTGCACTACTGGGATGTCTATATGGAGGGGCATAATCGAACAGCGCCAGCCATCTCTATGGGCGGCCATCTCCGGGGCCGGTGCCATAAGTGGGCGGAGCCAATCGTATTTTTGAAAAAGATGGCCAGCCATCTTTTTCTTCGCTAATACGGTTGGGCCCGGCCAAATGTCAGAGCTCACCGGGTTTGAGATGGCCGGCATCGGTTTTCACCCATAATGGAAAATAATGCCAGCGATCTCAAACCCAGCCAAATCCAAGGCATTTGGTCATGGGAGGAGCCAGCATTTATAGTACACTGGCCCCCCTGACATGCCAGGACACCAATCGGCACCCTAGGGGGCACTTCTAAAAATTAAAAAATAAAAATAAAAATAGCTCCCGGGTGCATAGCTTCCTTCCCTTGGTTGTTTAGCCCCCCAAAACCCACTCCCCACAACTCTACACCCTAAGGGGTGAAGGGGGCACCTACATATGGGTACAGTGGGGTTTGGGTGGGTTTTGGAGGGCTCCCATTTACCACCACAAGTGTAACAGGTATGGGGGGATGGGCCTGTGTCCACCTGTCTGAAGTGCACTGCACCCACTAAAAACTGCTCCAGGGACTTGCATACTGCTATCAGGGGGCTGGGTATGACATTTGAGGCTGGCAAGAGGCTGGCAATAAAGATTTGTTTTGTTTTTTTGGGTGGGAGGGGGTTGGTGACCACTGGTGGAGTAAGGGGAGGTCATCCCCGATTACCTCTGGTGGTTATTTGGTCAGTTAGGGCACCTTTTTGAAGCTTGGTCGTGAAAAAAAAGGGACCAAGTAAAGCCAGCGAAATGCTCGTTAAGCCTGGCTTTTTTTTTCATTATCGGGCAAAGCCGGCCATCTCATAAGCACGCCCCTGTCCCGCCCCATCCTGCCTTCACTACCCTACCGACACGACCCCTTGATGTTTCGCCGGCTCCGCAACGGAAAGCAGTTGAATCCCGCCAAAATTGGCTTTCGATTATACCGATTTGGCTGGTTTCAGGAGATCGCCGGCCATCGCCCGATTTGTGTTGGAAGATGGCCGGCGATCACTTTCAAAAATGAGCTGGATGGTCAGTTTACTAGGAATGCTGTATGACAGACATCACTATGGCTTGTTTTTCTATGCTTTTCCCTGGGACTTTTTTTGTTTCAAACATAGTACTTACAGATGGATGTTCTTATGCTAAGAATGTCTAGCTCAAAGCCATAATTGAACCAGAAATTTAGATGTTTTTCTGGTTGAATTATGACTGTGAACTAGATGTTTTTTAGACGTTTTTCGGCAAAACGTCTCAATTTGTAATTAGCTGTCATGTCGAAAAATAAACCTCCACATGTAAAGCATGTTTTAAACATGGAAAATGGCAGATACAAAAATTATATTGATGTATACATGTGTACAAGCATGCCTGCTTACAAAAGCAGTATTTGTATAGACCTAAGGCGGCATTGTGAGGTGTTCACATACTTTAAAGAATAGACCTGTGCCTACCTGGAGTATACACACATAGTTGTGCTTTCTTTGCACCAGATGCAACATTGTGCAGGAGAACATTTGTGCTACTGGAAATCGATGTTATAAAGACACATACAAACACATATATGATGCCTTGGTATAGTAGGTGTAAAAAAGGTGCATTTTTTTCAACTCTTCCTCAGCACCTTGTAACCCTCAGTGCTCCCATTGATATAAAGTCAGTGAATGTTTTTACTCTTTGGCTTTGCATTGATTTTCTAAAGGAATGTACAAGCATACTTTCACTTTGAAAACTGCCCTGGGAAGGAGTACTGCACATATCAAAAATTTGCACCTAATTTTCTCTTGAAAATAATAATCATACATTTGAAAATGTTATGAACATGCTTTATTTCCTTTCACCCACAGACTTACCTGTTTTACCTGGTTAATGAATGTACATTGTTGGTCCCTACTGTTTATTATAACTGGGAAAAGGTTGGGCAATTTGCAGACAGCCAATTTCTCCCTGAAAATCAATATGTATCCATGTAAACAATTGCCCCTTATATTAGTAATTATTGTAGTTTCCTGCAAAAGAGTAAATTATACTGTATACTGTCATTTTTGGAATTATCACAAGAAAAAAACACGCACATATTTATAGCTATTAATATATGTGGATATACTTTCTATGTTAAAATACACGCATAGCTTTGAAAATTCAAAAGTATGTGCATGGTTCCAAAACCAGTCCGTTCCCTACACCCCATAGGAGCCAACTTTTCAAAATTATTGAGCGTGCTAAGCCCAATGGAAATAACCCCACCCTGGGCACATACAAGGAATTTTCTCAATATTGGGGGTGCTTAAGCACCCACAGAGTCGGCTCCAATGACCCCCAACTACCTTCCCCTAAATTCAATGAACGTTTGGTTAAATTGAGCTGTGTACATGCTTTTACCTTAATACAATGCAGGGAATATAATAGAAACTCCATAATAATGGATACACATGAAGGAAGTGACAGAAATAAAGCAGAACTTGTGGTAAGGTTGTATCTAATAGCCATTTTCAACTCGCATCAAACAGAATTCCATTTTTATTCTCTGTAAATCAGATTTCAATTATGAATCTAGATAAAACACAAGTAACTAGGACACTGTTGATTCAGATCTGTTGTTTTTTTTTAATTAAATTCACTTTCTTATTCTGTGTAATCAAAACTTCATACAAGCTAAATCCTTGTTTTACTGATATAAAATCCCATGCACCCTGGGCTTGAATAGCTAATATGGAAATTAAATTGCTCTTACTCATTGGATAGAGTTAGAAGACAAATTTCCGAGCAGATGTTACATTGTTTTTGTTATTTGCATACGAGAAATTCCTGTGATGTTCTACTAATTCTAAATGCTGTGAAATATAAACAAGGTCATTTGAGGGAACTTTGTTAACAAATATCTACAGCTTTCATTGGGTATCTCAAAGGTAAAGAAAAAAAAAATGGGTCTGATATTCAGCCAGCGGAGGAGAGCGCTTTACTCATCACTAAGTCCAGTTAATGGCTTTGAATATCCGGTTATTTTTGAGCCGGCTAACATACAGCCACTTAAGTTGATATTGAGCACTTATGCATCTATGGGTTACCACATAAAAATAGGACAGATGTTTATATGGTCCCATTTATATTCTAAACCTGGCTGCTTAAGGGCTGACTATCAGCACTCAATGGTGGCCCTACCATTAGGCTACCTGAAGTGGGGGCCTCAGGCGGCACTCTTCTGAGGCGGCATCTCCCCTCTTCCGTTCCTTCCCCAACCCCATTCCTCAAACTTATCCATAGGCTGCCCTGCTGCTGTTCCTGGCACCTTCACTACTATGGCCTGCCTCTGAGGAAACAAGAAGTTACTTCAGAGAGGCAGGCCGCAGGAGAGAGAAGAGGCCAAGACTGGTGGCAGGATAGCCTATGGGAATCGCTGCTGCCACTGTCACCACCGATTTTAAAAAGAAAATGTAAGTTTGAGGAATGGGATTGGGGAAGGAACAGAAGGGAAGAGATGTCAGATTGTGGCGGAGGGCAATGGAGGAGGAGCCAGGATGGCAGCTCATTCCTCGCCTCAGGCAGCAGATTGTCTTGGGCCATCCCCATCAGCACTTATGCAACTAAGTGCTGACTCCACCCCCGGAATGCTCCCAACATAGCTGACTTTGAGTTAGGCACTAACCATGAATTTGAGCTGCACTTATCTAGTTAAGTCTCGCTGAAAGTTTGCAACTAGCCCTGACGATGTGATTTAACCAGTCCTCGCCCCAGAAGCATTCTCTGCACATCTTCCCATGTAGGTGGGGCTGGCCAAAGGCAGCGCTTACATCACTGATGCTGATACTGGCAGAAGCCTGGAAGTTTAAAGGCATACAGATTGGGACAGGGGTGGAGAGAGGAGGGACAGCGATACCGCACCAGTCGGAGGGGACTGGACACCCATGGCAGCACTACACTGGGGGGCGGGGGGGGGGAGATGAGGCATCCATGGCAGCACCGCACCATTCGGGAGGAAGCCCATGGCAGCACCCTCTTTTGACTCCCGTCCCCACCACCCCACCCATGTTTTACCGAACAAACAGAGAGAAACTGCTGTTATTAAGATTCCAGTTGAAGAGATTCTTGCACTGCTTATGACCCCATAACTAAATCTTTTTCTATTCCAAATTTCGTTTTACTCAACTAGTTCTTCAGCTCTCTCACTGTCTTCTTTATAATTTGCAATCAGGGTACAATTAGTGACAATTTTATGAACTGAGGAGCAAGGCATTTTAGCTGATATTTGTAGTGCTTAAACGAACAGAATTAAGATATAGGCAAATTAGGCACATATCCAGGGCCCACATGCTTAGGCAGAACCCACTCAAATATGTACTTCTGTGGCTCTCAAGGCAAATGTTTGCCCTAGTAAATCAGATGCTGGCAGAATGAAGACGGGTTTGGGGTTGTGTCAATGTGGTGGCCGGACATGTTGCATTCGAGCGCCCCTTGTGATCTGGAGTTAGACCTTGTTTTTTTTTTCTTCTAAGCATATGCCCCACACTAAGAGGAAGGGGACAGTTAAAACTGTTCTGCTGCCTGCAGGGGCATCGTCCTCACTCCAACCTACACTCCAGCAGGCATTGGAACATTATGCTGCCAAATCTCAAATAGAAAGTCCAGTGAGGGGCCCTGATTTAAGGTTTTCATAAGGCATATCATTGCCGCCCCGGCTGCAAATCCACCTCCTTGTCCAGCGGTTGCGAGGATTGAGGCCGTGATTTAAGCTGCTGTGGAAGACATTGCTGCAGGAGTTGGAGGCAGCGTGACCTGTCCTTTGGAGTTTGCTTTGGGGCAATTGAGGGGAATGTTGCTCCCAAGATGATGACGTTGGAAGCTCTCTGGATGGCTTTCCAGAAATTGTATGTTATACTGGGAAAGACTGCATCAGACACAGCTTCACTTGTGAGCAAAATTGATAATCCACCTTATAATCGAAAGCGAGTGCATCGACCCAAATCGGGAGATGGCCGCCCATCTCGCAAAAGCGCCCAAATCGGTATAATCGAAAGCCGATTTTGGGCACCTTTAACTGCACTCCGTCGCGGAAACGGGCAAAGTTGATGGGGGCATGTCGGAGGCGTGGTGAAGGTGGGACTGGGGCGTGGTTATCGGCCAAAGAGAAATGGCCGCCTTTCGCAGATAATTAAAAAAAAATAGGCGTTTTTAGCGAGAATTTAGGGCACTTTTTTTGGACCCTTTTTTTCACGAACAAGTCCCAAAAAAGTGCCCTAAATGACCAGATGACCATCGGAGGGAATCGGGGATGACCTCCCCTGACTCCCCCAGAGGTCACTAACCCCCTCCCACCAAAAAAATACAACTTTTAAAACTTTTTTTTTCCAGCCTGTATGCTAGCCTCAAATGTCATACCCAGCTCACTGACAGCAGTATGCAGGTCCCTGGAGCACTTGTTAGTGAGTGCAGTGGACTTCAGGCAGGCAAACCCAGGCCAATCCCCCCCCTACCTGTTATACTTGTGGTGGTTAATGTTGAGCCCTCCAAAAACCCCCAAAACCCACTGTACCCACATGTAGGTGCCCCCTTCACCTCTCAGAGCTATGGTAATGGTGTAGACTTGTGGGCAGTGGGTTTTGGGGGGGATTTGGGGGGCTCAGCACACAAGGGAAGGGTGCTATGCACCTGGGAGCTCTTTTACTGTTTTTTTTAATTTTCCAAAGTGCCCCCTAAGGTGCCCAGTTGGTGTCCTGGCATGTGAGGGGGACCAGTGCACTAAGAATCCTGGCCCCTCCCACGACCCAATGCCTTAGATTTATTCATTTTTGAGCTGGGCGCTTTCGGTTTCCATTATCGCTGAAAACCGATAGCGCCCAGCTCAAAAACGCCCAAATCCTAGGCATTTGCCCCGCACAACCCGTATTATCGAAAAAAAAGATGGCCGGCCATCTTCTTTTGAAAATACGGGTTGTCCAGCTCACAGAAATAGGCGCCCATAGAAATAGCCGTTCGCGTTCGATTATGCCCCTCTAAATCTCTCAAATAGTGGATAAGGTGCTGCAGGAAACTCTTGACCAAATTCATCAAATGCAATCTGAGGTTAATACTCTTAAAGCTGTGGTTTCTACAGTGATTAAGGATCAGAAGTTTATCCACAGGAAGATCAAGCAGCTTGAGAACTTCAATAGGAGTTTGAACCTGAGAGTATTACATTTTCCTAAAGTGTTGGGTGTGACCCCTGCTGAGATGTTTAAGAAGTTTCTTCTATGGAATTTGAAGATTCCCTCAAACTATTCCTCCATTGAATAAGGTGTACTATTTGCTTGTTGTTTAAAAGAATGCTACAGAGGTCCAATCCTTTGAAGAACAATTAATAGCGGAAACTAAGGTTTAACACGTAGCTGTAGAAAATGACTTGAATAATATTTCTGCCATTTTGGAGACCTCCTTTTCAGATGTGACTGATCATGCTACCGTAAACCCACACCCCTGTTCATTTATTTTCACTAGGTGACATTAAATGGTTCTTAAAATACTGTGGCCAATTATTCTAATAAAAATAAAATTAATTCAAATATTCCCTTACTTCCAGGCCTGCTGCTATATGTTTATTTCCCTAACCTAGGAAGGGCAAATGAAAAGACACATGCTGTCACACTGGAATACTGTCAGCACTTCATACAACATTCTAACATATAAACACCATTTCATTCATACCTTATTAATTCCCTTTGGTGTTATGATAAAACTAAACCTCTTTTTCTTATAAAATTAATTAGAATTGGCTTCATTCACTTCTTTTAATTTATACTATGCCTTTCCCCTTTTAAAATCTATTCAGCACTACTGTTAAGCAACTGTGCTGATTCTATTTTATTAATTCACCTGTGACAATCCTGATCTCACCAATCACATAATGTCACACTCAGCACAGTGACCCAGTTTCTCTTCCCCAAATTTAAAACTTCTTTTAAAGCTATTTTAAACAAGCTTTGCTTACCCTGTAATACACAGCACTCAATTCTGCTCAATCTCTCACCAGAACTACTTATACCATCCTGTGAAAATATTCACACTTACCACAGTGTCACAGTTTCCCTGTCTTACACTATAATTTCCCTTTTAATAACTGCTTCTTCTCTCTCTATCTCTCTCTTCCACAGACACACTGAAAACACATCCTTTCTCCTCAGCTCAGGGTTGCCAGGTGGAAAATTTTTTTCCCACCCAAACCAGCCTAAATCCAGCCCAAAACCCGCCCAAACTTAAACCCCGCCCCTGACACCCCCACCCCCACGTCATCACCCCCGCCAACGCCGTCATCAACCCCGCCTCCCCCATCATCGGCCCCGCCCAGAACGTCACTAACCCCGCCCAAAAGTCACTAACCCCGCCCCCCGCAGCCGAAAAAACCGCCAAAAAAACCGCCCAAAAGGCAAAAAAGAAGCCCAAAAAACCGCAACCCGCCGCGGGCAAAAATTTCCTGCGGCGGGTCGCGGAAAACCGCCCAATTGGGCAGTAAAACCGCCCACCTGGCAACACTGCCTCAGCTGCTTCTGCCCTTCTCAGCAACTGACAGGCAAGCTGTTGCTAGGGCAACGGAGACTCAGCTTGAACACCTAATGTCTCCTGGCCAATAAAAATGTCCATTTAGAACCCACATTTTTTTTACAGACACTTAGAATTCTGCCTAAACCAAACTGAT
This sequence comes from Microcaecilia unicolor, assembly GCF_901765095.1. Classification (NCBI taxonomy): domain Eukaryota; kingdom Metazoa; phylum Chordata; class Amphibia; order Gymnophiona; family Siphonopidae; genus Microcaecilia; species Microcaecilia unicolor. The sequence continues at coordinate 320,366,212 of NC_044033.1, forward strand.
TCTCCATTTTGATTTAAAGTTTTTCTATAGAGAATAATGGAAAAAGTACCATTTACTAAATATTAAAGTGAATTATACTAATATATAATTATACCAAACTACACCAAAATCACCAAATCAATTATGCATTACAATGCCCACAGAATTATAGTTTTACTTTTCAAAATTAACTATTTTTAATGGATGTCACACATTTTTCATTAATAAACCCCTTTAAAAATCCCAAAATAAATTAAAACAACTATCAAAAAGTTAGTTAACCCTTTAAACACCTGCTCCGTCAAAGGTTTGTTTCCAAACCCCGGCGGAGACCCATTTAAAGCCCCCCCCCCCCCCCCCGGGAAAACTACTACTTAAAATCTTTTTTTCAGAATTTTAACCCCCCCCCCCAGTAAATCTCATAAAACCCATACTTTAAAAAAATTTGAAAATCCCATTAATCCCTTAATTTCTATAAATACAAGTCCCAAAACCCACAATTTAAAATAAAACCAAATAAAACTTTGGGCCACCAGACCCCTTACCTGACTCCCTAGAGTCCCCTGACCTGGTGACCACCATTGGTTCTGATCCCAAAGGTCCCCATCAAAAACTGGGTCAAAAATAAAGAGACCCCAAAAAGCAGCATAATCCCTGGAACTCTGGATGGGCAGCTCTAAAATTGAGCCCCAGGCTTCAGTGAGGCCTAACCGGAGCTCCAGGGATTGACTGAGCATGTGCAAACTCTGCACATGCTCAGTCCGTCCCCCCTCCCGGCAGACTAGGCTGAAAGCCGGCCATTTTGCTGCTGGGTCCCAGCCTGGATTTCGTCATTCGCGTCCAGCGCGCCTTCGAGGCTGGCCATGTTTTGACGGCACTCCCGGCTTCTGAGCACCACAGAGCCCCCCCGGCCAGCAATGCCTGCCACGAACTGGCCCAAAACGGGCCCAAAGATGCCAGGACCATCCGGGCAGGGTCGGGACGGCCTCAGACCGGCCGGCAGGGCCCTGTCAACACGGTAAGCGAGGTAAGCATGGCAGGAGGGCGCCATCCTCTGGGGGGCACCCCGCCGCACCATGCTTACCTCGCCCTCTTCTCCCCAGATCCTTTTCCTTTTTTTTTTTGTTTAAATTTACCTCTGTCTGGCGGCGTAGCGTCAGTGAGAAGGAGGCAGCGCTCCCCCGCCCCGACATGTCTACTAATCTTCCCTTCGCTGTGTTCCGCCTTCTTCTGACGTCAGAAATGACGTCAGAAGAAGGCGGGACACTTAGCGAAGGGAAGAAGACTAGTAGACATGTCGGGGCGGGGGAGCGTCGCCTCCTTCTCACTGATGCTACGCTGCCGCCGGACAGAGGTAAATTTAAACAAAAAAAAAAAAGGAAAAGGATCTGGGGAGAAGAGGGCGGGCAGTGTAGCGATCGTTTTCGGGGGGAGCGGCGTGGTGCCAACGGGGGGGGGGGGGGCGGCGGCAGCATGGTGCCAACAGGGGGGGGCGCTGGAGGCGCCAACTGCAGGGGGGCGCCGGAGACCCTAGGCACAGCCCTGCCGGCCGGAACACCCTCGGACTGGCCAAATGAGCAGCCCTAGGCACCGAAGCAACCCTGACACCCAGGGCCAACCAAAATGGCCCGAAGTGGCCACAACAAAGCCTGGGGAAGCCCAGGTAAGATTTATTTATTTTAAAAAATATATTAATCCCTTAGAGTTACACTACCTTAATTGTTAATTTTGTTTTTGAACAGGATTTAAATTCAGTGATGAGATTTTGTGGCCAACATGTCTGGCTATACCCTCACTATGACGTAGTGTGAGCTACACCATTGCAATTGACAAGCACATAAATTCCCCTGAAGCCATAGAGTGAAACAGGAACCCCGTAGGGGTTTATGAAGATAAGTGCTTTTGTCATATTTAGTATTGGTTTTTGAAAGAAAAGACAATTAAAAATGCAAAATTAAAATAGCAATTATACAAAAATTAAGAGAATCAAAAGAAGGTTTTTGGCCAATGATTATACGAATGTCTGTAGAGACTACAACCATCATTGATAAAAGTCCACTGACGAGTTCTGAGGTCTTTTCCTCAATTTTGTATTTTTTATAGCATGAAAGCATGTTATTCATTCAGGTTTTTTTGAATTGAGTGTGAAACTATGCCCTGGCGTAACAAAATCAACGCAGGAGAGACAAAACAATTTTTGACTATGAGGGAAGTTACAAAGAGTGTGGGGGCATCCTTTTTATTTGCTTACCCTTATAAGTGTGTGGTTAAATATTTGGGTCTGAAGTATGTATTTTTTATACCTGAACATTTAAGGTCCTTTCTTGACCTGAAGAAGTTGTCTAGCAGTAAAACATCATAATTAGACCTGAAATGTATTATCAGTTAGGCCTTTTCCTGAAATGTATTACCTTACTGTTCTCCTTAACTTTCTGTTTTTCAGTCCCCCTCATTGTTGCTTATTTGCTGTAGTCTAAAGAAGAAGTTGGATTTCATTGTTAATTTTTCCGTTTGAATAATTCCTTCTGTATTTTTGATCTGTTCATCAGCTACAGTGGTAAATTAAGTTTTGAATAACTAAATCAGTAAACAAATGGTTTTGACTTATGATTCATTGTTGAAAATTATAAATAAATAAATACATAAAAAGAAGGTGGGTGGATGTGGGACATCAATTAGAGGCACCACTGCCTGTAGATGTTTGTCTGTCCTCTTCACCACATGTGCACTTTCCTCCAGTTGACAGGAGGTGACAGTGAGCAGCGTTTCTTTTCTGCTGCTTCCTCTTCAATTTTTCTCTGCAGTCAAAACCTCAAGTTCCACATTTTTAGGACTTTTTAAATGTATCTATACTATGATGACGGGTCCAAAAATCTTGTTTCACTAAGGCCCAGCAAGGGCTAATTTATGACTGGCTTTCAAAGTGCGCATAAGCACTCAAGTGCCATTATCTCGGCACTTTTGTGTGTATAGTGTGCATACACACTATTCTATAAAGATGCGTACACAGATCTTTTAGCATGCATATGTACACAGTTATACAATTGCCTTTCACATACATCTGTATTCTCTGCAGTGCAATTAAAGCGTGGTAAGTATGACTCCGCGTTAGCTGTATGGGAAAATGCTGTACCACAGAGGCTTTGCAATTACTACACATTAACTTCTATAACAAAGTGACTTCATTTAGGTGCCTCAAGGGTATGTGGTAACAGATCCTATTCTATAACAGAACCTAGGCAACTAGATTCCATTATAGAATACTAGCATAACCCAGTATTGGTGCACCTAACATGTAGGCACTGAGGGCTGATATTCAGACCATGGACATTAGACTGGCTAACTCCCACGGTCTGCGCCAAGCCTGGATATTCAATGCCGGGCTATGGCCCAGTGACTGGCATAAAATGTCCAGTTTATTTTTGGCCAGTTTCAAGATAACTGGCTAAATTGATATTCAGACTTGGCTGGTTTTGTTTAAAGTGGCCAAATATAGCCACTAAACCATCTTTAAAAATCGTCGGATAGCCGGTTATATCGGGTGATATCTGCTTGCTGCTACCTGGGGATATTCAGTGAGGGATAGCTGGTTATCCTCCACTATATATCAGTGGTTAGTCAGTTTTGTGCTGTTTAACCAGTCAACAGTCATTCTGGCCAGTAAAATAGTGCAGAATATTGGAAGGCTGTACTTAAGCCAGCTATAATGTTGCTGTGAATACAGGCACCTAAATGTAGCTGGGATACATGTCACTTCCAGTACTCTATAAGTTACTCATTTAAGTGGGAGTCCTGCCTATATTCCACCCATGCCCCACTCATATGTACACCCCCCACTTTCCAAATGCGTGCTATGAAAGTTATGTGGGTATTTGCAGAATAGAACTTCTGGTGTAAGTGCTCACACCTAAAGTTAGGCACATCAATACAAACTTACACTAGTGCCTTTCTTCAATTTACCCTTATAAGGTGCATTGGCTGCTGGTAGAATCTAGATTATGTTTAAAGCTTTGAATGGGATGGGACCAGTTTGTTTGAAGAAATATTTGAAACTTAGAGCTTAGGCAGAATATTGGCATTTACACCTATGTGCGCTCATATGCATGTATACCCCCGGATTCTATATTTGGTGCCCAAGATTGAGTGTGTAAATTTGGACATGTGTCCAATTTGGCACACAATTTAATCGAGTAATTAGCCAATAACTAGCAATGATTGGTTGCAAATAACTAATTTTTGCAGTTAATTGGCTCCTGTTAGGATTAACATGTGACTCTTGGAACACGCTATTCTATAAAGATGCATGCACAGATCTTTTAGCGTGCAAATGAAAAGAGGTTGTGGCCATGGGAGGGGTATGGGGGGATCAGGGACATTCACTAAAGATGCAACCAGTGTAATAGAATTCGGTGGATCTGCGCCTAACTCACACGTGAGGATTTACACCAGGTTTCACGGCTTGAGTCCCAATGCTCCCGACATAATAAAATAGCCCCAGCTTTTGACTGAGGTTATTTTACCATCATTTGCTACCCATAATGCAACCTGTAGTGTATCACCACTAGTCATGTTATGCTATTTACATAGTAATGAGATGCATGTGCATGTTTTGCTTCTCATTACTATTTAAACCGCAGTGACTTAAATATCACTGCATTAAGTCAAGCAGCACTAGGGCCCTTTATGTCAAGTTAAGAAACAAATAACAGGATTTAAGCCCCTCATGCAGCTTGATAACTTCTGCCCCAAATGTAGCTAAAAGCGCAGTGTTATTGAACAGTTTTAGTCCTAGTGATGGTAGACAATTCTCAGCCAGTTTATGTGTGAAAGTTTGTATTCACTCAGGGGTCCTTTTACAAAGGTGTGCTAGTGGTTTTAGTCCACACTAATTATTAGCACAAGTTAAATGCTAGAGACACTCATATATTCCTATGGGCATCTCTAGCATTTAGCGCATGCTTATTTTTAGCGTGCACTAAAAACGCTAGCACGCCTTTGTAAAAGGACCCCTCAGTAAATATTTTTTGCCCCCAAATGAATCAGTAATATGCCTTTCTATTCAATCTCACATGCAGATATAGAACATTCCACCAAATTTACAATCTATACTAACTAGTAAAAAAGGCCCGTTTCTGACACAAATGAAACGGGCGCTAGCAAGGTTTTCCTTGGAGTGTGTATGTTTGGGAGAGTGTATGTGAGAGTGACTGTTTGAGAGTCAGAGTGAAAGTGTGAGTGTGTGAGAGAGAGAGTGAGTCTGGGTGTGAGTGTGTTTGTGAGAGAGTGTGTGTGTGAGAATGAGAGTGTGTGCAAGTGTGTATGTGAGACACAGTGTGAGAGAGAGTGTGTGTATGAGACCAAGCGAGTGTGTGAGTGACTGTGTGGCACATAGAGAGTGAATGTGATACAGTGTGAGACAGAGTGTGTGAGAGTGAGAGTCAGAAAGACATTGTATATGAGAGAGAGAGTGTGAGCCGTGCCCTCCCAATCCATGGCCATCTGTCCCCTGCCCCCTCCATTCATCCTTTTCCAGCAATTCCCCTCTCTCCCTGAGCCCTGCCCTCCCAATCCATGGCCATCCATGTTTCTCTGTCACCTGCCCCCTCCATTCATTCCTATCCAGCATTTGTCCTCTCTGCCTAAGGCCTGTCCTGCAATCCATATCCATCCATGCCCATCTGTCCCCTCCATTCATCCCTATCCAGCAATTCCCCTCTCCCTGAGTCCTGCTCTTCCAATCCATGCCCATCCATGCTCCTCTGTCACCTGGCCCCTCCATTTTTCCCTATCCAGCATTTCCCCTCTCTGCCTGAGGCCTGCCCTGCAATCCATATCCATCCATGCCCATCTGTCCCCTCCATTCATCCCTATCCAGCAATTCCCCTCTCCCTGAGTCCTGCCCTTCCAATCCATGCCCATCCATTCTCCTCTGTCACCTGGCCCCTCCATTTTTCCCTATCCAGCATTTCCCCTCTCTGCCTGAGGCCTGCCCTGCAATCCATATCCATCCATGCCCATCTGTCCCTTCCATTCATCCCTATCCAGCAATTCCCCTCTCCCTGAGTCCTGCCCTTCCAATCCATGCCCATCCATGCTCCTGTCACCTGGCCCCTCCATTTTTCCCTATCCAGCATTTCCCCTCTCTGCCTGAGGCCTGCCCTGCAATCCATATCCATCCATGCCCATCTGTCCCCTCCATTCATCCCTATCCAGCAATTTCCCTCTCCCTGAGTCCTGCCCTTCCAATCCATGCTCATCTGTCACCTGGCCCCTCCATTTTTCCCTATCCAGCAATTGCCCTCTCTACCTGAGGCCTGCCCTGCAATCCATATCCATCCATGCCCATCTGTCCCCTCTATTCATCCCTATCCAGCAAATTCCCTCTCTCCCTTAGTCCTGCCCTCCCAATCCATGCCCATCCATGCTCCTCTGTCCCCTGCCCCCTCCATTCATCCATTTCCAGTAATTCCCCTCTCTCCCTGAGCCCTGCCCTCCCAATCCATGCCCTTCCATGCTCCTCTGTCCTCTGCCGCCTCCATTCATCCTTTTCCAGCAAGTCCCCTCTCTCCCTTCCATGACCCCCCCTCGCATCCATGCTCCTCTCTCTCCCATGTCCCAGCCTGGCCCGCCCTCTTCTTCCCCCCCTTCGCATCCATGCCCCCCCCTTCGCATCCATGCATCCCCCCCTTCGCATCCATGCCCCCCCCTTCGCATCCATGCCCCCCCCCCCCCGTTCGCATCCATGCATCCCTTTTTTTTTTTCTTCTTCGTTTTAACTTTACCTCCGTGGCGGTTCATGCAGCGAAGCGTCAGGGAAGGAGGCGGCGCTCCCGACGTCTAGCCTTCGGCGGAACACAGCGAAGGGAAGGCTAGATGTCGGGAGCGCCGCCTCCTTCCCTGACGCTTCGCTTCCGGATTTGTTTGGTTTGAGGCGAGGGCGGGGCAGAGACGGCTTGCTGGCTTGAAGGCTTCACACCACGAATCCACGAACCCTTCAGCCTGGGAGTGACGTCAGATGGCTTCAAGGCTTCAAGGCTTCAAGGCTTCAGGGCTTCACGGCTTCACGGCTTCACAGAACGTTGTCCTCAGAACGTTGAGGGTGCGTTTTATTATATTAGATAATTCTCACCTCCAATTCTGAAGCTCACAGTGTGGCAGGGAAACACTGAAGCCCTATATTGTTGCACCCTGTCAGCATGCACCCTGTCAGCACCACTCACTCTCACTGTCACTCATACATCCGCCCTCAGCCACGCCCCTTCCGGACATAATTCGCTACCTGAACATTCCATTGAGGCCCCAAGATCCTGCAACTTCCGTGAAGGGTTCGTGGATTCATGGTGGTGAAGCCTCTCCACTCACCCTGTCTGTCTGGCACGCCCTCGCGTCAAACGTCGTGACGTCCGGGGCGGAGCCATTTCGCTCGATCTGTGACGTCGAGCCCACAGCCATTTCCACATGAACAACAGGAACGCAACCCCTGGCCCTGCCTGACAATCACCTCCCACTGCGCCGGCGATACACAAATGGCGCCCGACACGACCTTCCAAAACGCCACGGAACAAAACTTGCGGATCCTGTTTGCCCTGGTATGTTACATGCATCGCCGTGCGAACAGGGGGGTGCAGTGGTACTGATGACCTCTGTAGGGGTGGAAAGGGGCTGCAGTGGGTGCGCACACTCGAAATGTTTCTCTCCAATCCCCTTGCTAGCGCCCGTTTCATTTCGCCCAGAAACGGGCCTCTTTTACTAGTTGTATAATAAGAAAATGTTGATACATGATGTGTTGGTATTGTTGTATAAGAAAAAAATGTTATTCCTATTACAGCATTAATATTTCTTTAAATTCCAACAGATCAAGAACATTGAATCAATGGGAAAGGAAAACAAGACCTCAGTCACAGAATTCATTCTCCTGGGATTCTCTGATCATCCTCACCTACAGCTCTTCATTTCTGGCACAGTTTTCCTGATCTTCCTGATCTCTGTGCTTGGAAACTTCATGTTTTTAATGTTGGTGTGTGCTGACTCTCACCTACAAAAGCCCATGTACTTCTTCCTCGGTAACCTGTCCTTCGTAGATATTGGTAACTCCTCTGTCACCCTCTCTACACTGCTGCACAGCCTTATGACAGGGGAGTCACTGATTTCATTTACTCTATGTGTAGCACAGTTTTACTTCTTTATTTCTTTCACAGTAACAGAATTTTTCCTTCTTAGTGCCATGGCCTATGATCGATATGTTGCTATCTGTGACCCTTTACGTTACACACTTATCATGAACAGGACAGCCTGTATTTTTCTTGCATCTGTGTCTTGGATAATTGCATTTCTGAGTATGGTACTCCTGGGATTTTTAATATCTCAGGTCAATTTCTGCAAGGGCAATGTGATTAACCATTTTTTCTGTGATTTCACAGCACTGATGAAACTCTCCTGTGGTGATGTATTCTACATTGAAGTTGCGATATTTACTGAAGGGGTTACTCTGACAGTTATTCCTTCCATACTAACCCTTATATCCTATATCTTCATTATCTCCAGTATCATGAAAATCCGTTCTGCAAAGGGAAGACATAAAGCCTTCTCTACCTGCTCCTCCCACCTTACTGTCATTTGTCTGTTCTATGGGACTTTGTTCGGTACATATCTGAGACCATCTTCAACATATTCACCAGGTCAAGATAAACTCTTCTCTCTGTTGTACACAGCTCTGATTCCAATGTTAAACCCCATTATTTATAGCCTGAGAAATCAGGATGTGAAAAAAGCCCTTACTAAAGTCATAGGTATGAACCACATTAAGGATACTAGTTCTCATTTTCCTGTTATATTGTTAGAAATAATCCATCTATGTAAATGTAATCGAGTATGGAAACCTTTTCAAGCTTATTATAATGGATGACCTAGGCCCATAGGTATATTTTACCTGATTTTTTGATTGGGAGAGAAGGGTCAAGGGGGAGGAAGATCTGATTAATAGCAAGGGGACCTTACTTTTATATTTTTATTCTTCTTCTATTTAGATTTATTTTCTCTAGCCTTTGCTTATTAATTCAGCTTTTTTCTTTTTCCACATTTCTTCTCCCCTCTAATTTTTAACTCTCTTTCTTCTATTTTATTTTCTCAGTATTTCCTATATATATTTTCCATCCTCTTGTCATCTTTCTTTTGCTTATTCTATAGATACTATTTTTCTGTTTTTCCCATGCTCTCTCATACATCCCTTGTTCCTAACTTCTCTTTCTTTTGCATTTCTCCATAATTCATTTATTCTTCACTTCTTTCCCTCCTCTCTTTCTCCACCCCTCCACCCTTGCTTCTTTCTCCTTCCTTTTCTTTCCAATTCTGCCCCAACAAATTTCTTCTTCCCATCCTTCTCTCAAGTCTCCAAGCTTCTTCCTCTCCTCTCCCTCCTTTCCTCCTTCCTCTTGCCTGTGCCCATATATGTTCCTTTTACTTCTTTCTCTTCTTCAAAACCTCTCTATCTCTGTTCTTCATCCTCCTTTCCCCATCTCTCATCTTTCACCATTCAAGCACTCTTTCTACCCCTCTCTTCCCTCCCTCTCTAAAATACAGGTCAGGAATCTTAGGCTACTGCTAGACTCATCACTTAGTTTGATCACAACTATTTCAGGCACCATTTAAACACTGTTTCTATCACCTGTGGCAACTACAATATATATCTCCATATATTGAGAAGAATCTGATCATAGTAGTTCATGCCATGATAATTTCACAGCTAGACTACTGTACTGTTCTGTAATTGTCTTGGAGAATTGTACGAAAAATATTTACATGTGGAATATGCATAATGTTTTGAACATGAATATGGCTACAATAGAAATTTTGAGTTATCTATAGAATTGATCAACTTAAACTTTTGAATCAGAAATTAATAGTTAAATTGGAAGTTAAAACTTTAGGAGTGTATTTGGCATCTTCACTTACATTGGATACACAAATTAATCAAGTGGTGAAAAAGGCTTGGGCAAAACTGAAGATGGTTTGACAATTAATCATTGCATAAAATTGGACCCTGTTCTAAGATAGCATGACTTGTGGTAAAATAATCGACAAAGGAACCCTTGCAAACTCACAGATACAACAAACACAGCAAAGGCAACAAAAGAGTAAAAGCTGGATGATGTTCAAAATATAAAATGTTTATTAAAACATCCAATGACTCGAATCACTGGGTGTTTTAATAAACCTGGATGTTCTTTCAAACTTTGAGGGGTGAATTCTATGTATGACACCAAAATAATTAGCGCTCATAAAAAGTGCTATTCTATAAACAGTGCTTAAAGTTAGGCATGGTTTACAGAATAACGCTTATAAGCAGGAATCACAGCTAACTTTAGGCTCAGCTATTTGCACTAACTGAAGCGTGGTGCAAATGTTGGCACATACTCCCCTCATTCTATAACAATGTGCATAAATGTTAGGAACACTCCATTCCGCCCATGACCCTCCCATTTCTGTGCCCCCTTTTTGACCTCACATGTAAAATTTATGCGTGGATCCTGCACCTAAATTTATGCATGCATATTTCAACTAAATCTAGTTAGTGCCAATAATTGGTTCTTAACAAACCAATTATCAGTGCTAATTGGCTCATTCTTCAATTAAATTGTATGCCCAAATTTGCACACGCAATTTTTAGTGGCTTTTATAGAATTCAGGCGTTAATGTCTATGTTGACTCATCATCCACATACACTGCATCTGGAGTAGCTTGCTTCATGCCATATAAATGAAACCAGTTCCACATTCCTTATTCAACTGTACATATAATTTGCCTTCAATCTATTCATGTATTTATTTATCACACTGCCTTTGTCCTACCCATCTTGTCTGTATGTCATAGCTCCTCTTGTCCCCTCTGCTACTTATGAAGATGTTTCACTGTATTATACTGATAACGTGAGCGTCATCTCTATGTTATGTGAATGCTCTAATGTGTTGCCTATTAAGGTCTTTCATTTGTATTGTGCTGACATCATCAGCATCATATCTGTGTTATATGAATATTCTATGTTCCACCAAGCTGCCTATTATGGTATATCATTTGTATTCGAACCGTGCCAGTTTATGCCTGAACGCAGCAAATGTAAAGTGGGCAAGTTACATGCAGATAATACTCATGGCCTTCTTTATGCTATCTTAGCTTACTGTTAGAGTGTCCTAGTGGTTAGAGCACCAGTCTTGACATCCAGAGGTGGCTGGTTCAAATCCCCCTATTGCTCCTTGTGATCTTGGCAAGTCACTTAACTATCCATTGTCTCAGGTACAAATTGGATTGTGAGCCCTCCAGGGACAGGGAAGTACCCAATATACCTGAATGTAACCCACCTTGAGTTACTGCTGAAAAAGGTTTGAGCAAAATCCAAATAAATAAAATATTTCTAAATGTGCTATTATACTGTACATAATAATGTATATTACTGACATTGTATCGTATTATTGTCATTATTAAGATTTAACATGCCTATTTCCAAGTTTACTTCATTGTTTTAACTGTTTTATTTATTTATTTACTTACAGATTTTATATCCCACAATTTCCCACCCGTGGGCAGGCCCAATGTGGCTTACAGCAATCTACATAAACACACAGCAAGTCAAATAATTAATGTCCTAGAAGTATAATGGGGAAAAGGCAAAAGCGAGGTAAAGAAAAAGAGAAAGAGCAGCAGTGATTAATGTGACACCGGGGTAAAGACAGATCAGAAGATAGAGATGCCTGGCGGGAGTGGTGCATACGCTTTGCCAAATAGAAAGGTCTTGAGGTGCTTTTTGAAAGTAGGGTGATCAGTAGTAAGTTTCATCAGTTTAGGCAGATCATTCCAGAGAATGATGTAGGAGAAAGTTGATGGGTAGGTGCTTTTGTATTTAAGTCCATTATATACTGGGTAATGGAGGTTTAAGTACGTTCGTCCGGATCTGTGGGAGTTCCTTGGCGGCAAGTTGATTAGGGTGTCCATGTATAAGTACATAAGTAATGCCATACTGGGAAAAGACCAAGGGTCCATCGAGCCCAGCATCCTGTCCACAACAGCGGCCAATCCAGGCCAAGGGCACCTGGCAAGCTTCCCAAACGTACAAACATTCTATACATGTTATTCCTGGAATTTTGGATTTTTCCAAGTCCGTTTAGTAGTGGTTTATGGACTTGTCCTTTAGGAAACCGTCCAACCCCTTTTTAAACTCTGCTAAGCTAACCGCCTTCACCACTTTCTCCGGCAACGAATTCCAGAGTTTAATTACACGTTGGGTGAAGAAACATTTTCTCCGATTTGTTTTAAATTTACTACACTGTAGTTTCATCGCATGCCCCCTAGTCCTAGTATTTTTGGAAAGCGTGAACAGACGTTTCACATCCACCTGTTCCACTCCACTCATTATTTTATATACCTCTATCATGTCTCCCCTCAGCCATCTCTTCTCCAAGCTGTATAGCCCTAGCCTCCATAGTCTTTCTTCATAGGGAAGTCGTCCCATCCCCGCTATCATTTTAGTCGCCCTTCGCTGCACCTTTTCCAATTCTACTATATCTTTCTTGAGATGCGGCGACCAGAATTGAACACAATATTCAAGGTGCGGTCGCACCATGGAGCGATACAACGGCATTATAACATCCTCACACCTGTTTTCCATACTTTTCCTAATAATACCCAACATTCTATTCGCTTTCTTAGCCGCAGCAGCACACTGAGCAGAAGGTTTCAGTGTGTTATCGACGACGACACCCAGATCCCTTTCTTGGTCCGTAACTCCTAATGTGGAACCTTGCATGACGTAGCTATATTTCGGGTTCTTTTTTCCCACATGCATCACCTTGCACTTGCTCACATTAAACATCATCTGCCATTTAGCCGCCCAGTCTCCCAGTCTCGTAAGGTCCTCTTGTAATTTTTCACAATCCTGTCGCGATTTAACGACTTTGAATAACTTTGTGTCATCAGCAAATTTAATTACCTCACTAGTTACTCCCATCTCTAAATCATTTATAAATATATTAAAAAGCAGCGGTCCTAGCACGGACCCCTGAGGAACCCCACTAACTACCCTTCTCCATTGTGAATGCTGCCCATTTAACCCCACTCTCTGTTTCCTATCCTTCAACCAGTTTTTAATCCACAATAGGACATTTCCTCCTATCCCATGTCCCTCCAATTTCCTCTGTAGCCTTTCATGAGGTACCTTGTCAAACGCCTTTTGAAAATCCAGATACACAATATCAACCGACTCCCCTTTGTCCACATGTTTGTTCACTCCTTCAAAGAATTGAAGTAAATTGGTCAGGCAAGATTTCCCCACACAAAAGCCATGCTGACTTGGTCTCAGTAATCCATGTCCTCGGATGTGCTCTGTAATTTTGTTTTTAATAATAGCCTCTACCATTTTCCCAGGCACCGACGTCAGACTCACCGGTCTATAATTTCCCGGATCTCCCCTGGAGCCTTTTTTAAAAATGGGTGTTACATTGGCCACCCTCCAATCTTCCGGTACCATGCTCGATTTTAAGGATAAGTTGCAAATCACTAGCAGTAGCTCCGCAAGCTCGTTTTTCAGTTCTATCAGTACTCTAGGATGAATACCATCCGGTCCAGGAGATTTGCTACTCTTCAGTTTGCCGAACTGCCCCATTACGTCCTCCAGGTTTACCGTGAAGTCAGTAAGTTTCTCCGACTCGTCCGCTTGAAATACCATTTCCGACACCGGTATCCCAGGGGCTTCATGTATGTTGATTCTTAGTCATTTTACTATTGTAATAATGTTAATACAATACATATCAAGTTATATCTATAGTACACTACATTGTGTAAATCTTTTTATAAAGGTGGTTAACAAATCCAAATAACCATTCTTCCTTTCCCTCCTTTCTCATTCTGTAACCAAGGGGTTAAAGGAAAGAGAAGGGGAAGGGAAAAGAGGGAAAAAAATAATACTTTATAGTCTATGGGAAAATCAAAAGTAAAATGGGGATGTACTTGTGCTGGCAAACATTCCGCCGGTCAGCAAGGTAACTTGGAAGTTTGAGAAGGGTTTGAAACCCCAAGCTAAAGCCAGTTTCCTAGGTGACCGAGTGAGTGGGCAGTTAGCAGAGTTGGTTAGGCAGCTGGAGTGACTTTATGTGGTGGAGGTTGTGTGCAAGAAAGGGGGGCTAAAATGAAAGAAGTAGGTATAAAGAGGGGTTTTTGAGTGACAGTGTCTGACTGAAGTGAAGGAGAAAGTGAATGTATGGGTGAGAGGAGGTTTATTTAAAATTTAATTGAGTTTGGGGTTCCATTATATGTGTAGTGGGGTGGAAAAGAGAAGCAGGTTTAGAAATTTGTATGAATGAATAGTGGTGAGCTTGGGAACAGTAAAGGGGTGATTTTGGGAAATAAGATATTAGTTTAGGGGAAAAGGAGCTGAGTGATTTGAGTGCATTTAAAGTAAAGGGTGAGTTGGAATGTTATCATATAATGCTGAAAGTGGAATGTTGTGAATAGATGCAGTAAGGGAATGCTGGCTAGCCACTCTGAGTAGGATAGGAAAAGAAACGAAAATAGCATAGGCGAGGAAGATAAGGGAACTTTGTTATTACTTTATTTGAATAGTTTACTTGGGGCAGAGTGAGTTTGGTGGTCTAGGTGAGAGGTGATGTTGTGAGTGGTGGGAGTGTGAGAGTGGTTTAAGGGATAAAAGTTGAACTAGTTAAAGGGATTTAGGGATACAGTATTGAAGGGTAATGCAAGTGGGTTAGTGTGTGAAGCGTTGTGGTGATATTTGGTTGGAATGATTGGTATCCACATAAGTATACTGAGGGTGTGTTCTGTTTAGGGAGATTGGGTTAGTGCAATAGTGAGGAGGGATGGAATTCTGGAATAGGGGCAGCGTCTGGTTTGAGGTGTGAATGTGGTTGCGAGTGTAGGACTGCCAATCTCTCTCCATAGTTTAGGAATAAAAAAAAGTTTAGTTGAAGGATAGGATAAGTCTGATAGATAAGGGAATCTTTAATTATTTTAATTTCATTAGATTATCTTGGCCACAGTATTTGTTAAATATATTCCCCTAGTAGAACTGGTTCCAGCTAATAGGAAGCTAGGGTTTTGCCTACGTTTGATTTGGTTAAGGATAGGTTTAGGAGGAAGATCAACGGCACGCCGTGGATGAAAAGGGCCCCACCGCAAGAAAGGCTGCATAACGTCTTGGAGAGAGAAAGAAAATTCACCATAGATAAGTGACTGGTGGGGAACACTGGGGTTTTGGGGAATACAAGGAAAGGAAGGGGAATAGCGAAAAGGGAAAAAATAACATATACTTACCTGAGTTATCCTGAAAGGTTGATGTGAAGGGAGGAGACCTGCAAGACAAAAAAAACGACACAAAGAATCAAATTCTTGTAATATAAGAAAGCATTTCTTGTTGTGTAATGAAATTTGGATTTGAAAACGTAATACTTATCTGATTGTTCATCCAATTGAGTGAAAAGGTATCTACAGAAGAGGGAGAATTGTGTTATATTTTGCATCATAAGCTTTATTTTAAGAAAACAATATTGAGCAATAATTTGAGTTATTTGTTGCATTTAAAAGGGTTATCTGTTATATAAAAAAAATAATTGTTCTTTATAACCTATAATCTGAAAGGGGTTTCAGACAATATTATTACAATAAAATTGTTATCATTTTTAAAGAAATTCTGAAGTGTTGCATTTCTCTACAAGGTAAATTTGGGAAAGAATTCCAAAATTAGTTTATTTTTCCTCTTCCATTCTTTGAGAGTGGGAGACGTGGTTAGTGTCTCTGCATCACTCCCGGTGTTTTGCAATGTAATTTCAGAACCTGGGCCGACTACAACCATCCGGTTCTGGGAGATACACAGATTCCATCAGGAACACCGGGGGTGCATGTTAGAATTCTCCTTCTGGCACATATTCTTTCTTCTGTCCTCTATCCTTTCTAGCAATCACTCCCCCTCCCCCCCACACACACACCTCTTGGCATAGTTTCTCTCTCTTTCTCTCTCTCCCCTCCCATGCTCCTGGCACACTGTTATTCTCTCCTCCTCCATTCCTCCCTCCCCCCTTTAGCAAACCCTCTATCTGCCTTCTCCAGGTGATGTGTCTCTTACCTCACTAATCCACAGTCACATTCCTTCTCACTCTTCCTCCTCCTTCCAGCATTCACTTTCCCTCCTAGTGCACTTTCTCCCTTTTCCCTTCCTTCGTTGGTTAAACATCTCTACATCTCCCTCCCCTGCTACCTCACAAATCCAGCATCTCCCCTACCTCACATTCTCCCACACAATTCCAGCATCTCACGCCTCTCGCCCCACAGGTACATCATCTCCCCCTCTTTTTCCCTTCAACCCCCCAGGCCTAGCATCTCCCAATATTCCTTCTTTCTCCTTCCCCAGATTGAGCATCTCCCCTTCTTCTTCCCCAAGTTCCGTGTTCTCTGATTTCTCTTTCCCTCACAAACCTCCTTCCCTGCCACGACTTTTCTTCTTGGCAGTGAAACACCACAGAGCATCACAAATCCTTCATATCCTTCGGCTGTTGAAGGTTCTGCCACAACCTGCCCTACAGCAACACAAAGTGTGCATCAGAAGGAGTGTAAAATGGCAGAGCCTTCAACAGCAGGGGCACAAATGATCCATGGTGTGTGTTGCTGTTTATTCTTTTACTGTCACACTTCCTGCCAAGTTAAAGTACAAAAAACCTGCAGTGGAGAGGGCGCTTGATAGGGGAGTAGGGAGCAGAACGAGGCAAGATGCTTTGGCAGATGCTGCAGCAACAAGGAGGCCTTTTAGACAGGCTAGGGCCTGTGTGGCCTTCTCCTTTCCAATCTCACTTAAGGGAAGTTTTTCCACTCACCACCTCACCACCTCAATCTATGTCCACGCCTAGGTTAATTTGATTGATTTTTTTTAAATATGTACTAAGCACACATGTTATTATGCATAAAGCAGCATTTGAAGTTTTTCTCACAAAAACATCCTAATCAATATTTTCTAAGCCTATTTTTCAGATGTTTTTCTGTGCTGTTCATCTGCAGTGCATCCAAATCTCAAAGGGGCGTGTTGGGAGCATGTTAAGGAGGGGATTTGGGCGTTCCTAAGATTAGATGCTTTTCAGCTGTAATGGAACAAATCTAAACTAAAATGTTTTGAGCTAGACCTGTTTTTATAATGAATAGAATAGCCGCATTGAGCCTGCCATGTGTGGGAAAGCGCGGGGTACAAATATAACAAAAATAAAAAAAATAAAAATAAAGCACAAAAAGTTACCCTAAATGACCACTGGAGGGGATCAAGGATGACCCCCCCCAGTAACCCCCAGTGGTCACTCACCCCCTCCAACCCCCCCCCCCCCCCAAAAGAAATTGAATAAAAATATGACATACCAGCCTCTATGACAGCCTCAGATATTATAGCCAGGTCTATTAGAGCAGCATGCAGGTCCCTGGAGTAATGTAGTGGTCAGTGCAGTGCACTATGGAATGGGGGAGTCGGGTCCCTATCTCCCTCTACCTTTCACACTTCTGGTGGAAACTGTGACCCCTCCCAAAGCACCAAAAACCTACTGTACTCACATATAGGTGCCCCCTTTACTCATAAGGGCTATTGTAGTGGGGGGCAGTAGGTTTGGGTGGGTTTTGGAGGACTCAGGGGACAAGATAAGGGAGCAAAGGTGAGATGTGCACCTGGGAGTATTTTTATGAAGTGTACAGAAGTGCCCCCTAAGTTGCCCCATTGCTCTCCTGGAATGTCTGGGGGACCAGTCTGCTAAAAATGCTGACTCCTCCTACATCCCAATGGTTTGATTTTCTATGTTTTGCGCTTGCTTGTTTGTTTGTTTCAAAAATGGACCAAAAAACAAAATGTCCAAAATACAAAACCTTGTTCGAAACAGCATTTAAAAAAAAAAAAAAAAGACTTTTTTTTTTTCAAAAATGACCTTCTTTCCTATTTGGATTTTGAACGTTTTGTGCAAAATGTTCAAAGTCGGACTTAGACGTCATATCGAAAATGCCTCTCCACATCAGTTAGTTGTGTATTATATTTTATTGAAATTCAATAAACGTATGTGATCATTTATAAAAATCCCTCTCTCTAAGTATCCACCACAAATTTGTGAATATAGATGTAGCAGCCAGTAGGAATCCAGCATTAGTGAGAACCTGCATGGATTCACAGTGCCACTACATGACAAAAAGAATAATATTTATAGTCTGACCTCAGTAACAGACAGATTTCTGGCCATCTGGACATTCTAGCTTCTTTTAGAAAGAGGAGGAAGTTGAGAGTGTACTAGTGAAATCAGTGGGAGGCATAGGCGCCCCATATAAGAGGCTAAGCCTCCACAGCCCAGCTGTGACCTTCCCCGCCTGCCTCCTTCTCCAATACGTATCTGCCAAGACTAGACTCCCGACGAAATCTGCTGCCACCGCCGCTTCTGTTGAGCAGCAGCAGGAACAAGACCTATGCTGATCCGCTGCCACCGCTTCTCTCCACAGCCAGCATAAGAAGAAAAAGAAGCGTGGGGCCACAGCAGCCTTCAGACATGCACTGTCGGCTCTGCTATTCTCTGCCTCCTGATGTCAATTTCCCGTTCCAGGGGCAGAGGACCGGCAGAGCCGACAGCGCATGTCTGAAAGCTGCTGCAGCCCCACACTTCTTTTTCTTCTTATGTCAGCGCTGCTGTAAAGAGGCCCGGAGGGAGAGAATGTGGCTGGAAATGGTAGGAGGAGAGAGAGAGGGAGTGCTGGGGAGAGCCAGGGACATGGACAAGAGCAGGGGAGAGCCAGAGAGAGATAGGGAGAGAAAGAGGGGACATGGAAAAGAGCAGGGGAGAGCCAGGGACATGGAAAAGAGCAGGGGAGAGCCAGAAAGAGATGGAGAGAGAAAGAGGGGCCATGGAAAAGAACAGGGGAGAGCCAGGGACATGGAAAAGAGCAGGGGAGAGCTAGAGAGAGATGGTGAGAGAAAGAGGGGACATGGAAAAGAGCAGGTGAGAGCCAGAGAGAAGATGCTGGATGGAAGAGGGATACAGAGATAGAGAGAGAGAGAGAGAGAGAGAGAGAGATGAGTGGAAAGATGGGGGCATGGGCAGGAGAGAGAGAGAGAAGCTGCTGTGGAGAAACTGGGGGAGACCCTAGCTGTCAGACTGAGAAATGCTAGATGAAAGGAGGGAGAAAGAGGAAAAATGCTGAAAGGAGGGGGAAGAATGAGGGAAGACGCTGGTTGGGAGGGGAAAGAGGAAAGACACAAGACACTGGAAGGATGGGGTGAGAGAGGACATGCTGAATGGAAAAGGGTCGAGAGAAAGAACTGTCTAGAAGGAAGGGGAGATAGAGGGAGACAATGGACAGAAGGAGACGGAGACAATGGACGGAAGGATTGGGAGAGGGTAATGGGTGGAAGGATGGAGAGAGAAAGAGGGATGACACTGGATGGAAGGGTAGGAGAGAAAGAGGGAAGGTGCTGGACATGGATGGATGGAGGGGAGGGAAGACTGGAAGGAGATGCACATAGATGGAGGGCAGGAAAGAGAGGAGAAATGTTGGACAGGGATGAAGGGAAGGAAAGACAAAGGAAGGAGTTGTACACGGATGGAGGGGAAGGGAGAGAGGAGAAATGCTGGACATGGATGGAGGGAAGGGAAGTATATGCACATGGATGGAGGGGAGTGAGGAGAAATGCTGGATATGGATGGAGGGGAAACTGCTGAATTTAAGAGCTGGATTGGGACACTGAAGGATAGGGACAGGGCTACAGATGGTAGACAGGACGCCAGTGGGATTCCTAGGGGGGCTGACACCCGGGGCGGATCGCCAATGCGCCCGGCCCCCCGGGTGCAGCACCCCCCCCCCCGGATGCAGTGCAACCCCCCCAGCGAAAGGACCCCCCCATGAAAGAACCCACCCCCCGGTTGCATGCCACACGCGCCTGTCCTTCGTTCCATGCTCTCTCTGCCCCGGAACAGGAAGTAACCTGTTCCGGGGCAGAGGGAGCATGGAACAAACAAAGGACAGATGCGTGTGGCACCCCCCAGCGGCGTGCACCCGGGGCGGACCGCTCCCCCCCCCCCTTGGTACGCCACTGCAGGACGCATAAGCACACAGGAGGATGGTGGACATGGTGAGAGAAAAAATATCAAATGGAAAGAAGACACTGCATAAAACAGAAGACACTGGGACCAAAGTGAATAGAAAAGCTAAATGATCAGACAACAAAGGTAGAAAAAAGTATTTTATTCAGAATTTATTAACTGGAACATGTCAGCTTTTGGAAATGTGCATCTGTGATATTTTGCAAGTAAGTTTCAACTGAGACAACACTGCCTCTCTCCTTTCAGTGAGTAGACAAGACTTGCCTACTCAATGAAAGGAGAGAGGCAAGGGTGCTTGGATTTGGAGGATCAAAGCAAATGTTGAATCCAGCTTTATTTGAAGGTTCCCAACTAGAGATTTGAGGGGGAGTTTACTTGAATTTACGCAAAATTTGTTGTTTTGACCCATTCTTGAATTACTTTTAGACAGGTAGTCAGGGCTTTGGGTAAGTCAGGTTCAATGGGTATGAACAGCTGCACATCATTTGAGTGTCCGAATTACCTCATCTAGTGGGTTGAGGTAGATTTGAAAAAAATAGGTGACAGTATTGATCCTTGTGGTACCTCACAGGTCAGTGCCCATGGTGATGATGAGGTGCTACCAAGCATTATGGACAGTTGTCTGACTGACAGATAGGATCTGAACCAAGCAAATGCTGTTCCATTGATACCTGTTTCTGCCAGTCATGCTAGCATGATATCATGATCCACAGTGTTATAAGCTGGTGAGAAATCTAGCAGTACTATCACTGAGGCAAATACCCTGTCTCGGCTTATATGAAGATCATTTAGTAGGGATAAAAGGACTGTTTCTGTTCCTTAAATGGGTCTGAATTCAGATTGATGTAGATCTAGACAGTTTCTCTCTTCTAGCCAATCACTGAGTTGAACACAGACTGTTTGTTCTGTAAATTTTCCTAGAAATCAGATGTTAGATACTGGAAGGTAACTTCATGTTTGTCCTGATTTAGGTTGCTCTTCTTTAGCAAAGGACACACCACTGCCCTTTTTAATGCTGTTGGTAGTTGCCCATAAGAGAGGAGTTCAATATTTTTGTGACACCTTCTTTGAGGCTTCTGCTTGCATGCTGCACTATCTTTAATGGGCAGGGATAGAGGGAGCATGTAATTGGTCAAATGTCTTTAAGGATTTTGTCAAGGCCCTCTTCTGTTATTGGGTTAAAAGAATCCCATATGTCTGTGTCAGGAGTGGGTGAGTTTGTGCAGTCCTGGTTAGCTGACAGGAGACTAGGTGGGACTGCCTGTAAATCCTGGTGGAGGCTTTTAATTTTGTTGGCAAAGTATTGAGCAAAATCATTGCAGTTTGATTTTGAATAGGCAGTCTGGTTGTGTTGTGCGGGTTGAAATAGACTGTTTACTTTGCTGAACAGCTGCTTGGTTGAACTGGCAGCCTGTTTATTGCATTGAGAGAAACTTTGTTTTTTGACTGCTGTTGAGGGTTGGCGGTACTATGTCATGTGTTTCCTACAGTTTAGCCTGTCCTCATCCAAGCAAGATTTACTCCATCTCTTTCCAGTTTCCATCCTTCGTGCTTAAGGGTCCAAAGTTCTGGAGAAAACCACAGTGAGCATCTACCTGGTCATAGTTGATGTGGGACATAAGTCCTTTTTTAAATGGTGCCATTTTCTCTAAGGTCTTAGCTAAGTGTACATTCCAAATGTCAACCTGTTCTGACACTGTAGTTGTGTTTTCATCCACATGTGGATAGTCGAAGGCTTCTAGAAAATTCTCAGCAGTCAGATTTTTTCTTGTATCTGATCTTTTTCCAAAATCTGGAAGGTGCTATTTGTTTCAGATGATTACTTAGGAAAAACTTAAATAGAAAATGGTTTGTTCATGGTAGGGATTTTATTTCAATACTGCTGTCCCGGGACTTTGGAATGTCAACCCCTTTGTAGAATACCAAGTCTAGTATATGACCCTTTTCATGGTTTGGCGAATTGATCACCTGTGTGAATCCTAATGCTGTCATTGTATCCAGTAAGACAGCTGTGGTGGTATCTGATATTTCAATGTGTTAAGTTAAATCTCCCAGGATCCCCATCCTAGGGTAATTCAGGATCACTTGTGTAATCAAATCAAGGAGTTCTTGCACAAGATGATGTGTTGTTGTGAGGTGCTTGGTATACCATGACTAGCCGCTTGGTATACCATGATTAGCCAGATTGGTTTCTCCTCTTCTAACTGGATTAAAATAAATTCTGATTCTTTGAGCTGGGGAATGGAGATTCTACGCAGTTTTATTGTATTCCAATTCAGGGCTACTACCTCTCCATCCTGTCTTCCTGGTTTTTGGTTGATGTTGGATGTTGAAACCTGTTTGGTATAGTTCAGCCAGTGGTAAACCCCAGCTTTCATCTAGCGCTGCTTTACCCCTCTTTGGGTACCTTAGTGTCTTCATGCCAAAGTCACTGCTGCTTTGCCTTTCTTCCAGTTGTTTGGGATCTTTATGCCACTTTCTTTATTTAAGGGGTCTCTTACAAAGGCATGCTCATGATTTTAGTGTGTGCTAATTATTAGGAATATTTGGGCATCTCTAACATATGGAGGGGCATAATTGAACAAAAACGCCTATCTCCATGGGCGTTTATCTCCGAGAACGGGTCCGTGAAGGGGCGGACCGAACCGTATTTTGGGAAAAAATAGACGCCCATGTTTTATTCAACAATGTGTGAGCTGGGCGTTTTTGTTTTTCAGCGATAATAGAAAATGAAAGCGCCCAGCTCAAAAACGAATAAATCCAAGACATTTATTCGTGGGAGGGGCCAGGATTCGTAGTGCACTGGTCCCCCTCACATGCCAGGACATCAACCGGGCACCCTAGGGGCACTTTTACAAAACCAAAAAAACAGGTAAAAGAGCTCCCAGGTGCATAGCACCCTTCCCTTGTGTGTTGAGCCCCCCAAATCCCCCTCAAAACCCACTGCCCACAAGTCTACACCATTACTATAGCCCTAAGGGGTGAAGGGGGGCACCTACATGTGGGTACAGTGGGTTTGGGGGGGGTTGGACGACTAATAAGCATTAAGCAGCACAATTGTAACAGGTAGGGGGGATAGGCCTGGGTCCACCTGCCTGAAGTCCACTGCACCCCCTAACAACTCCTCCAGTGACCTGCATACTGCTGCCAGGGAGCTGGGTATGACATTTGAGGGTGAAAATAAAAATGTGTGAAACATCATTTTTTTGTGGTGGGAGGGGGTTAGTGACCACTGGGGGAGTCAGGGGAGGTCATCCCCGATTCCCTCCAGTGGTCATCTGGTCATTTAGGGCACTTTTTGGGGCCTTATTCGTGAAAAAACAGGGTCCAGGAAAAGTGTCCTAAATTCTAGCTAAAAACGCATACTTTTTCCCATTATCAGTGAAATGCGCCCATCTTTGTTCGGCAGATAACCACGCCCCAGTTCCGCCTTCGCCACACCTCTGACACGCCCCCATAAACTTTGTCCGCATCCGCGACGGAGTGCAGTTGAAAACGTCCAAAAATCGGCTTTCGATTATACCGCTTTATTCGTTTTTGTGAGATGAACGTCCATCTCCCGATTTAGGTCGGAACTTGGGCGTTTTTCTCGTTCGATTATAAGCAGGTTAGTGTACTAGTTTTTAGCGAGTGCTAAAAATGCTAGCACATCTTTGTAGTAGGGCCCCTTATTAATTTCATATGTTACAAACGTACTGTCCCAGAAGATGTATTTGAAACTGGTGAATAGTCACTCTTTTGTGGCAGCCTGGAGATCAACATAGATTAAAGTTTGGGGGGGGTATTCCACTGTTACTTTCAAAGAGGACGCTGTAGCTCCTGTCATGTATTTGAAAAAATCCTAAAAGTTCACAAACTAAACTGTCACCTGAGCTCCAGTTAGTCTGAATACCTCAAGTACTAGTGATTAGGTCCCAAAAGTATTTCCAGTATATTTTAACAAGCCAGAGTCATAGCCTGTGAGTCTCTGAAGAAACAGCTGAGGCACATGCAACCAGTAAGTCATTCCCATAAATATCTTATCATTTATTCTATTTGTTTTAAAGTATAATCTGGGTTTCTCTTAATTTTCAGATTATGCAATAAGGGATAAAATGCTGATAGTAAAAATTAGTGAGGAACTAACTTATTCAACAATAGGTAAAATTTACTTGCAGAGGTTTGCTTTGTTAAGTAGATTATGTTGAAACTTAGCTTAGAACTTCCTTTGATGGTATACAAAGCTTCAGCTCCTGCAAAATACTGCAGATAGATTAATGCTTAAAAGGAAAAAAATTGACCATGGATCTCCATTAATGATCAATCATTATTGGCTCCTGAATAAAGCCTAAATTACTTTTAAACTTGCTTGTTTTATTTTTGAAATCATGAACAGGCTGGTTCCTGACCATTTTCCTTTGCTGATTTCTTTTCATGATAATAGTTACTTCCAAATCAAGAAGCCTCCAGTTACTGAATCTTCCCTCTTTGAAATAGATTTGTTACATGAAAGTCGTGGAAGCATCTTTTTCATATCAGGCAGTTTGAGTTTAGAATGATACGCAATTGCAGACCAACCAATCTTCCTCTTATGTGATCTTTCAGAAGTAACTAAAAGCTTATCTATTTCAAAAATTCTCGATTTCCTCTGATAACTGTTGAAAGAACCTGTTTTTCTTTTCCTTTTTATGTTTTGATCACTTTCTTATTGTAAACTGCTTCCATCTCTAATTTGTTGGGGATAATGTGGTCTATAAAAACTGAGATTAGATTAGATTAAAAGCATTTCTGAGTTATTCTCTGAGGTCAAGCATGAACCTGATCATGGAGCTTATATTCCTGTAAAAGGGCCCCTTTTACAAAGCGGTAGTAAGCCCAAAGCAGGCTTACCGTTTGCTAAAACACAAGTACCTCTGGGCTACTGCAGCAGCCCAGCGGTAGTTCCCACCCCCAGTGTGGTGTCATATCCAGCGCTACAAATTTTTTTTTTTATAGTGCTGGTAATCAGACAGAGCCATGCGCTGCCCACTTACCACCGGGTTAGCACAGGAGCCCTTATCTCCACTTCAATGGATGGCAGTAAGGGCTCCCTTTCAAAATGGCCATGTGGTAAGTGCTTCACTTGCCACATTGCAATTTGCCAAAAAAAGAGAAAGACCTACCTTTTACCCACTGCGGTAAAAGGGAGCCTCGGTGCACATCAAAAACACACACCAGCACCAGGGCAGGCCCCCTTTTGCTGCAGCTTTGTAAAAGGGGCCCACAGTTTGTGGTTCCTCTATGAATAAGAGGGGCAGCATGCACAACAAAGGTACAAAATGTGCTTTGAGTGCAGAGAAGAGAAGCAATAATCAAAATGTGATTTCACTTACATAACTATATACTTAACCATTGGACTTATGCTGCCATTGTAAGTAATTTTATGAAACAATTTCCATGGCGCTCATATTTAAAGAGAAAAATGTCTCAAAAGTGGCACAAAGCAGCAGATAGATTTTTTTTCGCAAAACGTCTAATTTGCAATTTTCAAAACTCAGAATTGGAATGTTTTACTTAGCAGTTTGTCTAACCAGCTTATTTTCAAAGGAAATTGCCAACCATCTTCTGACACAAATCGGGAGATGGCCGGCAATCTCCTGAATCCGGCCAAATCGGTATAATGGAAAGCCGATTTTGACCGGCACCAACTGCTTTCCATCGCGGAGCCGGACAAACTTCATGGCAGGAAGGGGGCGGGATGGGGTGTGGTTACGAGATGGCCGGCTTCACCCGATAATGGAAGAAAGATGGCCGGCTCTGACGAGCATTTCGACGGCTTCTTTTGGTTCATTTATTTTTAGGACCAAGTCTCAAAAAAGTGCCCCAATTGACCAGATGACCACTGGAAGGAATCGGGGATCACCGCCCCTTACTCCCCAGTGGTCACCAACCCCTCCCACCCTAAAAAATTTAAAAACAATTTTTTTTTGCCAGCCTCTCTGCCAGCCTCAAATGTTATACCCAGCTCCCTGAAAGCAGTATGTAGGTCCCTGGAGCAGTATTTAGTGGGTGCAGTGTACTTCAGGCAGGTGGACCCAGGCCCACCCCCCCCCCCCCAACTCTTACACTTGTGGTGGTAAATGTTGAGCCCTCCAAAAAACCCAAAACCTACTGTACCCACATGTAGGTGCCCCCCTTCACCCCTTAGGGCTATGGTAGTGGTGTACAGTTGTGGGGAGTGGGTTTTGGGCGAGATTTGGGGGGGCTCAGCACCCAAGGTAAGGGAGATATGCACCTGGGAGCAATTTTTGAAGTCCACTGCAGTGCCCCCTAGGGTGCCCGGTTGGTGTCCTGGCCAGTGCACTACAAATGTTGGCTCCTCCCACGACCAAATGCCTTGCATTTGGCCAGGTTTGAGATTGCCGGCATTAGTTTCCATTATCGCCGGAAACCGATGCCGGCCATCTCTAAAGCCAGCCGAAATGCTGACATTTGGCCAGCTCCAACCGTATTATCGAAACAAAATATAGCCGGCTATCTTTTTCGATAATACGGTTCTGCCGCCGCTTTACGCCGTCGGCCATCTATTTGGCCAGCACCATTCGATTATGCCCCTCTAAATCACAAGGGAGTATGTTGAAGATGTGTTTTGTGTGCGACTTGGGCAGGCTTAAAATCTGAGTGTTTTTCGGCAATAATAGAACAGAAAAAAACATCCAGGGCTAAATAGAAATATGTGTTTATCTAGACCTGTTTCAGTCATAACTAAGGGCTCCTTTTACAAAGCCACAGCAAATGTGATAAAGCTGATTCAATTCCTATGAGCTTTGTCACATTTTCAGTTTGAGAATCGCTAGTGCAGTTTTGTAAAAGGATCCCTAAGTCACAAAAAAGTGGCCTAACTGACCAGCTAACCATTAAGGCACATGCCTCCTTAATCCCCCAGTGGTAGTTGACCCCCTCCCACCCCTCAAAGATGTGACAGTGACAATAGATACCAGGCTCTTTGACAGCTCCAGAGATTATGGCCATTCCTAAGAAAGCTGCAAGTGGATGGAGTAGCCTAGTGGTCAGTGCAGTGGACAGTGAACAACAGGACCCAGGTTCAATTCCCACTTTAACTCTTTCATTTCAGTATAAATATGTGAGCCTTCCTGGAACATAGAAATACCTCCTGTACCTAAATATATAAGTGACCTTCAAGCCTGAGGGTTATTGTAGTAGTGGACCTTTAAGTAAAGTAGGTTTTCTCTGTTCCTTGAAGGCTCACAGTACAATATGAAGGGATTTAAGTAGGATTTGAACCTGGGTTCCTTTATGTGAAGCCCACTGTGCTGACCACTAGGCTGCCCCTCTGCACTGCTGGGATATCTGTGTGGTCAGTGTACTAGGAATGATGCCAGACAGACTTCCTTATGGCTTGTTTTTCTAGGTTTTTCCCTGGGACTTTTTCTTTTAACATGGTACTTACAGATGGATGTCTTTAGCATAAAGATATCTAACTTATAGCCATAATTGAACCAGAAATGTAGATGTTTTTCTGGTTCGATTATGGCTGTGAGCTAGATTTTTTTTTTTTTAGACATTTTTGGCAAAATGACTCAATTTGGAATTAGCTGGCATATCAAAAATGCACTCCATATGTAAAGCATGTTTAAAACATGGAAAAGGCAGTTACAAAATTATGTGGATGTATACATGTGTATAAGCATGCCTGCTTAAAAAGCAGTATTTGTACAGACCTGAGGTGGCATTGTGAGGTGTTTACATACTTTAAAGAACAGACATGTGCCCACCTGGAGTACACAAATAGTTGTGCTTACTTCAGAGCTGACAAAACATTGTGCTACTGGGAATAGCTCTGGAAGCCGATTTTATGAAGACACATATATGATGCCTTGGTACAGTAAGTGTAAAATAGGTGCATTTTTCAACTCTTCCTCAGCAGCTTGTTACAAAATTACCCTCACCGCCTGATTTTCGAAAGAGATCGCTGCCCATCTTCTGACACAAATCGGGAGATGGGCGGCGATCTGTTGATTCCAGCCAAATCGGCATAATCGAAAGCTGATTTCGGTCATCTTCAACTGCGTTCCGTAGCGGGGCCGGCAAAAGTTCAAAGGGGGCGTGTCTGAATGGTAGCAAAGGCGGGATGGGGGCGTGCTTTCAGATGGTCGGCTTCACCTGATAATGGAAAAAAGAAAGCCGGCCCTGACGAGAATTTGGTCCGTTTTATTTGGACCCTTTCTTTTTAGGTCCAAGTCCACAAAAAGTGCCCCAACTGACCAGATAACCACTGGAGGGAATCGGGGATCACCTCCCCTGACTCCCCCAGTGGTCACTAACCCCCTCCCACCAAAAAAAACCAACTTTTTTTGCCAGCCTGTATGCCAGCCTTAAATGTCATACCCAGCTCCCTGACAGCAGTATGCAGGTCTCTGGAGCAGTTTTTAGTGAGTGCACTGCACTTCAGGCAGGTGGACCCAGGTCCCATCCCCCCTACCTGTTCCACTTGTGCTGGTAAATAGGAGCCCTCCAAAATCCCCCAAAATCCACTGCCCACAAGTCTACACCATTACCATAGCCCTAAGGGGTGAAGGGGGGCTCCTACATATGGGTACAGTGGGTTTTGGGGGGCATTTGGGGGGCTCAGCACCCAAGGGGAAGGGTGCTATGCACCTGGAAGCTAATTTAGTTTTTTTTTAACTTTTTGAAGTGCCCCCTAGGGTTCCCGGTTGGTATCCTGGCATGTCAGGGGAGCCAGTGCACTACAAATGGTGGCTCCTCCCACAACCCAAAGACTTCCACTTCGCTGGATTTCCATTATGGCTGAAAATCGGAGACGGCCATCTCATCTAACCCCGGCGAGCGATTTGGCCGGCCCCGAAGATGGCCGCCCATCGATTTGGCCGGCGCCGTTCGATTATCCCCCTCACAGTGATCCCATTGGTACCAAGTTAGTGGATGTTTTTACTCTTTGGCTTTGCATTGATTTTCAAAAGGAATGTGCAAGCATACTTTCCCTTTGAAAATTCCCCTGGGAAGAAGTACTGCACATATCAAAAATTTGCACCTAATTTTTCTCTTGAAAATAATACTCATACATTTGAAAATGTTATGAGTTTGCTTTATTTTCTTTCACCCACATACTTGCCTCTTTTACCTGGTTAATGAATGCACATTGTTGGTCCCTACAGTTTATTTTAACAGGGAAAAAGCTGGACACTTTTCAGACAGTCAGTTTCTCCTGGCAAATCAATATACAGTATATCCATGTAAACAGTTTCTGAAATTAGCCCCTTATAGAAGTAATTTTTGTAGCTTCCTGCAAAAGGGTAAATTATACTGTATATTGTCACTTTTGAAATTATCACAAGAAAAATTCATGCACGTATTTACAGCTATTAACTTATGTGGATATAATTTTCTGAGTTAAAATACATGTATAACTTTGAAAATTCAAAATATGTGCATCGTTCTGAATCCAGTTTATTCCCCTCCTCCCACACTACCTTCCCCTACATCCAATGAAATTTTGTGTGAAATGGAGCTATATACATGCTTTTACATAGTAACATAGTAGATGACGGCATAAAAAGACCTGCACGGTCCATCCACTCTGCACAACAAGATAAACTCACATGTGCTACTTTTTGTGTAAACCCTACTTTGATTTGTACCTGTCCTCTTCAGGGCACAGACCGTATAAGTCTGCTCAGCACTATCCCCACCTCCCAACCACCAGCCCCGCCTCCCACCACCGGCTCTGGCACAGACCGTATGTCTGCCCAGCACTATCCCCGCCTCCCAACCACCAGTCCCGCCTCCCACCACCGGCTCTGGCACAGACCGTATAAGTCTGCCCAGCACTATCCCCGCATCCCAACCACCAGTCCCGCCTCCCACCACCGGCTCTGGCACAGACCGTATAAGTCTGCCCAGCCCCATTCCCTGCCTCTCAACCACCAGTCCCGCCTCCCACCACCGGCTCTGGCACAGACCGTATAAGTCTTCCCAGCACTATCCCCGCCTCCCAACCACCAGTCCCGCCTCCCACCACCGGCTCTGGCACAGACCATATAAGTCTGCCCAGCACTATCCCCGCCTTCCACCCACCAGCCCCGCCTCCCACCACTGGCTTTTACTTGAATACAATGCAGAGAATACAATAGAAACTCCATATGCATGGATATACACAAAGGAAGTGACAGAAATAAAGCAGAATATGTGGTAAGGTGGTATCTAATAGCTGTGTTCAACTCACATCAAACAGAATTCCATTGTATTCTCTGTGAATCAGTTTTCAATTATGAATCTAGATAAAGCACATGTAACTAGGACACTGTTGCTTCAGATATTTTTTAAATTAAAATCACCCTCTTATGCTGTTTAATCAAACCTTCATTGAAGCTAAGTCCTTGTTTCACTGATATAAAATCCCATGCACCATGGGCTTGAATAGTTAGAATGGAAATTAAATTGTTCTAACTCATGGGATAGCGTTAGAAGACAAATTCCAAGCAGAAATTACATTATTTTTATTATTTACATCTGAGAAATTCCTGTAGTGTTCCACTAATTCTAAATGCTATGAAATATAAACAAGATAAGAAAATAAGAACATATACATTGCTATACTAGGACATACTAAAGGTCTATGTTAAGTGCCGCTGAAAATTTGCAACTAGTCCAATGATGCAGTTTAAGCAGTCAGCGGCCATCTATTCTCTTTGAATATCGGCCAGAATTTGTCTATCTAGGAGGGCATTGCAGAAACTGGCAAGATCCCAAAACAGTACATTTTATACTGCTTTTAGAAATAAGCAGTGGATTTTCTCCAAGTCCATTTTAATAATGGCTTATGGACTTTTCTTTTAGGAAACTAACCAAACCTTTTTTAAAACCCACTAAGCTAACTACTTTTACTACATTCTCTGGTAACAAGTTGAATGAAGAACTATTTTCTCCAATTCATTTTAAACTAGTAAAAAAGGCCCGTTTCTGTTTTAAAGGAAATGGGCGCTAGCAAGGGTTTCCTCGGAGTGGGTATGTTTGAGAGAGTGTGAATGTGCGAGTGTGTGTGACAGAGAGAGAGTGAGACTGGGTGCGAGTGTGTGTGTGTGAGAATGAGAGTATGTGCAAGGGTCCCCCCTCTCTCCCAGTTCCAGGGTCATTCCCCCCAGATATGTCTCCCATTTTAAAAGGGGTGTCCCCCCTCCCTCCCTCCCAGTTGCAGGGTCCTCCCCTGCATCCCTTCCTCCTTTTTTCCCAGTTGCAGGGTCCCCCCTCCCCCCTCCCAGTTGCAGAGTCTGTGTGTCTTCCCCCTCCTTTTGTCCAGTGGAAACAGCTGTAAAAATGGCAATGGAAAGCAGCTCCTAGGTTTCCTTTTTTTTTTTTTTTTTGAGTGTATATGAATGACGGCTGCTTTGGGGAGTGGAATCAGAGATTAACCAATGGGCTTCCTTGCTTACCATAGACTTGCTTTGTTCACTTCCACTCCTGTGTATAGAACGTCCTGCAGCATGTCATAGCAGCCAATCAGTGGCACTTCAGGAATGACATCACTTTTATCTACTCCACTTTCCTTTTCCACGGTTCCAGGCAGCCTCAGAACGTTGGAGGTGAGAATTATTATATAGGATGTACTACTTTGTAGCTTCATTGAATGCCTCCTTGTCCTAATATTTTTGGAAAGAGTTAACAAGTGATTCATGTCTACCCATTCCATCCCACTCATTATTTAATAGACCATTATCATATCTCCCCTCAGCCATCTTTTCTCCAAGTTGAAGAGGCTTAGCCACCTTAGCCTTTCCTCATAAGGGAGTCATCCCTATCATTTTTGTCACCCTTCTCTGTAATCTTTTCTAATTCCATTATCAGGCTTATTTTCGAAAGAGAAGGGCACCCATCTTTCGACACAAATTGGGAGATGGGCGTCCTTCTCTCAGGGTCGCCCAAATTGGCATAATCGAAAGCCGATTTTGGGCATCCCCAACTACTTCCCATCGCGGGGACGACCAAAGTTCCCAGGGGCGTGTCAGAGGCGTAGCGAAGGCGTCCTCAAGCGATAATGCAAAAATGAAGGGCGTCCCTGACTAACACTTGGCCGACTTTACTTGTGTTGCAGGAATGGATGCATGAATTTGTGGTACTTCAGGAGTCAAACAGCACACCAGAATGAGAGAGAAATCTTCTTTATTTGCCAGCAAACAAAGTAGAACATCAGCATTAAGTCTCTTCTTCTCTTTCTCAGCTCTCTGTGTCTTTGTGGCTTCTGTCTCAGCTGCTTCTCTTCTTATGCTGTCTTCTCCTTCTTCTGTCTGTTCCTTCTGTCCTTCTTTCTGACGTAAGCTGCTTCTGCTCCCACTTAAATACAGTTCTATCTAGCCTAGCCTAGCCCCCTTACTCTCCAATTGGTTAAGGAATAGATTGATTACCTTGCCTCAACCAATCAGCTCTATACAAATATCAGTTACATAGGTTCGATATTTCTCAAACTGACCTATGACCTGGGGGCCCCTCAAGCTAGACAATTGGGCTCCAGAACTCCTGCATGTTATTATGATTGATTTCTCATCTATAGCTTAACCTGGGTTCACTTAGAGGATAATGGATATTCTTACATTTATTATTCTCATATTCCTAGTACTAACTGCTAACTAAACTCTGGCATTCATTAAAGGGGTCAAGGGCCAGTCTTACTTAATGGCATAGCTTGTTATTACTTCCAGGACCATTCCTACATTTTACCTATAATTAATCAAGGAGAAGAGAGCTGACTAGTCCTGACCTCTTTTCACCTATCAGCTCCATACATCAAACCAGCCAGAACTATGGCTAAGTCAAACCATATGTTGATCTCTTCAACTACAGTTTTGCTTAGAAAGTCAGACAAAGAGTAATACAGAATTTAGAAAGACATTCTACACATTAACTACCAGAATAAAACATATTCTAAAATAAGCAGAATCAGTATTCCTTATAAGCCATATCTACATATTAAGAACTTCTAAAATCTAACTCATTTATATCTAGAATTATTTAGAATCTAACTAAACAGCATTTCAACCTAATCCTTTTAAATTGCCTGCAATATACCTTGTTCATAATAGGATACATATGTGTTTGCATTAGCAATCCATCAATCACAAGGGACAGAGTTTCATTTCTCACTGACCTTTCTAACCTTTAGCTTAGCCAAGCTAGACATTGCAAATAATCTGAACCATCTGGCATTCCTTCACTTACAGAGTGAAAGTTAGAATTAACAAATATGATTTCTTAGAATTATTCTTTGCCCACTGCCTCACTTGGTCCATTTTTTCTTACAACCAAGCCTCAAAAAGGTGCCCGAACTGACCAGATGACCACCGGAGGGAATCGGGGATTACTTTCCCTGACTCCCTCAGTGATGACTAACCCCCTCCCACCCTGAAAAGAACAACTTTAAAAACTTTTTTTGCCAGCCTCAAATATCATACTCAGGTCCATCGCAGCAGTATGCAGGTCCCTGGGGGGGGGGGGGGGGGGGGAGGTGTGTATGTGTATCAGCGGAGGCATAGCGAAGGTGTGAACATCCTTCTTTCAAACATTTTGGACATTCTGAACTGCCCCTCCCCCACAGGGACAGCCAAATTTCAAGGGAGTAGAGTGGAGGAGCGGCCTAGTGGTTAAAGCACTGATCTTGCAATCCAGAGGTGGCCAGTTCAAATCCCACTGCTGCTACTTGTGTCCAAAATCCAAATAAATAAAGGGGGTGTTGGAGGCATAGCAAAGGCATGGACATCCTTCTCACAGAAACATCCACATTTTGGACATCCTCAACTGCCCGTCACAGGGACAGAGGCATAGCGAAGGCACCTAACACTTGGGAAATCCTTCACCCATACCAAGTGCGTAGATACGTGGGGCCACGGGGGCCTGGGCCCCCATAGATTTGGCCCGGGACCCCCCTGCCGATGACCCTCTCGACCAGTGGTGTGCTGGTAAATGTTTAACAACAGGCTCTCTCCCCAGTCCACCTCTGCGCCCCCCCCCCATCCACCTCTGCGCCCCTCATCCACCTCTGCGCCCCCCCCCCCAAATTGCAGAGCTGGCTATAGCCGGGGAGAGAGCCGGGGGGGGGGGCAATCTAATTCATGTTTAATGTGGGATAAAATGCCATAAATAAGTACATAAAAATAAACTTTTAATCTTGGGCACCTGATTCTCAAAGTGGACATATTCCAAACACTATAATGAAAATAAAATGATTTTTTCTACCTTTGTTGTCTGGTGACTTTGTTTTTCTGATCATGCCGGCCCAGTATCTGATTCTGCTGCTATCTGTCCTCTTAACTCCATTTCCAGGGCTTCCTTTCCATTTATTTCTTTACTTTCCGCCTTTCTTCTTCATTTCTTGCCCTACATCTGTAAGTAAAAGCTGGGTCCTCTGCAGACTTGACTGTCCAGTGGATCCAGCTTCTGCCTATTTTCTCCATCCATGTGCAGTTATTCTCCTCTCTTTCTTTTCCCTCTTCTCATCTCCTTCCTCACTCTTCCCTCCCCTCCATCCATGTCCAGCATTTCTTCTCTCTCCCTTCCCTCTCCTCCATCCATGTCCAGCAACCCTCCTCTCCCCCCTGCCCTCCATCTACCCATGTCCAGCAGCAACCCTCCTCTCCCCTGCCCTCCATGCACCCATGTCCAGCAACCCTCCTCTCCCCTCTATCCACCAATATCCAGCGACCCTCCTCTCCCGCCCTGCCCTGCCCTCCATCTACCCATGTCCAGCAACCCTCCTCTCCCCTCCATCCATCCATGTCCAGAAACCCTCCTCCCCCTGCCCTCCATTCACCCATGTCCAGTGACCCTCCTCTCCCCCTGCCATCCACCCATGTCCAGCAACTCTCCTCCCCCTGCCCTCCATCCACCCATGTCCAGCGACCCTCCTCTCCCCTGCCCTCCATCCACCCACCCATGTCCAGCAACCCTCCTCTCCCCCTGCCATCCCCTCCATCCACCCATGTCCAGCAATCCTCATCTCCCCCCTGCCCTCCTCCCCTCCATCTGCCTTCTTCCAGACCACCCCGCTCCCCCGGTCGTCTATCATCCGTCTGCCCTCTGCAGCTCTGCTCCCCGATAGCCCTGGTTTCCTTCTTGCACCGCCGCCCTGCCTTTAAAAATTTTATTTTCCCTCGAGGCACGCTGGCGTTGAAGCGAAGGCAGCAGGCTCAGCTCGGTTCCAGCCTTCCCTTCCTTTGCATCATGGCTCCGCCCTCGCGCAATCAGGAAATACGTCAGGTGAGGGCGGAGCCATGGTGCGAAGGAAGGGAAGGCTGGAACCGAGCTGAGCCTGCTGTCTTCGCTTCAACGCCAACGTGCCTCGAGGGAAAATAAAATTTTTAAAGGCAAGACGGCGGCGCAAGAAGGAAACCAGGGCTATCAGGGAGCAGAGCTGCAGAGGGCAGACGGATGATGGACGACCCGGGGAGCAGAGGCGAGCCGGCTCGCAAGATGCCAATAAATTTAACAACAGGCTCTTGCGAGCCGGTGTGAGCCGGCTCCAGCACACCACTGCTCTCGACCCCCCCCTCCTGCCATCAACCTGCCATTGCCGTCTGCTACCTTTGCTGGCAAGGGACCCCAACCCCCACCAGCCGAGGTCCTCTTCTTCCTTCCTTCTGTTTCTGAATCTGACGTCCTGCACGTACAACTCGAAACATACTCATACTCAGAAACAGAACGAAGGAAGACGAGGACCTCGGCTGGCGGGGGTTGGGGTCCCCTGCCAGCAAAGGTAGGCAACAGCGATGGCGGGAGAGGGTTGGCGGCAGAAGGGGGGATCGAGAGGGTCATCGGCATGGGGGGGGGTCAAAGTTGTTGGTGCTAGTGGTGGCGGTGGCGGGGGGTCGGCGGCGCCGGGGGGGGGGGCTAAAATGTGCCCCCTCACCTCGGGCTCTGGACCCCCCTCCCGCCGAAGTCTGGCTATGCCCCTGACCCATACTAAAAAAAAAAGACGTCCCTGATGAGCACTTGGACATTTTCACCTGGACTTGTGTTTTTTTAAGGTTGTAGATGGCTATTATACATGCAGCTTGTCTGCGTGTATGAAGCCGTCTTTGGCATGTGCAGAGCAGCCACTCATAACGCTTGGCTGCTCTGCACTGGTTTCCCCTCCTTAGGAAGGAAATTGTGTGCAAATGAGTTAACATTGAGCAGCTCATTTGCATGTGATTTCCTTCATGCATGCCCGTTCCTTTCCGAATCGTTGAGGGATCTGTAAGGGAAGGGCTTTTTCTGTTCAGTTAGTGCATCAGTTAGTCCACTGCAGTGCCCCCTAGGGTGCCTGGTTGGTGTCCTTGCATGTCAGGGGGACCAGTGCACTACGAATGCTGGCTCCTCCCATGACCAAATGAGTTGGATTTGGTCATTTTTGAGATGGGCGTCCTTGGTTTCCATTATGGCCGAAAACCGGGGATGATCATCTATAAGGTCGACCATCTCAACATTTATGTCAACCATCTCTAAGGTCGACCTAACAGTTGAGATTTGGGCGTCCTCGACCGTATTATTGAAACAAAAGCTGGACGCCCATCTTGTTTCGATAATACGGGTTTTCCCACCCCTTCGGCAGGACGTCCTGCAAGGACGCCCTCAGGAAAACTTGGGCTCCCCATTTGATTATGCCCCTCCACATCTTTTTTGAGATGTGGTGACCAGAACAGCACACAACATTCGAGGTGCAATCACACCATGGAGCGATACAAAGGCATTAAAATGTCCTCATTTTTGTTTTCCATTCCTTTCCTAATAATACCTAACATTCTATTTGCTTTCTTAGCCGCCGCTGTACACTGAGCAGAGGGTGTCAACGTATCACCAACAATGACACCTAGATCCCTTTACTGGTTAGTGACTCCTAATGTGGAACCCTGCATTATATAGCTATAATTCAGGTTCCTCTTTCCCACATGCATCACTTTGCACTTGCTCACATTAAACGTCATCTGCCATTTGGATGCCCAGTCTCCCAGTCTCATAAGGTCCTCTTGTAATTTTTCACAATCCTCTTGCGATTTAACAATTTTGAATAATTTTGTGTCATCAGCAAATTTAATTACCTCACTAGTTACTCCCATCTCTAGATCATTTATAAATATGTTAAAAAGCAGCGGTTGCAGCACAGACCTCTGGGAAACCCACTATCTACCCTTTTCCATTGAGAATACTGACCATTTAACCCTACTTTCTGTTTTCTATCTTTTAGAAAGTTTTTAATCCATAATAGTACACTACCTCCTATCCCATTACTCTCCAATTTCCTCTGGAGTCTTTCATGAGATAGATTGTCAAATGCTTTTGAAAATCCAGATACATAATATCGACCAGCTCACCTTTATCCACATGTTTGTTCACCCCTTCAAAGAAATATAATAGATTGGCGAGACAAGATTTCCCTTCACTAAATACATGTTGGCTTTGTCTCATTAATCCATTCCTTTGAATTTGCTCTGTAATTTTGTTCTCTATAATAGTCTCTACCATTTTGCCTAGCACCGACGCCAGATTCTATAATTTCCCGGATCACATCTGGAACTTTAAAAAAAAAATTGGTGTTACATTGGCCACCCACCAATCTTCCGTTACCATGCTTGATTTTAAACATACATTACATATTCCTAACAATAGTTCTACACGTTCATTTTTCAATTCAATCAGTACTCTGGGATGAATACCTTCCGGTCCAGGCAATTTGCTACTGTTCAATTTGTCAAATTGTGCCACTACATCTTCCAGGTTAATAGAGATTTCATTCAGTTTCTCTGACTATCTTTTCTGGCATGAGTATCTCTCCCAAAAAAAAAAAAAAAATATATATATATATATATATATATATATATATATATTCTCAGGGCACAGACCATATAAGTCTTGTCCTAAACGTTATGAAGCTAACGTCGAAGCCCCTTAAAATGTACACTCCAGCCCATTCCTATCTATTCAGTCATGATCAGAGTGTAGACCGTAGAAATCTACCAAGCACCAGTTTTGCTTTGAATTCCATTACCGTTTTCATCTCCACCACCTCCCGCATTCCACATATCCACCACCCTCTCTGTGAAAAAATACTTCCTGACATTACTCCTGAGTCTGCTCCCCTTCAACCTCAATTCATGTCCTCTAGTTCTACCGCCTTCCCATCCCCAGAAAAGGTTTATTTGCAGATTAATACCTTTCAAATATTTGGTCGCCTGTATCTGTATCATATCACTCCTGTTTTTTCTTTCCTCCAAAGTATGCATGTTGAAGTCGGCAAGTCTCTCCTGATACGGTTTGCAATGTAAATCCCATGCCATTTTCGTAGCTTTTCTTTGCACTGCTTCCAGTCTTTTTACATCCTTAGCTAGTTACGGCCTCCAAAACTGAACACAATACTCCAAGTGGGGCCTCACCAATGACTTGTAGACGGGCATCAATACCTCCTTTCTTCTGGTAGTTATACCCCTTTCTTTGCAGCCTAGCTGTCGCCTTGTCACATTGTTTCTTCACCTTCAGATCCTCAGACACCAACACCCCAAGGTCTCTCTCCTGAGTCGAGCTTACTAATCTCTCCCCTCCTTTCCGGTATCGCTCTTTCAGGTTTCTCCACCCTGGCACCTGGTCAAAAGAAACCAATCAAAAGAAACCAGACAAAAAAGTTCCAAACAAAAAAAGGTTCCTGACATAAAAGTCCTTGACAAAATAGACTCCTGACAAAAGGACCTGATGAAATAGATTTACTGAGAAAGTCAACGGCTTGTCACTTGAAAGTCCTGGCACCTGCCTACGGCTTGGCTTCACTATCCACACTTTGTATCTAGTGAGAATCATAAATCTGCTTGAGAACATAATCCAGCTTGATTAAGGAGGTTTCCCTGCCCTGTTTTGTGTAGAGTCTATTTTGTCTTGGGTTTTTTGGGTTAGGGTTTTTTTTGTCATGGTCTGTTTTGGTTTTAGTCTGTTTTGTTGGGGGGTTTGTGTCAGGTTTTTTTTTTGTATGGTCTATTATGTCAGGGTGCCCTCCACCTCAAGTACATCACTCTACACTCTACACAGGACCTCACTTTGTTGTATTACTCTTTCAACATTTTAAATCACTTATTCACATTATATTGAGTGGAAAAATTGAATCCTATGAAATTTTCTTATGCTTGAAAAATGTATTTATTTATCTTGATAAAATCTAGCTGATTAATGCAATGTTCACATACAGTGGGGGAAATAAGTATTTGATCCCTTGCTGATTTTGTAAGTTTGCCCACTGACAAAGACATGAGCAGCCCATAATTGAAGGGTAGGTTATTGGTAACAGTGAGAGATAGCACATCACAAATTAAATCCGGAAAATCACATTGTGGAAAGTATATGAATTTATTTGCATTCTGCAGAGGGAAATAAGTATTTGATCCCCCACCAACCAGTAAGAGATCTGGCCCCTACAGACCAGGTAGATGCTCCAAATCAACTCGTTACCTGCATGACAGACAGCTGTCGGCAATGGTCACCTGTATGAAAGACACCTGTCCACAGACTCAGTGAATCAGTCAGACTCTAACCTCTACAAAATGGCCAAGAGCAAGGAGCTGTCTAAGGATGTCAGGGACAAGATCATACACCTGCACAAGGCTGGAATGGGCTACAAAACCATCAGTAAGACGCTGGGCGAGAAGGAGACAACTGTTGGTGCCATAGTAAGAAAATGGAAGAAGTACAAAATGACTGTCAATCGACAAAGATCTGGGGCTCCACGCAAAATCTCACCTCGTGGGGTATCCTTGATCATGAGGAAGGTTAGAAATCAGCCTACAACTACAAGGGGGGAACTTGTCAATGATCTCAAGGCAGCTGGGACCACTGTCACCACGAAAACCATTGGTAACACATTACGACATAACGGATTGCAATCCTGCAGTGCCCGCAAGGTCCCCCTGCTCCGGAAGGCACATGTGATGGCCCGTCTGAAGTTTGCCAGTGAACACCTGGATGATGCCGAGAGTGATTGGGAGAAGGTGCTGTGGTCAGATGAGACAAAAATTGTGCTCTTTGGCATGAACTCAACTCGCCGTGTTTGGAGGAAGAGAAATGCTGCCTATGACCCAAAGAACACCGTCCCCACTGTCAAGCATGGAGGTGGAAATGTTATGTTTTGGGGGTGTTTCTCTGCTAAGGGCACAGGACTACTTCACCGCATCAATGGGAGAATGGATGGGGCCATGTACCGTACAATTCTGAGTGACAACCTCCTTCCCTCCGCCAGGGCCTTAAAAATGGGTCGTGGCTGGGTCTTCCAGCACGACAATGACCCAAAACATACAGCCAAGGCAACAAAGGAGTGGCTCAGGAAGAAGCACATTAGGGTCATGGAGTGGCCTAGCCAGTCACCAGACCTTAATCCCATTGAAAACTTATGGAGGGAGCTGAAGCTGCGAGTTGCCAAGCGACAGCCCAGAACTCTTAATGATTTAGAGATGATCTGCAAAGAGGAGTGGACCAAAATTCCTCCTGACATGTGTGCAAACCTCATCATCAACTACAGAAGACGTCTGACCGCTGTGCTTGCCAACAAGGGTTTTGCCACCAAGTATTAGGTCTTGTTTGCCAGAGGGATTAAATACTTATTTCCCTCTGCAGAATGCAAATAAATTCATATACTTTCCACAATGTGATTTTCCGGATTTAATTTGTGATGTGCTATCTCTCACTGTTACCAATAACCTACCCTTCAATTATGGGCTGCTCATGTCTTTGTCAGTGGGCAAACTTACAAAATCAGCAAGGGATCAAATACTTATTTCCCCCACTGTATGTTTATACAATCCAAACAATGACATTGCGTGCCTTTTGAGAAGATGGGTGTCCTTCTCTCAGGGTTGCCCAAATCGGCATAATTGAAAGCCGATTTTTGGCTTCCTCATCTGCTTTCCGTCGCGGTGATGACCAAAGTTCACGAGGGTGTGTCGGAAGTGTACCGAAGGTGGGACGGGGATATGGTTAAGAGATGGGCATCCTCGGCTGATAATGGAAAAAAGAAGGTTTCCCTGATGAGCATTTGGTCGATTTTACTTGGTCCATTTTGTTTTCACGACCAAGCCTTGAAAAGGTGCCCGAACTGACCATATGACCACCGGAGGGAATCGGGGATGCCCTCCCCGTACTCCCCCAGTGGTCACTAACCCCTTCCCACCCAAAAGCAAAAATGTAAAAGCATTTTTTTCAGCCTCTATACCAGCCTCAAATGTCATACCCAGCTCCATCACAGCAGTATGCAGGTCCCTGGAGCAGTTTTTAGTTCCTGCAGTGCACTTCAGGCACGTGCACCAAAGCCCATTCCCCCCTACCTGTTACACTTGTGGTGGTAAATGTTGAGCCCTCCAAACCCCCCCCCCCAAAACCCACTGTACCCACATGTAGGTGCCCCCCTTCACCCCTTAGGGCTATGGTAGTGGTGCACAGTTGTGGGGAGTGGGTTTTGGGAAGGGGGGTTGGAGGGCTCAGCACCGAAGGTAAGGGAGCTATGCAGCTGAGAGCAATTTGTGAAGTCCACTGCAGTGCTGCCTAGGGTGCCCGGTTGGTGTCCTGGCATGTGAGGGGGACCAATGCACTATGAATACTCGCTCCTCCCACGACAAAATAGCTTGGATTTGGTCGTTTTTGAGATGGGCGTCCTCGGTTTCCATTATCGCCGAAAACCAGGAACAACCATCTCAAAAACGACCTAAGGACGACCATCTCTAAGGTCGTCCTAAATTTAATGATTTGGGCGTCCTCGACCGCATTATCGAAACGAAAGATAGACGCCCATCTTGTTTCGATAATACGGGTTGCCCCGCCCCTTTACGGCGCCATCCTGCAAGGATGCTGTCATGACAACTTGGGAGCCCCTTTCGATTATGCCCCTCTATGTATTTTATATTGATAATATAGCATAGGTATATGGGAGAGTTATTTCCCCTGTTTGGTAATTATTAAATTTTAACTGCCAGACCCTCGACCATTCTTCTAATGTTTGGAGATCCCTTCTTACTGTTTCTACTCCCTCCAGGGTATCCACTCTATTGGCTATTTTCATGTCATCCGCTAAAAGGCAACCCTTTCCTTCCAACCTTTCAGCAATGTCATCCACAAATATATTAAACAGAATAGGCCCCAGCACCGACCCCTGAGGAACTCCACTGCTCACCTTCCTTTCCTCAGAGCGGATTCCATTTACCACCTCCCTCTGCCACCTGTCGGTCAACCAGTTTCTTATCCAGTTCACCACTTTCAGTCCTAAGTTCAGCCTTTTCAGTTTATTCACAAGTCTTCTGTGGGGGACTGTATCAAAGGCTTTGCTGAAATCCAAGTAGATTACATCTAGCACATGTCCTTTATCCAGTTCTTTGGTCACCCAGTCCAAGAACTCAATAAGATTTGTTTGGCAGGATTTTCCTTTGGTAAAGCCATGTTGCCTCTGGTCCTGTAATCCATTGGTTTCTAGAAAGTTAACTATCCTTTCTTCAGCAGCAACTCCATTATTTTTCCTTCCACCAACGAGAGACTTACTAGTCTGTAGTTTCCCACTTCTTCCCTGTCTCCACTTTTGTGAAGAGGGACCACATCCACTCATCTCCAATCCCGCGGAACCTCTCCTGTCTCTAAAGATCTATTAAATAAATCTTTAAGAGGTCCCACCAGTACCTCTCTGAGCTCCCTCAGTATCCTGGGATGTATCCCATCCGGCCCCATAGCCTTGTCCACTTTCAGATTCTCCAACTGTTTATAAACTCTTTCTTCCGTAAATGGCGCAGTATCCACTCCATTCCCAGATGTTCCCTCAGCAGCCAACCGCAGTCCTTCACCAGGATTTTCCTCCGTGAACACCAAAGAGAAGTAATTGTTTAGCAAGTTTGCTTTATCTTCATCACTCTCCACATAGCCATTCTTATCATCTTTCAGTCTCGCAATTCCATTCTTTTCGTTTCTCCTTTCTCCAGTATATCTGAAAAAGGTCTTGTCACCTCTCTTTACATATTTAACTATTTTTTCTTGCTACTTGTTTGGAGAACCATATAGGCTTCCTGCTTCTCTTGTTTTTGTTTACTTTCCTTGCATAAAGATCAGTTGCCATAGCTATAGCAGCCTTTAGGTTTGACCACTGATTTTCCACATCTCCTGTGCTTTCCCACGCTAAGAGCTCCTTCTTCAGGTATTCCCCCATTTTATCAAAATCAGTACGTCTGAAATCCAGTACTTTGAGTTTTGTGCGTCCGCACTCTGCCTTTGCCCTTATATCAAACCATACTGTATGATCATACTGTATGATGTAATGATGTAATGATGATCACTATTACATAGGAGGGCACCAACCCAGATATTGAAAACACTTCCTCCATTCGTGAGCACTAGATCCAGCATCCAGGGCCCTAAGAAAACAGGACTTAGGGCCCTGTTTACTAAGCCACACTGTAGGCACACTAACTTTGTAGCATATGGGTGTCTCTAGCATTAGCACACAAATGTTTAGAGTGTGCTAAAAGGTTAGTGCGCCTTTAGTAAAGAGGGCCCTTAAAGTCCTAACACAGGTTGATAACTTTGCCCCAAATGTAGCTAAAAGCACAGTGTTATTGAACAATTTTAATCCTATTGATGATAGACAATTCTCAGCCAGTTTGTGTGTACAAGTTGTTATTCACTCAGTAAATAAATTTGAAATTTGCCCTAAATGAGTTCAGTATTACGCCTTTCTGTTCAACCACATTTACAATTATTGATACATGATGCGTTGGTATTGCTGGATAGCAAAATGATGTTATTTCTGTTACACTATTTCTGTTTCTTTTTATTTAAATTCCAGCAGATCAAGAACATTGAATCAATTGGAAAGGAAAACAAGACCTCAGTCACAGAATTCATTCTCATGGGATTCTCTGATCACCCTCACTTACAGCTCCTCATTTCTGGCATTGTTTTCTTGATCTTCCTGATCTCTGTGCTCGGAAACTTCATGTTTTTGATGTTGGTGTGTGCTGACCCTCACCTGCAAAAGCCCATGTACTTCTTCCTCAGTAACCTGTCCTTCGTAGATATTGGTAACTCCTCTGTCACCCTCTCTACACTGCTGCACAGCCTTATGACAGGGGAGTCACTAATTTCATTTACTCTATGTGTAGCACAATTTTACTTCTTTGTTTCTTTCATAGCAACAGAATTTTTCCTTCTTAGTGCCATGGCCTATGATCGATATGTTGCTATCTGTGACCCTTTACGTTACACACTTATCATGAACAGGAGAGCCTGTGTCCTTCTGGCATCTATGTCTTGGATAATTGCATTTCTGAGTATGGTACTCCTGGGATTTTTAATATCTCAGGTCAATTTCTGCAAGGGCAATGTGATTAACCATTTTTTCTGTGATTTCACAGCACTAATGAAACTCTCCTGTGGTGATGTATTCTACATTGAAGTTGTGCTATTTACTGAAGGGGTTACTCTGACAATTATTCCTTCCATACTAACCCTTATATCCTATATCTTCATTATCTCCAGTATCTTGAAAATCCGTTCTGCAAAGGGAAGACGTAAAGCCTTCTCCACCTGCTCCTCCCACCTTACTGTCATTTGTCTGTTCTATGGGACTTTGTTCTGTATATACCTCAGACCATCTTCAACATATTC
Organism: Microcaecilia unicolor; assembly: GCF_901765095.1. Taxonomy (NCBI): domain Eukaryota; kingdom Metazoa; phylum Chordata; class Amphibia; order Gymnophiona; family Siphonopidae; genus Microcaecilia; species Microcaecilia unicolor. The sequence continues at coordinate 320,410,932 of NC_044033.1, forward strand.
CCCAGGCCAAATTAAACTCTTCTCTCTGCTGTACACAGCTCTGATTCCAATGTTAAACCCTATGATTTATAGCCTGAGAAATCAGGATGTGAAAAAAGCCCTCACTAAAGTCATAGGTATGAACCACATTAAGGATGCCAGCTGCCATTTTCCTGTTATGTATGTTGTTAGAAATAATCCATCTCTGTAAATGTCATCAAATATAAAAACGCTTTCAAGCTTATTATAATCGATGGTCAAGGCCCATAAATATAGCTATCTGTTTTTTGGGAGGAGAAGGGTCAAGGGGGAGGAAGATCTGATTAATAGTTACCCTCAACTTCCCTTTACATTTTTATTATTCTTTTATTTAGATTTCTTTTCTTTTCTCTAGCCTTTGCTTTTTAATTCATTTTTTCCTTTTTTACATTTCTTCTCCCCTCTGATTTTTCAGTTTCTTTCTTCTGTTATCTATTCTCACAGGGGCCCTTCTACTAAGACGCACTGAAAAGTGGCCTGCGCTGGTGTAGGCGCGTGTTTTGGCATGTGTTTTTTCAGCCTGCCTGGAGAAAAGGCCGTTTTGTGGCCAAAAATGGATATGCAGCAAAATTAAAACCAGTATGCGTCCATTTTCGGCCTCAGACATGTATATGTATACCTTGGAGGAAAGGAGAAACAGGGGTGAAATGATTCATTCCACTCACCGCTGAAGCAGTCAACCAAGCGATTAAAAAGTTCTCCAAGACTCATTGTAAATTGGACATCTGCCCTAGTCACCTATTAAAATCTGCACCCCACCACTTCACAACAGACCTCACATCCCACTTAAACTACATGCTTCAACATGGTCTCTTCTCCAAGGAAAACGGCAATATCCTACTCACCCTAATTCCAAAAGATACCAAGAAAAAAAAAAAAGAATATCACCAACTACCGCCCAGTAGCATCAATCCCACTAGTAGTCAAACTGATGGAAAGCATGGTAACCAAACAACTGACTACATAAATAATCCACGAATCAAACTCAGGATTCCGCTCCAACCACAGCACCGAAACAGTTCTAATTACTCTCCTAGCCAAATTCAAACAAGAGATTGCAACAGGCAAAAGTGTACTTCTCCTACAATTCGACGTCTAGTGCATTCGACATGGTAAATCAGACAATCCGCAAATGAACCTTTTCCGGAAAATGGAAGGCAGTAGAACTAGAGGACATGAATTGAGGTTGAAGGGGGGCAGACTCAGGACTAATGTCAGGAAGTATTTTTTCACGGAGAGGGATGGTTCTGCAGAATCTTAGCGGAGATTGGGTGGTGACGCTGGTAATTGGGAAACAAAATCGGAGCTGGGCAGACCTCTACGGTCTACACCCTGATCGTAACTGGATAGGGATGGGCTGGATTGTAAATTTTAAGGGGCTTCGTCATTAGCTTCAGAACTTAGTACAAGAACAGTGCTGGGCAGACATCTACGGTCTGTGCCCTGAGAAAGACATAAGTACATAAGTAATGCCATACTGGGAAAAGACCAAGGGTCCATCGAGCCCAGCATCCTGTCCACGACAGCGGCCAATCCAGGCCAAGGGCACCTGGCAAGCTTCCCAAATGTACAAACATTCTATACATGTTATTCCTGGAATTGTGGATGTTTCCCAAGTCCATTTAGTAGCGGTTTATGGACTTGTCCTTTTTCAACTCTGCTAAGCTAACCGCCTTCACCACTTTCTCCGGCAACGAATTCCAGACAAGGACAAATCAAACTCGGGTATACATATAAAGTATCACATACCATGTAAAATGAGTTTATCTTGTTGGGCAGACTGGATGGACTGTACAGGTCTATGTTACTATGTTACTATGAGACCTTACCGCCACTCATTGACTTAGCGGTAAGGTCTCACTAACCGGGCCATGAGCATCAGCACACGTAAACTGTCGATTACCACTGGGTAAGCACCACACGGTAGAAAATAGAAAATATTCTACTGCGTGTTTTAGGACTCACATCAAAAATTGAATTATCGCCCAGGGGCACGCGGTAGCCAGGAAGTAGTTCCAATTTGATGCGTGTTGAAAATGTGTAGGCACCTACGCACCTTAGTAAAAGGGCCCCAAAGTATTTCTTCTACATTTTTTCCATTCTGTCATCTTTCTATTGCTTATGCTATAGGTACTATTTTTTATGTTTTCCCATTCTCTTTCACACACCTCTTGCTCCTAAGTTCTCCTTCTTTTGCACTCTCCATAATAAACTTATTCTTCACTTCTTTCCCTCCTCTTTTCCTCCACCCCTGCTTCTCTATCCTCCACACTACCTTCTCTCTCCTACCTTTTCTTTCCATTTCTGCCCCCAACTAATTTCTCCTTCCCTTCTTTCTCTCAGCTCTTCTTCCTCTCCTCTCCTCTCCCTCCTTTCCTCCTTACTCGTTCTCTATCTCCTTTTGCCTGTTCCCATATATGTTCCATTTATTTCTTTCCCTTCTTCAAACCCCCTCTATCTCTATCCTTCATCCTCCTTTTCCCATCTCTCATCTTTCACCATTCAAGCACTCTCTGTTCTCTCCCCTCCCCCTAAAATACAGGTCTGAAATCTTAGGCTACTTCTAGACTCATCACTTACTTGATCTCAACTATTTCAGGCACCATTTAAAAACTCTTTCTATCACCTGTGGCAACTACAAAATGTGTCTCAATATATTGAGAAGAAGAATCTAATCATAGTAGCCCATGCCGTGATAATTTTACAGCTAGACTACTGTAATGCCCTGTCATTGTATTGGAGAATTGTATGAAAAATATTTATATGTGGATTGTACATAATTATTTTGAAAATGAGTTATCTACAGAATTGATCAACAAACTTTTGAATCTGAAATTAATAGTTAAATTGGAGGTTAAAACTTTAGGAGTGTAACTGGCATCTTTACTTACAATGGATACACAAGGGCAAAACTGAAGATGGTTTGGCAATTAATCATTGTATAAAATTGGACCCTGTGCTTAGATAGCATGAGTTGGGGTAACTCACATGATAACTTGCTCCCATATGATTTTAAGAGAGCAATTGAAAACCTGTATATTAAAGATTATTGCTTTTTTATGAGAATAAGTGAAGCTGATTTTGTATTACTTATTGATTTGAATGGAGTAGGGCATTTGATATTGTATACCTTTTTACTTTGTCAAATATTTTAATGTTTATATTTTGTAATCCTCTCTGAAAATGGGCTATAAAATCATCTATCAAATTAAATTAAATTATTGTATTAGTCAGACCACAGAGAGTTTGAACCAATTCCAACTAATGCTACACATTGATGATAGAGGCTTGCAAGTGACGTGACCACTTCACATCCTTCCTGAAAAACTAGCACTGGCAACCAGTACATTTAAAACTCTGATTTTCAAGACTCTCAGACAAAGTGGGCCAGAGTACCTAAAGAATAAGTTTGCCCTCTACATACATTTGAGACCTCTAAAGTTCTCTCAAGGAAGCATCCCTAATGGTATAGTCATCAAAAGAAATCATGTGACATAATACCTGTCAGCTAGCATTCTCAGAAATAGCCCCAGATACTCTGGAATTCACTCACCAGAAGAGCTACACTTTAATCAAGGCTACATCTACTTCAAGAAGAAGGTGAAACTTGAATGTTCTTTCAAACTTTGAGGGGTGAATTCTATATATGACACCAAAAAATTGATACTGATAAAAAGCACTGTTCTATAAACCGTGTTTAAAGATAGGCAAGGATTGGATCTTTGGAGATCCAAGATGGTGATCGGGAGGGACATGTGAGCACCAGCTCCTGACTCACTACCGCTGAATATCAAGTGAGAACCTTCCCTTTTGCATTATGGGGAAGAGAAAGGGCAAACCCAACGTACCTAGCTCCACAGGTCAGGTAAACCCTGTTTCCACCCGACAGGCAACATTGGAGGAGTCTGGTTTGATGCTCCAGAGGACTCAGGATGGCGCTTCGAGGGGTCCGGTAGAGATATCGGACCTCAGCGTCGAGGGAGTGACTCTTAGTCCCCCTCCGATGACAACACCCTCGAGGCCAGGAGGAGAGCTGTTAGCTATGATCGGACAACCAACGGGAACTCCCGGAAATGGAACCCCTGCGGTTAGTGGTGGAGACCCCATAGCTACTTCGTCCCCGGTACAAACAACTGTGCAATCCGGCTTGGTGCCTGTGCATACCCGGGGAGAACCCTCCGTGAGAATTGGGGAAATTGTAAGACCGACGGTTGTCACAATGGATTCCATATGGGAAGCGATCCAAGGTTTAAACGCCACGTTACTACAAGTAGCTGAATGCTTACGAGCAGATGTGGGGAAATTATCTCAAGAACAGACTGAACTGGCGGATAAGGTTACTGAGTAGGTAACCAGAACGGACTCCTTAGAAAGTGAGGTAAAATCTGTTAAAATGTCTATTCTAATGGTTATTAAAGACAATAACTTCCAAAGGAAAAAAGTTGATTATATGGAGAACCAAATGAGGAGGAATAACCTCCGTTTTTTGAACTTTCCTAAGTCCCCCCTAATTCCAGCTAAAGAAATGTTGAAAAAATATTTTAATGAAGTTTTGGGTATTCCTTCAGAAGCATTTCCTCCTCTGACTAGGGTGTTCTACATTTCTGGCGCTGGAACTGGTAATCTGCAAGTGCCTCAGACTGATGTAAATTTAACACAGTTTTTGGAAAGTTCACTGGAAGTTATTACGGAAAGGACAACGTTGCTGGTATCATTTGCCTTAGAGCTGGACCGCAATAATATATTTAGATTGTTTTTCCGCCATATCACTACTCCTTTTCTGGATTCAAAATTTCAAGTTTTCCAGGATCTCTCACGAGAAACACAAAAACGAAGAAAATACTTTTTATTATTGAAACCAAGGGTCCTACAATTGGGGGGGGGGGGGGGACCTTTATATTGAAATTTCCCTGTAAATGTCATATTTCTTTAGAATCCACTAATTATATTTTTTTTGACCCAGGAAAGCTTACAGAATTCATTGTTAGTAAAGAGTAACGTGATGTTAACATTGGACAATAACGCTAAATCGGCTGCATCAACCTGAATCCTTACTCCCCCCCCCCCCCCCCCATGTTTTGAGTTAAATTTTTGGTCATTTAGACTAATTAATTTAAGTTCCTGGTTCTTGGATCGAATAAGGTAGTTTGATGTGGACAAACATATAAATTTGAATTGTATTTGTTTGAATTTGCCTAAGAATATGTTTTCTTAATTCTGAATTTATGTATATGGCATAAATGTAATTATAAAAAGTGATAAATAAAGAATAAAAAAAAAAAGATAGGCAAGGATTATAGATTAACGCTTTATACCCAGGAATCACAGCTAACTTTAAGCTCAGCCATTTGCACTAACTGAAACGTGGTGCAAATATTGTTACATATCCCCCCTCATTCTATAACAACATGCATCAATGTTAAGATGTTAAGAACACCCTGTTCTGCCCATGATTCTCCCATTTCTTTGCCCCCTTTTTGAGCTACTACTACTTAACACTTCTAAAGCGCTACAAGGGTTACGCAGCACTGTACAGTTTAACAAAGAAGGACAGTCCCTGCTCAAAGGAGCTTACAATCTAATGCACAAAATGTGCAGTCAATCAAATTGGGGCAGTCTAGATTTCCTGAATAGAGGTATAATGGTTAGGTTCCGAAGGCGACATTGAAGAGGTGGGCTTTGAGCAAGGATTTGAAGATGGGCATGGTGGGGGCTTGGCATATGGGCTCAGGAAGTTTATTCCAAGCATAGGGAGAGGCGAGGCAGAAAGGGAAGAGCCTGGAATTGGCGGTGGTGGAGAAGGGTACAGAGAAGAGGGATTTGTCCTTTGAGCGGAGGTTTCGGGTAGGAGCGTAAGGGGAGATAAGGGTAGAGAGGTAATTAGGGGCTGCAGATTGAGTGCATTTGTAGGTTAGTAGGAGAAGCTTGAACTGTATGCGGTACCTGATCGGAAGCCAGTGAAGTGACTTGAGGAGAGGGGTGATATGAGCATATCGGTCCAGGAGGAAGATAAGACGTGCAGCAGAGTTCTGAACGGATTGAAGGGGGGCTAGATGGCTAAGTGGGAGACCAGCGAGGAGTAGGTTGCAGTAATCAAGGCGACAGGTAATGAGAGAGTGGACGAGAGTTCGGGTGGTGTGCTCAGAGAGGAAAGGGCGAATTTTGCTGATGTTATAGAGAAAGTAGCAACAGGTCTTGGCTGTCTGCTGGATACGCGCAGAGAAGGAGAGGGAGGAGTCGAAGATGACTCCAAGGTTGCGGGCAGATGAGACGGGGAGGATGAGGGTGCCATTGACTGAGATAGAGAGTGGAAGGAGAGGAGAAGTGGGTTTGGGTGGAAAGACAATAAGCTCTGTCTTCACCATGTTCAGTTTCAGGTGGCGGTTGGACATCCAGGCAGCAATGTCGGATAAGCAGGCTGATGTGGATTTGCACTAAATGAAGCATGATGCAAATGTTGATGTGTATCCTCCTCATTCGATAACAACGTGCATAAATGTTAGGAATACCCCATTCCGCCCATGGCCTTCTCATTTCTGTGCCTCCTTTTTGAACTCGTATGTAAAATTTAGGTGTGTGTCCTGAGATTAAATTTATGTGTGCATATTTAATAAATCTAATTAGTGCCAATATTTGATTGTTAAGAAAAAAATTATCAGTGCTAACTAGTTTGTTATTCAATTAAATTGCATGAGCAAATTGGGACATGTCCCAATTTGCACACACATGTTTAGAGACTTTTCTAGAATTTAGGTGTTAAAGTCTATGTTGACTCATCATCCACATACACTGCATCTGGACTAGCTTGCTACTTACCATGTAACTGAGACCAGTTCCACATACCTTAAACAACTGTTCATAGAATTTGCCTTCAATCTATTCATGAATTTATTTATCACATTACCTTTCCCCTACCCATCTTGTCTGTCTATATGTCCTAGTTGCTGTTGTCCCCTCTGCTGCCTATGTTTTCACTGTATTATACTGATATTATAAGCAACATAACTATATTATTTGAATGCTTTAATGTGTTGCCTATTAAAGTCTTTCATTTGTATTGTGCAGACATCAGCAGCAGCAGTAGCGCTATATAAATGATAAGTAGTAGTATTAGTATATGAATATTCTACCATGCTGCCTATTATGGTATATCATTTGTATTCTGCTGACAATTGTCATATTTCTGTTATGTAAATATACTATTATAATATATCATATTATTGTCATTATTAGGATTTAACATGCCTATTTCCAACTTGACTTCATTGTTTTAACAGTTTTATATTGACTCAGTCATTTTACTATTGTAATGATGTTAATACAATGCATATCAAGCTATATATAGAGAGGAAGAGAGAGAGAGAGAGAGAGAGGAAGAGAGAGAGAGAGAGAGAGAGAGAGAGAGAGAGAGAGAGAGATGTATTCTCTTTTCCGGAACCTTTTCAGCTTCCTTGCACCTAATGTTGCTCTATTTTCCATTCTGTATATATTCCCGGAGTTGGTACTCTCGTCTCCAAAACCTGTAAGCCACATGGAGCCAACTGCTATGTAGGAAAATGTGGGATTCAAATGTAATAAGTTAAAAAAAAAATATATATATATATCCATTTAAGTGCATGTTGGATAAGCGCATGCTCTGTTTAACTGCATGCCGTACTTCGGTCCCGTTTTTGGTGCCATCAATTTCTATAGGGACAAACTTAAGTTTAGCGCACCACTGATAAGTGCAAGATTCACTTATATGCATGGTTTAAGACCACTCCTCTGCAGAGAAGACTCAGCATAAGTGCGTGCACGGAATATGGAAGCCGATTGGAGCGTGACAACCAACGAGATTTCAAATTTACCACCCCTTTAACTGCCACAGGCAGAATAAGTGAAAGAATGTTGCTAGAGTGTATACTGGGGTCGTCGTTGTCGTTGCGCAGAACTGTAAGACTTTAACACTGGCTTAACGAATAGAAGTTCTTAAAAAATTTGAAAACAAAGTCAAGCATCTATTGCTAAAAAATATGGTGTCAATCCCAGTCAAATTTCACATATCTTGAAGCAGAAAGACCAGCTTCTGGAAGACTTGCAAAACAATACAAATCCATAACGGAAACGAAAATGGGCGGGGAAAAAGCTAATCAATTAGCTGAAAGTCTTGGACTAACTGAATTCAAAGCCACTGTTGGATGGTTGGAAAGTGGAAGGAGAGGAACAACATAAAATTCAAGAAACAGCATGGTGAGAAACAAGACGCTGATGACTTTGGTGCTGAAAATTGGGTTGTTTCAGTTCTTCCTACCATCTTGAACGAGTTTGCACCTCGTGACATTTTCAAGGCTGACAATGCTGTCTCTATTGGCGAGCGATTCCTGAAGGAACACTTGCATTTAAACATGCCAAAACTACTGGAGGTAAAATGTCGAAGGACTGACTGACAATCCTCCTTTGCTGCAATATGGATGGGAGTGAGAAGTTGGAACCCCTCATCATTGGAAAGAGCAAACAGCCCCGTTGCTTCCAGAATGTTAAGCGATTTCCTGTGTCATACGAGGCAAACGCAAATTCATGGATGACTGGGGAAATTTGGAAGCAGTGGCTAAAGAAGTTAGACACTAGAATGCTGGCACAAAAGGGTCAGATTTTGCTGCTTTGTGATAATTGTGCTGCACACAGGGATGATGTCAGGCTGTCTAACATCAAGGTGGTCTTCCTGCCACCAAACACTACCTCTCTGATCCAACTCTCATCCAAACAACATTATCGGGCTCTTGTGCTACGTCGTCTGATGAGCGTTATGGATGACCAGACTGGCAAGGATAAACATGCTATTGAACTGGCTCGTAATCTATCACTGTTGGATTCCCTACATATGCAGAAAGAAGCCTGGAATCATGTTACACAGGCAACCATTGTGAACTGCTACAAGTTAGCAAGCTTTGTTAAGGATGTGGACAGGGACGAAACAGATGCAGCTGTTGCAACTGTGTCAGATGAATAGGTTATTGACATCCCAGCCAGTGTTACTGAAGAGGAGTTTCATCGCTATGTAGCTGTTGATTACGATCTACAAACAGCTGATGACATCACTGATGTCGATATATGTGCCTAAATGCAGACAACAATGGCTGATGATGAAACAGATGAAGAAATGAGCAGCGAGGCACATGCTGATGAAATTCAACAACCTCCTCCTGTCACTTTTGCAAGAGCGCTGGAGAGACTCAACACCATGCGGGCCTATCTGGAGGACACTGGATGTCAGTGCTATGACAGTTTTTACCATCTGGCAGACATGGTCTATAAAACTCACAGACCCAATAGTATACAGAGGACTATAACTGATTACTTCAAGTAAGCCTAACGTCAGTTAACGGAGACTGTATACTGTACATTGTGAAGAATAAGGGGCTGTCCTATCCTGAGTAGGCCACTAGGTGGTGCTGTTCCCATTGGAATGGGGGGAAATGCTTATGCTTAGGATGAGTCACTAGAGGGAGCCAGTAGGGGAAGGTCCAGATGGAGGTCACTAGGACCTGGGAGAGTCCTGGGTTGGAAACAGATGAAGGTTGTTATGGGCTGGGTCCTGCCTGGAATTAGGGGGAAGAGCCTAAAGGGGTGTAGAGGCTAGTCACCCATGTTATACCTGCCTGAGTTTGGAAAGGAGAAGCAGGGCCGTGCCTAGGGTCTCTGGTGCCCCCCTGCAGACTATCAGTTGGCGCCCCCACCCCCATGTGGCATTTTAACAGATAGTCAACAATATCAAAGGGTTAGAACATTTATCTTATTGTTACAGGTTTTAAACATTTTTCCCTGAAGTGATCCGTCTGCATAACATCTAAGAAAACTGCCTGTTGAAATCCTTTAGATTTATTAAATAGAAATATAGAGCCCTATATTAAAGTGACTAATTCCAGTCAAAGTGTATTTAAATAAGCACATTATATATTTTTACAATACAAAACGACAAACGTCTGCATAACATCTTCTAGGACCCTATGCTCTTTTTAGCCTTTGCTTGCACCTAAGGTTGACAGTATGAAAACATGAATTCACCCTACTATCCTAAACCATGTTTGTGTGTCTTTCGGTTTTCCAATAAAAACCCAAAACAAAACTCTATTTAATACTAGATTATAAGCCTTTTACTTCTACACTGGGTTCCCTTAGAAAGAAAAGTAAACAGTGTCTTTAACATCAGATACCCCAAAGCCCTAAAGAATAAATTAATAAAACTGTACAGTACTGTGACAATCTAGTGAAGTGTAAGCAGGAAAAGTGCTGACTCATCACCTGCTGACATAAAGGAAGTAGATTCACCAGCTTTAGGACATTTTGGCCTCAGTGCGCTCCACCAGTTATGCACCAAAGATGTTAAAAAGAAAAACAAGCAAGCAAAATAAATCATAACACAACGATGAATAAATACAAGCAGGAAAATCAAGGTTCTGGGTTCTGAAAATATGGTTTATATTTTTCTCTAAATAGATTTCCCAAGGGCTTCCTGAATTTACATAGCAAAGTTTCAAGGCAGAAAACAAAACGTAAACATCAGTTATTTCGCCCCTCCCCCAAATGGAAATGTTGAAAAGAGCTTCAGTCAAAATAGGATAGTTTTTTTTCAGCTGCTCTTGTAGATGGACTAAATGAACAGCTGTATGTTACTAATTGTTGGATTATTTGTAGTAAATAATTAGCAGATTTTATACACACAGCTTCAGCTTTAGAAATGTTAATTTCTTTTCTTCATCTCTCTCACATACACCCCAGAATAATTCACTGCTGAGTCACTTTAAAGTTGAAGTAACAAAACATCTGTTTACTCACAGTTTTAGTCAGATTGATATTCAGACAGGCTTATATAAACATAATACTATACATTTGGATTATCAGCTCTTTCCATGTGCTTAGATGGTAATGGATGCTCACACCATAGATCCTCAGGCTAGGAGAGATCATTAGAGCTCCATGTGCTGTGCCTAACCCCCACAGGAAGTTGCATGGGTGTGACCTCTCTAGGCAATTCACATCAGAGGTCACAGAGTAATCACAGAGAAATAATAGCTGACAGGCAATGCATGTAAAATACAATACATTATTCCAACACTAATATCTTAGTGATTTTTATTCTCAGGCCCTTCAAGCAGTAATTTTCTGCTTTGAAAATGGAAACAGAAGGTTGGCCTACGAAAGAATGCAATTTGCATTCGTTTCCACATTTTAAAGCGCTCAGAAAGTTAGGATTCACTAAATCCGGGTAATTGTAGCACAGGTAATTATGATTCATTTAACTATGATTTGTATTTAGTACTAATTGATGCCAAAGTTTCTGGAGACATAAAATACAGACAACAATTTAAGGACTAGTTTCCAATTGTTTTAAATAGTACTGATGATGGCACAAACTGTTAAAACACATTTTCATCATACAATAAATATCAAATGTGACCACAATTTCAGTTTCTTAAGTTCTCACATTGCATATTTTAGGCCATAAAACTGCGAAGTGTGAAGTTAAAAAAAAATGTTTGTCTCTTGTGTCAAACCCAATATATAACCTTTCTATTATTTTAAGTTAGACGAGGAAACATTTCCAACAAGATTTCTTCTTCTAAGCCATAAGGATCGGCAGTAATTTGGAAATTAGTGAAATGTTACTCTTGGTGGGGGCTTTGGATTAAGAGGCTGGAAGAGTGTGAAACAAGCCAAAGTGTAATTGTATGATAAGGCTCTCACCTCACAAGGAATTTATTGGCCAAGTTGCTGTTTCCATTCCGTCCTAATCTCGTTTAGCACATTCATTCTCTGCAATCTGTCTCCATAATCTTCTGTGACAGAACGGCAGCCAGTGGAAGCGTGCGTGTTTGGAGAGCAGCGAAAATATGCAGAGGCTGATAAACTAACTGATGCTAAATATCCACATTTAGGACACCAAGTGCAGGAGATCAAGGTTTACAAATAACAAACCAGAGCCAATGATGGTGGCTTCCTAGTGTGGAAAGAATCTTTCCACACTAGGAGGCCACCATCATTGGCTCTGGTTTGTACAAAAACAAAAACAGCTGATTTTAGGAAGCAGGAGCGGCACCGCAGGCAGCCATCAGCCATTGGCTGTCAGCTCTGCAGCTGCTCCTCTCGCTCTACGTCACTGCCCCTGAAGGAGAACCCCGGCAGCGACGTGAGAGGTGCGGCTGCAGAGCCGACAGCCAATGGCTGATGGCCGCCTGCGGTGCTGCTCCTGCTTCTTGAAATCAGCTGCCGGACGGAGGTACAAAGAAGAAAAAAAAGGAAAGGGATCTTGCAGAGAGAAGAGGGCGGGCAGTTGGGCAATGGGAGCGAGAGGGCGAGGTAAGCATGGCCCAGAGGATGGCGCCCCCCTGCCGTGCTTACCCCGCTTACCATGTTGGCATGGCCCTGAGGAGAAGGAGAAGAGAAAGGAACTGGAGAGCTGGCAGCTGAGGAAAGAGGATTCCCTGAAGGTACTGGCTGGGCTCTAGAGAGACTGTTGTGTTAATCTGTTGTATATAGAACTGTGTAAGAAGACCAAGGAACTAGCAGCCAGGGGCTGGAGGACAGAAGGCTGTTAGCACTGAGCCCAGGTGTCTGTGGGTGTGAGGCTCAGTGGGAAGATCTGTGAAAGAGTTTGAAGCTTGTGATAATGTTTTAAGCTGGAAGAAGGAAAGTGTTTTAAGCTGGAAGAAGTGTGCCCCAGGAGGCTGGAATAAAGAGCTGATTGATGAATATGCTGTATTGGACTTGAGTAATTTGCATCTAATCTGCATATTCTCTGGAGCTCACCCTGAGTGAAAAAGGGGCCCAGGATCTTGAGGTTGGAGTGTTCAGGATACTGCGAAGAGAGCGGCTGGAGTCCTGCTTGGGAGCCTAAGGCCTGCTGGAGAGTGGGCGGAGAAGCCTCATCTTCACAATGTATAATAATAAACAGTACTGTGCATATGTTTATCAGATGTAAAGCTTCTTTGAGTCACATCAATTAAGTGCATGCTCCAGTTAACTGCATGCATTTCTTTGGTCCCAGACCCTTGCACTTAAGTGGATTGCACTGTATATATATACATATATATAGTGCCCAACAATAATAGCTCTGGACCCAGCCAAAATGTCAGGTCTGGCTGCACCACTGACTGACCCCCAAGTTGGACCCTAGCATCAGGTAACTGTGATTCGGATTATTCTTTCCAATGTGTACCACCTTGCATTTGTCCACATTAAATTTCATCTGCCATTTGGACACCGTATTCCAATTTCCTAAGGCCTTCCTGCAATATTTCACAGTCCACACGTGTGAAATATTGCAGGAAACCTTGAATAGTTTTGTATCATCTGCAAATTTGATCACCTCACTCGTCGTTCCGATTTCCATATCATTCATAAATATGTTAAATAGTATCAGTCCCAGTACGGATCCCTGCGGCACTCCACTGTTCACTCTACTCCATTGATAGAAATGACAATTTAACCCTACCCTCTGTTTTCTGTCCAATAACCAATTCCTAATCCACACCAGAACCTTGCCTCCTATCCCATGACTCTTTAATTTTCTCAGGAGTCTCTCATGAGGAACTTTATCAAAAGCTTTCTGAAAATCTAGATACACTACATCAACAGGCTCACCTTTATCCACATGCTTATTCACGCCTTCAAAGAAATGGAGCAAATTGGTGAGGCAAGACTTCCCTCTACTGAACCCATGCTGACTCTGTCCCATCAAACCATCTTTGTCTACGTGTTCTATAATTTTATTCTTTATTTTGCCCAGCACCAACATCAGGCTTACTGGTCTATAATTTCCCGGATTACCCCTAGACCCCTTTTTAAAAATCAGCGTCACGTTGGCCACCCTCCAATCTTCAGGTATTACGGACAATTTTAATGGCAGGTTACATATTACTAACAGCAGATCAGCGGTTTCATGCTTGAGTTCTTTGAGTACCCTTGGATGTATGCCATCCAGTCCAGGTGATTTACTACTCTTTAATTTGTCAATTTGGCTCAGTACATCTTCCAGGTTCACCAATAATTCTTTCAATTCCTCTGCATCATCAACCTTGAAAACCATTTCTGGTACAGGCAGATCTCTTACAGATTTTTTGTATAAAGTGGCTGACCTGGTAATTACTAAAAATTATTTTAGAATTGAACAGAAATAGTTTCTACAGATTAAAGGCATATCCATGGGGGTTACAGTAACCCCTACGGTGGCTTGCTTGTACATGGCCACATATGAAGAAAAGTATATGTACAATAGTAGATTTGTACCATTTATAATTCAATGGAAACGTTACATAGATGAAATTTTGTTAATATGGGAAGGCAATGAAGAGTTATTACAAGAATTTTTGCAATATCTAAATCAACGTGATGGGAACATCAAATTTACTTCCCATATAGGGGGGCATATAGTAGAGTTTTTGGACATTAGGGGATTCAAGACATAGGAAGGGCATCTGTATTATCTGCTATCCTAAAAAGGCTTTGTCCAGAAGATGTCTCATGGGAGCCTGCAGCCAATGTTCATGCTCCTATCTTCCTCAAGGATTTCCATACTCGGTTTCCCAAGAAACCTGGACTGGGCTCATGGGGGAGGGGCCTGTGTAGGGGGTACTGTCATGCTTCCATGCCTGCAGATCATGCGCTGGCTTTGCCACAGCAGCTCCGCTATCTTCCTAGGGGCCTCACTGTACTTCCAGGACCATTGCTGCCTCCACTCCACATACAAAACAGATCAGCTACAAAGAAATCCTCGGTGATCCATGATGCCATAAATGAACAGCATGAAAAGTGGGGGTTTACCACTGGCTGACCTATGCCCAACAGGTTTCAACATCCAACATCAGCCAAGACCAGGAAGACGGGGTGGCGGGGTAGCAGTCTTGATTCGGGATACAATCAAACTGCACAGAATATCCATCCCCCAGCTACATGAATCAGAATCTCTTTTAATCCAACTTGTAGAGGAGAAACCAATCTGGTTGCTCATGGTATACAGAACACCTCGTAACAACACATTATCTGTGCAAGAACTCCTAGACCTGATTACTCGTGACCCTGAATTACCCTAGGCTGGTGATCAAGGGAGATGTCAATCTACACATCGAAACCTCAGATACCACCACAGCTGCCTTTCTGGACACGATGGCAGCACTAGGATTTACACAGGTGATCAATTCTCCAACCCATGAAAAGGGTCACATACTAGACCTGGTATTCTACACAGGGGTGGATATCCCAGAATTCTGGGATAACAGTATTGAAATAACACCCCTATCATGGTCAGACCATTTTCTAATTAAATTCTCCCTACGTGACCACCTGAAACAAATGGCACTTCCCAGAGTTTGGAAGGAGATCAGAGACAAAAAAAGCTGACCACTGAGAATTCCCTAGAGGCCTTGGACTATCTAAATAGGGATGAAAAGTGTCAGAACAAGTTGATATCTGGAATACACATTTAGCCAAGACCTTAGAGAAAACAGCACCACTAAAAAAGGTCATACGCCCCACTCACAAATGCTCACTGTGGTTTTCTACAGAAATTTGGATCCTTAAACATGAAGGACGAAAACTGGAAAGGAGATGGCGCAAATCTCGCCTGGATGAAAACGGACAAAACTGAAGGAAGCACACGGCAAAGTACCGCCAAGCACTGACAGCAACCAAAAAACAGTATTTCTCTCAATGCATTGCACAGGCTGCCAATTCAACCAAGCAGTTGTTCAGTATAGCAAACAGCCTACTGCAACCCCCACAACAGACCAGCCTGCCCAGTCTAAACTGAACTGCAATGATTTTGGTGCATACTTTGCTACCAAAATTAAAAGTCTCCACCAGGATTCACAGGCAATCCCACCAAGTCCCCAACCAGTCAACCATGGGTGCACAAATTCACCCCCTCCTGACAGAGACAGATGGGACACTTTTAACTCAATGGCAGAGGAGAGCCTTAACAAAATTCTAAGAGACCTTTGCCCAACTATCTGCTTCCTCGACCCCTCAACTCCTGCCCATTAAAGATAGTGCAGCAGGCAATTATGGGCTTTATAGAAGTCCCATCAAAAATTATGAACACCTCTCTTTCTAATGGGGAACTACCAACAGCATTAAAAAGGGCAGTAGTTCACCCTCTGCTGAAGAAAAACAACCTTGACCAGGACAAACTTGAAAGTTACAGGCCATTTCTAGGGAAACTCAGAACAAACAGTCTGTGTTCAACTTAATGATTGGCTAGAAAAGAGAAACTGGCTAGATCCATGCCAATCTGGATTCAGACAAGGTTATGGGAACAGAAACGGCCTTCGTATCCCTACTAGATGATCTTCACAGAAACCGAGACAAGGGTTTCACCTTGATGTTAATACTGTTAGATTTCTCAGCAGCTTTTGACACTGTGGATTATGATATCATGTTAGCACGACTGACAGAAAAAGGAATCAATGGAACAGTACTTCCCTGGTTCAGATCCTATCTATCAGGCAGGCAACAATCTATAATGTTTGGCAGTAACTCATCACCACCATGGACACTGACCTGCGGAGTACCACAAGGATCGATACTGATTTGGTCAATGGACACTCAGTTCTACATCTATGCGGATGATGTGCAGCTACTCATACCCATTGAACCTGACTTACCTACAGCCTTGAATAAACCGATTACCTGTCTAACATCAATTCAAGAATGGGCTAAATGCAACAACTTTGCCTGAACCCAAGTAAAACTGAGCTTCTCTGGGTCTCTAACACAAGTGGATACATACCTGACATCAAAATCCCTTTTGGGAAGTACAAACTCCCCCCTCAAATGACAAGTCAGGAACCTTGGAATACAGTTAGATTCAACACTTCCCCAAATCCGAGCAACCTTCAAGAGCTGCTTCTACTATTTGCGACAGCTACGCTGCCTCTCTCCTTAGATCGAGAAGGTAAATCTTATCCCAGTTGTGCATGCCATGAAATCATCAAAACCGGATTACTGCAATGCACTTTACAATGGTCTGACTACAAAGGGCCTGCATCAGCTCCAGTTGGTTCAGAATGCAGCAGCAAGACTCATAGAAGGTTGCAAGCGACATGACCACATCACACCATTTTTGCAAAAACTTCATTGGCTACCAGTACAATAAAGGGCTAAATTTAAAACTCTATGTCTGATCTTTAAAGCCCTGAAAGGAAATGCCCCACACATAGCCAGAAATGTTAATAATGCCTTCTGTTATATTACTATCATGTATTCCATTACCATGCAACCCCAAATTCTTCTGTAACACCAAATGTCTATTCTCTTCTCATTTCCACTATCCATGATGTATTGTAAGCCACATTGAGCCTGCAAAGAGGTGGGAAAATGTGGGATACAAATGCAATAAATAAATAAATAAAATACCTGAAGAATAAGTGGATCATCTACATACCACCAAGGACACTAAGGTCCTCCCAAGGACTTTCACTAACCACACCGTCTCCAAAAGACATTACACGATGTGATACCCGCAAATGAACCTTCTCTGGAGTAGCTCCCCCACTCTGGAATTAGGGTTACCATTCATCCGGATTTCCCCGGACATGTCCTCTTTTTGAGGGCGCCGTCGGGAGTCCGGGCGGATTTCAGCAATTGCTTGATTTGTCCGGGTTTCCCGTCGCCGTCGGTCGGGTCATCACATTATGACCACCTGTCCTCCAAGTCCGACTTCTTCACTGACTTGACTCCTCTGATCATGCAAGCGTGGCGGCGCAGGCAGCGTCTTTGCGTGTGCGTGCCAGCCAGCGCCTTCCTGCTGATCAGCATCAGCTGATCTGACGATCCTGCTGCACACACACTGCTACTGCAACCTCCCGCCTTCTCTGCCTGCAGCCACCGCCATAACCGAGTCGACGACGAGGCTGCAGCGTCTGGAACTCTCTGGACGGTCTGCTCTGGTGACTCTGTGTACCCCTGCCCTTAGCCGCTGCTATAACCTGTCCTGAGGTAGTGAGGTAAGGGGGAAATAAACATTTTCAATGGACAGCTCAATAATACAAGAGTGTATTTACCTGCAGACGTTCACTATGTTGCCATTTCCTCAAGATGCAAATAAAGCGATGGATTTGTCTTCCCTTCCCGGTATTTCCCCCCCCCCCCCCTCATTTCTGCGATTTAAACGGCTCACTGGCTGCTCCTGTAGAGAAACTAGCCCCAAATCTCCTGCTCCCTCTCCCTCTCCCTCCTCTTTTTCTGTATAAGCTCGGGAGGTGTTTTCGTTGTACAGGCGGAGGGCGCTCTCTCAATGGAGCACTGTGCACCAAGTCTAATAGATCCATTCTTCGAATCCTAATTCCCTAGTTAAGTCTTTTGATTTTTTTTTCAACAAACACATCCTTTGTTCATGTCTTAGAATTCTAAATTTCTGTAACCTGTGGTTAAAATACGTTTTTGTATTAGAGGACTTTGCATCTTTAAATTAGCCTTGAGGCAGTTGGGGGGGGGGGGGGGGGAGAGAAAAAATATATCTACAAATAATCAAACAGAAACAAAACAAGCACCCTTAAATCGGTGTGGGCTGTGCTGGTCAGTGGTCCCCACTGTAAGCTGGAGCTGCAGGGGTTAAATTGATTTTACAGTTGCCAAGTAACCCATTTCCAAGAGGGAGATTGTAGTCCAGGACTGGATTTCTGACAGCCTTATCCTGTTGAATTGTGGGGTCTACTGCACTGATCTCTGAACTTTAAAAAAAAAAAAAGAATCAGGGACTACCAATACCACACTGCTTTAGGGTGTACCTTTAAAACCAGGACTGACCAAAAAGTCTCAGTCCTGGAACTGAGTAACGTTGCATCTCTGAAATGTAACTATGGTCATTAGAGAATTTTTAACATGTTCTAGCAAGTCTGAAAAGTATATGTCTTTTGCAAGATTACTCATCACTCTTATAAACACGGTTGCCAGATGGGCGGTTTTCCGCAACCCGCCGCAGGAAACTTTTGCCCGCGGCGGGTTGCGGTTTTTTGGGCTCGTTTTGTTTTTTCTGTGCGGGTTTTGGGGCAGTTTTTCGGCCGGCGGGGGGTGGGGCTAATGGCGTCAGAGGCGGGGTTTGTGATGTTTTGGGCGGGGCGATGACGGTGGGGGCGGGGATGATGATGGCGGGGGCGGGATGATGACAGAAGGGGTGGGGCTGATGACGGTGGGGGCGGGGTGATGACAGAAGGGGCAGGGTTGATGATGCGGGGGTGGGGGCGATGACGGAAAGGGCGGGGTTGATGACGGCAGGGGTGGGGTGTGTGTGGTTTTTGGGCGGGTTTTTGACGGTTTTGTGTGGGAATTTTTTTTTTTTTTTGGCAACCCTGCTTATAAACAGCATAACTTCTGGGCCTTGCAAGAGCAGTGGCTAATTCAGTTGGAGTCTTCTCTATTGGTAGCAGGAGAGAATCTTATGGAACAATTTACCTTTAGGTATTAGTTCTGAGCAATCTTTCAAGAAATGTAAGATTATGTTAAAATCTTATTTCTGTACTAAAGCTTATTCTGGGTCATATTGTAGGGAAAGTACCAGGGATGGCAGGCAGCCCCTCTGCAGTTTAGGATACAGTGATGTGACTGTTCTTGATATGGTTGTGTTCTTTCATATTGGTAAATGGGTGATAAGGAACCAATGTGATGGGGGCGGGGCAAGATGCGACAAGAGGCGGGGTGAGGCGTGGAAAGGGGTGGGGAGAGGGCGAGAAAAGGGGCAGAGTGATGGTGTGAAATGGGGCGGGGCAAGTGTCCTCTTTTTTTAAGGACAAAAAATGGTAACCCTATCTGGAATGCACTGCCTGAAAGGCTCCACTTAATACAAGACTATCTCTACTTCAAGAAGCAGGTGAAAGCTTGGCTTTTCAACCAGGACTTTAATGGAAGAAGTAACTAGTTAGTCTCACTCACACACAAAAGAAGTGACTCAAGCTGCACATACTGCAGCAGAACATGATTATCCACTCCTATCCTAGCTGAGGTAATATTTAACCATCTCTCTGACCTCATGTGCAACTTTCTTTAGAATAGTCACCTTACTTTCGAACTCTTCCTACTTTCTTACCTATCCATATGTTACATCTTTGCTTTAACCTTCACCATAGGAGCCAACTTTTCAAAATGATTGGGGGTGCTGAAAATTTCTCTCTTTTTTCTTTTTTACAGGTAGTGAATTTCCCCCCTCTCCCCCTCCTCCCCCTCTCTCTCCCTTCCCCCTCTCCCTCTCCTCCCCTCCATTCATATCCAGCAATTCTCCTCTCTCTCCCCTACCCTCTCCGCCATTCATATCCAGCAATTCTCCTCTCTCCCCTACCCTCCCCTCTCATCCATGTCCATCAAATTCTCCTCTCTCCTCTGCCCTGCCCTTCTTCCATCCTTGTCCAACAAGTCTCATCTCTCTCCTGCCCTCTCTTCCATGTCCAGCTTTTCTCCTCTCTCCCCTCCTCTCCATGTCCAGTGACTCGCCCCAAACACCACTTTCCTCTTTTCAGCCCCCCTTCCTCCGAGTTCCAACCCCATCTCGACCTCTTCTCCCACAACAGTCCTCCGTCCTCACCTTCCTGCCACCCAGAATTTAAAACTCATCTTACTTCGGGTTCCGGCAGCAGTGAAAGGCGAGCAGGCTCGGCTTCAGCCGTCCCTTCTCTCTCAGCTCTGGTCCCGCCCTCGCAGAAACAGGAAATGAGGGCGGGACCAGAGGAGAAGGGAAGGCTGAAGCCGAGCCTGCTCGCCTTTCACTGCTGCTGGAACCCGAAGTAAGATGAGTTTTAAATTCTGGGCAGCAGGAAGGCAAGGACGGAGGACTGTTGAGGGAGAAGAGGGTGGGCAGGTTGGGCTGGCTGGGGTTGGAACCGGAACCAGAACTTCTGTCGCCGGGCTAAAATATTGGGGATGCTCAAGCACCCACGGAGTCGGCGCCTATGCCGTGGATCGCTAGCACAGCTTGATAAAAGAGGCCCATAGTTAGCAAATGCACAGACAGGAGAAAAAATGGCTAAAGATGTTAACAGAGGTGACAAAACTTCAGAAATGTTAGAAAAAAGAAGAAGGCTAGAAATGGAATTGTAAGACCAAAAGCTACCAACTGTTATGTGGACAGTGATGAGGGAAAAGTGGATGTGCTAAATATATACTTCTGTTCTGTGTTCACGGAGGAAAATCCTGGAGAAGGACCACAGTTGGCTAGTAAGGATATATATGCAAATGGAGTAGATATCACACTGTTCATGAAAGAAAATGTATGTGAACAACTTGAAAAATTGAAGGTAGGCAAAATCATGGGGCAGGATGGGATACATACAAGAAAACTGAGGGAACTTAGAGAAATCTTGGCAGGACCTATTAAGGATTTTTTAAATAGATCCTTGGAGATGGGAGATATTCCGCAGGATTGGAGATGAGTGGATGTGGTCCTGCTTCACAAAAGTGGAGACAGGGAATTAGTGGGATACTACAGGCCAGTAAACCTCATTGAATTGGTTGGAAATCTAATGGAGTTGCTGTTGAAGGAACTTCCTGGAATCCAATGGGTTGTAGAATCTGAGGCAGCATGGTTTTACAAAAGAAAATTCTGCCAAATGATTGATTTCTTTGACAGGGTGACCAGAGAGCTGGATAATGGACACACATTAGATGAGGTCTACTGGATTTCAGCAAAACCTTCTATCCAGTTCCTCACAGGAAGCTCATGAATAAGCTGAGCGGGATGATGTTAGGACCCAAAGTGGTGAACTGGATTTGAAACTGGTTGACTGGCAGATGAGAGAAGGTAGTGATAAATGGAATCTACTTGGATGAAAGGAAGGTGTGTAGTGGAGTGCCTCACATTAGCCAGAAGGATGCTAAACTGCATAAAGAGTGGTATAACCAGTCAAAGAAAGAAAGTGTCAATGTCCCTATACAAGTCTTTGATGAGGCCTCAGTTGGAGTATTGTGTTCAGTTTTGGAGGCTGTATCTGGCTAAGGATATAATGGTTCAGAGAAAAGTGACAAAAATGATATAGGGTTTGTGCAAAAATACCTAAGGGGAGAGACTTTAGGACCTGCATATGTATACACTAGAGGAATGGAGGGATAGGGGCAATATAATACAGACAATTAAATATTTGAAAGGTATTAATCTAGAAATAAACCTTTTCCAGAGAAGGGTAGGCAGTAGAACTAGAGGACATAAATTGAATTTACAGGGAGGTCGATAGGGTGGTAGATGTCTGGAATGCCCTCCTCTGGAAGATGATGAAGATGAAAATTGTAATGGAATTTAAAAAATGAGTGGAATAAGCAGCAAATAAGCAGCAAATCCAGTAGTTGGTATTGTATTAAAGCTAGGTCCAAACAGACTTCTACAGTCTGGGTCCTTTTACTAAGCCACGTAAGCATTTACGCATGCCCAATGCATGCCAAAATGGAGTTACCACCCAACCACCGCATGGCTCTTGCAGTAATTTCATTTTTGGTGCATGTCTGATACGCACATCTAAAAAATATTTTTTATTTCTGGACGCATGTAATGGACACCCGCCAAGTGGCATTTCACATGCATAGGTCATTACTGCCCGGATTATTTACCGCTAGGTCAATGGCTGGCAGTAAGGTCTCAGATCCAAAATGGATGTGCGGCAATTTTGATTTTGCCGCACGTCCATTTTCAGCAAAAAAAAGGGTCTTTTTCACAGGCGTACTGAAAAGGTGAGCACCCAAAACCCACGGCTACACTACTGCAAGCCATTTTTCAGCGCACCTTTGTAAAAGGACCCCTATCCTGCTTATAATCGAACGTCCAAGTTCCAACCTAAATCGGGAGATGGACGTTTAGCTCACAAAAACGAATAACACGGTATAATCGAAAGCCGAACTTGGACGTTTTCAACTGCACTTCATTGCGGAAGCGTACAAAGTTGACGGGGGCGTGTCGGAGGCGTGGTGAAGGCGGGACTGGGGCATGGTTATCACCCGAACAGAGATGGGCGCCTTTCGCCGATAATGGAAAAAAAGTATGCGTTTGTAGCTAGAATTTAGGGCACTTTTCCTGGACCCTGTTTTTTCACGAAAAATGACCTGATTACCACCAGAGGAATCGGGGATGACCTCCCCTGACTCCCCCAGTGGTCACTAACCCCCTCCCACCACAAAAAATGATGTTTCACAACTTTTTATTTTCACCCTCAAATGTCATACCCACCTCCCTGGCAGCAGTATGCAGGTCCCTGGAGCAGTTGTTAGGGGGTGCAGTGGACTTCAGACAGGTGGACCCAGGCCCACCCCCCCCCACCTGTTACAATTGTGCTGCTTAATGCTTAGTCGTCCAACCCCCCCAAACCCACTGTACCCACATGTAGGTGCCCCCCTTCACCCCTTAGGGCTATAGTAATGGTGTAGACTTGTGGGCAGTGGGTTTTGAGGGGGATTTGGGGGGCTCAACACACAAGGGAAGGGTGCTATGCACCTGGGAGCTCTTTTACCTTTTTTTGTAAAGGTGCCCCCTAGGGTGCCCGGTTGGTGTCCTGGCATGTGAGGGGGACCAGTGCACTACGAATCCTGGCCCCTCCCACGAACAAATGCCTTGGATTTATTCGTTTTTGAGCTGGGCGCTTTCATTTTCCATTATCGCTGAAAAACAAAAACGCCCAGCTCACAAATTGTCGAATAAAACATGGACGTCTATTTTTTACGAAAATATGGTTCGGTCCGCCCCTTCACGGACCCGTTCTCGGAGATAAACGCCCATGGAGATAGACATTTTCGTTTGATTATGCCCCTCCACGTGTCCCAATTATGGCTAGATAGATGTGGTTGAACTAGAACAGGCTTCAGTGGAAATTCTAGTGGTTGAAAATTAAGCCAGTGCCGGGCACATTTCTACAGTGCCCTAAAAATGGCAATGACAGCTCAAGATATGTATGCATATATTATCATTTCATATACTAGAAGCTTATCTAGTTGAGCAGAATGAATGGATCATGAAGGTCTTTATCTGCCAGCACCTGCTAGATTACTATCAGACTCATTTTCGAAAGAGATGGACGTCCATCTTTCGACATAAATCAGAACATGGACGTCCATCTCCCAGAGACTTCCAAATCGGTATAATCGAAGGGGACGTGTTGGAGGCGTGGTGAAGGCGGGACTTCGACTTGGATGTCTTTGACCCATAATCGAAAAAAGCAGGGATGTCCTAAAGTAAAACTTGGATGTTTTCACCCGGACATGTTTTTTTATGAATAAGGCACAAAAAGGTGCTCAAAATGACCAGATGACCACCGGAGGGAATCGGGGATGACCTCCCGTTACTCCCCCAGTGGTCACTAACCCCCTCCCACCCTCAAAAAACATCTATGCCAGCCTCTGATTTCATACTCAGGTCCATGACAGCGCATGCAGGTCCCTGGAGCGGTTTTAGTAGGTGCAGTTCACTGCAGACAGACGGATCCAGGCCCATACCCCCCCCCCCCCCTACCTATTACATTTGTGGAGGAAACAGCGAGCCCTCCAAAACCCACCAGAAACCCACTGTACCCACATCTAGGTGCCCCCTTCACCGGTAAGGGCTATGGTAGTGGTCTACATTTGGGGGTAATGGGTTTTGGAGGGCTTAGCACACACGGTAAGGGAGCTATGTACCTGGGAGCAATTTATGAAGTCCACTGCAGTGCCCCTAGGGTGCCTGGTTGGTGTCCTGGTATGTCAGGTGGACCAGTACACTATTAATGTTGGCTCCTCTCAAGTCCAAATGGCTTGCATTTGGACGTTTTAGACATGGAGGTGTTTGGTTTCGAAAATCGCCAAAAGTCAAAGATGTCCATGTCTAAGGATATCCAAATCCAAGGACATTCTTGGTATTTTCGAAACGAAAGATGGACATCCATCTTTTTTTGAAGATACGGGTTTCCCCACCCCCGGATTTGGACATTTTACAAAGACGTCCAAATCCCAACTTGGACGTTTCTTTTCAAAATGCCCCTCTATGTTACTTTTGAAATAAAGATGGATTGGCCCAGACATGTCTCATTTCACTACAGTAAAATGATCCTTAAGCTTCACGTATGGCCCATGAAAGTAAACATTTTTTTTAAAATGCTGGTAATTAAAACCTATAGCAACCCTGTGGCATACAGAAGTTATATTGCCCAGGCTAGGTATGGTTCCAGGGTTTTACAGGTCAGCTATTATATATAGAACTAGCCGTTAAGCCCGTTAAAACGGGCGAGATTTGTGTGTGTAAAATGTAATAATTCTCATCTCCATCCATCCATGTCCAGCAAACCTCCTCTCTCCCCTGCCCTCCCCTCCCCCGATCCATGTCCAGCAACCCTGCTCTCTCCCTTGCCCTCCCCCCCATGTCCAGCAGCCCTCCTGTATCCCCTGGCCTCCCCCGTCCACCAACCATCCTCTCTCCCCTGCCCTCCCCCCATATCCAGCAATCCTCCTCTTTCCCTTGGCCTCCCCCCTCCACTAACCCTGCTCTATCCCATGCCCTCCCCCCCATGTCCAGCAACCCTCCTCTCTCCCCTGCCCTCCCCTCCATCGATCCATGTCCAGCAACCCTGCTCTCTCCCCTGTCCTCCCCCCATGTCCAGCAACCCTCCTCTCTGCCCTGCCCTCCCTCCATGTCCAGCTACCCTTCTCGCTGCCGCTCCCTCCTCCCTCCGTGCCGGGCCCCCTGTACTGACATGAGAGCGCCTCTCACCTCCATGTGAAAGCGCTGCAGGCAGCAGCAGATCGCTCTGCTGCTGCCTGCAGCACTTCCACATGGAGGTGAGAGGCGCTGTCATGTCAGTGCAGGGCAGTGGTGTAGCCAAGGGTGGGCCCAGGTGGGCCCAGGCCCACCCAGTTTGGGCTCAGGTCCACCCAATAGCAGCACACCTACGATGTGGCTGGCACTGATCCCCAAGCCTCACCAGCTGAAAACTCCCAACAACTGTCCCTCCTGCATACGTTGTAAATAGCAGATCTTCGCCTTCAGCGAGTAACAACTGATACATACTGTTCGCACAAGCCCCACAGCCTTCCCTCTGATGTTTCCCTCTGCAGAAACAGGAAGTTGCATCAGAGGGAAGGCTGTGGGGCCAACATGAGCAGTGTATTAGTTGCTGCTCAATAACAGTGAAAATCTGCTATTCAAAAGGTATGCGGGGAGGGGGATTTTTGAGAAACCATATGGCATGCAGGCGAGATAGGAACTGACCAAATCACTTGTGAGACAGAGCGGAGTTATTCTGCCCACCCATCTTGAGCCCAGGCCCACCCAAAATTGGATGTCTGGCTACGCCCCTGGTGCAGGGGGCCCGATATGGAGGGAGGCGGGAGCGGCAGCGGCGACAACAATGACGTCGGGGATGGGGGGTGGAGATTGGTGCGCCGGCGATGTTGCTTTGTCTCCAGGCTCCCGCGTCAGCGTCCGTTTTCCTCTCTGTTCCATCCTCTGATGTCATCACGTCTTGACACAAGAGCGGGACAGAGAGGGAAGTCTCTACTGCGCATTTGCGGGTAAGTCGGTCACTTGTCATTTATATGTTTGATGGGGATCAGAGGTGTGTTCCGTGGAGGGGCATTTTTGAAAGAAACATCTAAATCAGAATTTGGATGTTTTACAAAGACGTCCAAATTCCGAACAGGAAAGAAGGTCATGTTTGAAAAAGATGGACGACTATCTTTTGTGCTCAAAAATACTATGGACGCCCTGTGATTTGGACGTCCTTTTTTTGTTCCATTTTTGAACAAAAGACTTTCAAATGCAAGCTGTCCAAAACAGAGGAGGAGTGGCTTAATGGTTAATGCAGTGGGCTTTGATCCTGGCAACATGGGTTCTATTTCTACTGCTGCTCCTTGTGACTTTGAGCAAGTCAAATGCACAAGGGGCATTTTTGGATATGACATCTAAGTCTGAATTTGGATGTTTTACAAAGGTAATTTTCTACAAAAAAAATCTATCTTTTCCTTTTGAAAATGCTGAAAAATGTTTTGTGATTTGGATGTTTTAATTTTTGGTCCATTTTCAAACAAATACATCCAAATGCAAAACAAACAAAATACACAAGAAAATCCATAATAAAATGAAACCATTCACATGTTCTAAGTGTGGTAAAAGTTTTGGTTGTAATGTAACTCTCAAAGTGCATCAGAAAGTCTACACGGGACAGAAACCATTTGCATGTATAGAGTCTGGTAAAAGCTTTGGTCAGAAGGTAAACCTCATAATGCACCAGAGAATACACACAGGAGTGAAACCATTTACATGTCCTGAGTTTGGTAAAAACTTTGGTTAGAAAGAAAGCCTCACATGGCATCAGAGAATCCACACAGGGATGAAACCATTTACATGTACTGAGGCGGTAAAAGCTTCAGTTGCATTGGGATAGGTAATTAGGGAATGTACACTCTTGCTATGAAGTATGGAAAAAAAAGCACTCTGGTATTTAGATATATGTAATGAGACCTCCTTTTCATCTATAGATCTGAATTTAAAGCCCAAATCTAATGATAAACAATAGACACAAGGCTCAGATGTTATAAAAAATAGAAAGTTTGGCATCAGGTAGAAAAGTGGAAAAGTGGCACCCCAGGAAGGCAATAGAGCATCCTTGGGGGCACTGCAGTGGACTTTATAAAATGCCCCTAGGTACACATCTCACCATTGCTCCTTTACCTTGTCTGCTGAGCCTCCCAAACTCCCCCAAAACCCAATACCCCCAACTGTAACCACTACCATAGCCCTTACAGGTGAAGGGAGCACCAATATGTGGGTACAGTGGGTTTCTGGTGGGTTTTGGAGGGCTCACTGTTTCTTGTACAAGTGTAACAAGTAGGGGGAGGTAGAAGCCTGGGTTCATCTGTCTGCAGTGCACTGCACCACTACTAGACTACTTCAGGGACACGCATGCTATTCTAATTGACCTAAGTATAACATCTGAGGCTGGCATAGAGGCTGGCGAGTAATATTTTTAATCACATTTTTTGGGATGGGAGGAGGATAGTGACCACTGGGGAGTAAGGGGTGGTGATCCCCAATTTCCTCCAGTGATCATCTGTTCATTTGGGGCACCTCTTGTGTGTAGTTGAGGAGTAGTCTAGTGTTACGTGGGGCCATATGTGGTGGCCCGCCCATAATGAGTACTGGCACCTTTTTTTCTACAAAAAAAGCACTGGCTGGACTAAACAACTCTTTCAGATTCAAGCTAACCGTATTTTGCTATGTTGAAACAGAGGCTTCGTCTAAATAATATTCCAATTTTTCTTATTTATCTTGCCCACCGCTTCACCACCCCTAGCAAATCTTAATACAAAGATCTCAGATTCATCTTCTACTGTTTTGTTCAGTGACTCTTTTTCCATCAACAAAAATTCCCTCTCATTGTATTTAGCTCTGGTGTATGCTTTCTTTATAATGCTTGAGGGATATCCTCTTTTTGTTCTTCTGTCAGCTGAGTTTCTATTTCATGTATAGAATCAATTCGATTTTGTATGGTCACCACTTCTCCCTTGTCAGCTCTTTTAATAACTATCTGTTCATTATCTCTCAATCTCCTTTAGTCTCACTCATCTCAGTCTCACTCATCTTTAGATAAATTGTCCACAAACTGCTGTATCTGGCAAGTAGCTAGTAGTTCTCTTATCACCACTTCTTTGAAAATTCTCACAATAGGATCCAAAGGGATGGGTGGAATCCAAGAGGATTTGGAACATAGTCTTAAGCGATCATAATTCTCCTCCTTTTTATCAAAATAAATATGAAGATGAAATCGTCTGATGAATCTTTCCATGTCTATGTTGAACTGAAAGGCATCAAAACTCTTTGCTGGTACAAAAGACAAACCTTTTGATAAAAGGGAATGATCAGAAGACATAGGCGCCCCGTATAAGAGGCTTGGGGAGGCTAAGCCTCCCCAGCCCGCCACTGCCCCGCCCCCGCCCTCGTAGAAACAGGAAATACGTCAGAAGAGGGCGGAGCCATCATCCGACTTGCGAGGGAAGGCTGCTGGAAGCGCGATGAGCCTGCTGATGCCTTCAATGCTGCCCGCGACTCCAGCAAAAATATAATATTTAAAGGTACGGCGGGGGCGGGGCAGTGGCGGGCTGGGGAGGCTTATTTTCATTGTGGCTCTAAACTTTATCATCAGCGACTTCCATTGTTGTCTGATTGAACCTAACATGAGAGGTTAACATCGGTGAACTGAACTCATCAAAACTCTTTCCGCAGAAAACCTAAAACCAGTTTTCCAGGAATTAGCCATGCATTCAAATAATATAAAGATCACTTTTAATCACTTCAAAACTACAACCACTAACTAATGAAGACCACCTCTTAAATATACACGTGGTTGCCTAAACTGTGGTGATGGCTGAACATTCCTTTAGCTTTTTTCTTTAAAGAGGAAAAAGCCTCTGTCTGTCTGTGGTCAAAATTTAAAGGATTGCATGACTCACAGAACACATAGTAGATGACGGCAGAAAAAGATCTGCACAGTCCATCCAGTCTGCCCATCAAGACAAACATATGTGTATACCTTACCTTGATTTGTACCTGCCTTATTCAGGGCACAGACCGTACAAGTCTGCCCAGCAGTACTTCCCGCCTCCCAACCACCAGTCCCGCCTCCCATCACCGGCTCTGGCACAGACCGTATAAGTCTGCCCTCCACTATCCTCGCCTCCCAACCACCAACCTCTCTTCCCCCCACCTGCTCCGCCACCCAATTTCGGCTAAGCTTCTGAGGATCCATTCCTTCTGCACAGGATTCCTTTATGCATATCCCACGCATGTTTGTATTCCGTTACCGTTTTCATCTCCACCACCTCCCGTGGGAGGGCATTCCAAGCATCCACCACCCTCTCTGTGAAAAAATACTTCCTGACATCTTTCCTGAGGCTGCCCCCCTTCAACCTCATTTCATGTCTTCTCGTTCTTCATCGGATAAAAAAAACCTCCGTGTGTGTGTCTATATATTGTCTTTTGAATTTATTTTAATTTTCTCTTTTTAAATTTTAAAATTTTTAATATCTTAGCATATAGCACTTACCTTCTATTGGGCTCATTTTCGAAAGAGAAAGATGCCCATCTTTCGACATAAATCGGAAGATGGACATCTTTCTCTCAGAAACGTCCAAATCGGTATAATCGAAAGCTGATTTTGGACATCTCCAACTGCACTCCATCGCAGGGACAGCCAAAGTTCAAGGGGGCATGTCGGAGGCATAGGGAAGGCGGGACTTGGGCTTGCCTAACACTTGGATGTCCTTGACCCATAATGGAAAAAAAGAAGGACGTTCCTGACAAACACTCGGGTGTTTTCACCCGGACCTGTTTTTATTACTATTAAGGCACAAAAAGGTGCCCGAACTGACCAGATGACCACCGGACAGAATCGGGGATGACCTCCTATTACTCCCCCAGTTGTCACTAACCCCCTCCCACCCTCAAAAAAATCTTTAAAAATATGTCGTGCCAGCCTCAGATGTCATACTCAGGTCCGTGACAGCAGTATGCAGGTCCCTGGAGCAGTTTTAGTGGGTGAATGCACTTCAGACAGGCTGACCCAGCACCATCATCCCCCTACCTGTTACGTTTGTGGAGGAAACAGTGAGCCCTCCAAAACCCACCAGAAACCCACTGTACCCACATCTAGGTGCCCCCTTCACCCGTAAGGGCTATGGTAGTGGTGTACTGTTGGGGGTTGTGGGGTTTGGGGGGCTCAGCACACAAGTTAATGGAGCTATGTCCCTGGGAGCAATTTATGAAGTCCACTGCAGTGCCCCCTAGGGTGTCTGGTTGGTGTCCTGGCATGTCAGGGGGACCAGTGCACTACAAATGCTGGCTCCTCCCATGACCAAATGGCTTGCATTTGGTTGTTTCTGACATGGACATCTTTGGTTTCGAAAACCACTGAAAATCAGAAACGTCCGTGTCTAAGGGCGTCCATCTCTAAGGACAACCAAATTTAAGGATTTGGACGTCCCTGGCGGTATTTTCAAAATGAAAGATGGACGTCCATCTTGTTTCGAAAATACGGGTTTCCCCGCCTTTGGATCGGGACGTTTTGCAAGGACGTCCAAATTGCAACTAGGACGTCCCTTTTGAAAGTGCCCCTCCACATCTTCTATGTCCTCTGACGAGGTCCCATTTCGCCAGTCCAAAACTTTCAGGTTTTATCAAGGAAATGTGCTTAAGCCATTGTCTGAAATCAACCAATCAAAAGTCCACATTAAAAAAGGCAATAATCCTGAAAATTTCAGATAATGGCAGAAGCACACTTCCTTGATAAAGCCTGAAAGTTTTGGACTAGTGAAATGGGACCCCGATTCTCTATATGGCACCTGAAAAATTGGAGCTGAAAAAATTTCCACCTAGGCATATTTGATAGATCATGCCTATATCTAGTTGCAGTTCATAAAATATGCCTAGTGAGTTTGTAGAATATGCCTAGTGGCCATGACGGTGCCTAACTCTAGGCATATCCATTTATACCAAGTAAACCTTGGTATAAATACTGGTGCCTAAGTTAGGCACTGACAAGTTTTATTCTATAACCCTGTGCGTTGTTTTTCAGAATGTCCATGATCCACCCATTCCATGCCCATAGCCATACCCTCTTTTCAGCAGTGCATATTAGATTTTACGTGCACCACATTATAGAACAT
This sequence comes from Microcaecilia unicolor, assembly GCF_901765095.1. NCBI lineage: Eukaryota > Metazoa > Chordata > Amphibia > Gymnophiona > Siphonopidae > Microcaecilia > Microcaecilia unicolor. The sequence continues at coordinate 320,442,576 of NC_044033.1, forward strand.
GCTTAGCAAGTGGTGCATGTAAATTAGTGCAGATAATTGCTCGTTAACATCCAGTTATTGAACCAACTAGGTTATGCACATTGTTATGAAATATACTTTGATTTCTGCATAGAAATATCAGAGTGATATATAGAATTGTTGGGGGGAGGGGGTAAATGTTCCCATTAACATGCAATACCTGTGCAAAATTAATGTGGAAGCACTTACTGCTTCCTATTTAGGAGGAGTGAGAGCTAATCCCAGTGTGCTACCTGGATAACATGGGAATCCCCACTCTCCAACTATGGCAAGCCTCCTCCTAAAAGTAGTTTTAAAAAATAGGTAACATGCAGGATACTGTGCATGAACAGCTAAAATGCTACAAAATAAATTAACATGTTCTGCAGTAGCCTGTTAGTATAACTAACTGAGCATTAAGGGCTTACCCCCTGATTCTGTAAAAGTCGCCAAAAATTGTGCACACAAATCTAGATGCATTCCAGCTTTGCATGCATTCTTTTATTAGTACTAATTAGATTTAACTGGGACCAATTTGTGTAAAGTTAGGTATAGGGTCTGCACTGAAAATTTATGAGTGTCCTAAAAAAGGGGGTGCAGAAATGGGAGGGTCATGGGCGTTTCAGGGCAGAACAGGGCATGGCTTTGAGTAACATGTAATTACAGAATAATGGTGCTTTGTGCACATTTGCATCACTTTTTTGTTAGTTCAATTTGTGTAAAGTTAAGTATAGGGTCTGCACTGAAAATTTATGCGTGTCCTAAAAAAGGGGGTGCAGAAATGGGAGGGTCATGGGCGTTTCAGGGCAGAACACGGCATGGCGTTGAGTAACGTGTAATTACAGAATAATGGTGCTTTGTGCACATTTGCATCACTTTTTTGTTAGTTCAAATAGCTGTGCCTAAATTTACATGTGACTTTCCGCTTAAGGATGAAGTATGTATTCTATAAACCACGACAAACTTTAGGCGCAGCTAATAGAATACCGCTTAAGTCGGGTTTTGGTGCTGATTTTTTAGGCGCCATTTATAAATTTACCCCTTAATGCCCTTTAGTAAAAGAGCCCCTTAATTTCCAATATCGTGACTGAGTCTTGGACAGTGCTGATTGGTGTAGAAATTAGACTGACTCTACCCAGTCTAACAGAGAATCTTTTCCTAAAATAGTTTACCTTAGAAAAGGTACATGGGCTGGATGACAAAGCTAAAAATTCCAATTCCTATATTTTCAAGAGGCAGCACAATGCTCATCCTTTACCCTACCTAGTATCTAAAGATAACATTTAACTGAAACTGGATGGAGGAAAACATTGGAATACAACAGTGACAATGATTAAAGAATCGTCAACACCATGGCCTTACACAAAACAGGGTACCACAATGTGGAGGAACAGATGCTGCATCCAGTTGCTTCCCAATAATGCTCTAGATGCATCTTCAGATTGCACGGATCATGTACCACAGCCTGTAATTCCTGTAATGAACTCACTCAACACTTTCTAAGTAAATCCAACTTTCACCCTTAATATACAATGTTGGGTGCCAATCACATGGTTTCAATGGGTTCAGCCCCAATGAACACCAGCTCAGGTTCCATAATGAAACTCAGAGATATGAATGTTTGTTCACAGAAAAGTAAAAGAACCAATATAATACTATGGGACTCATTGTTGAAACAGGAAAACATCCAAAAAGCGTCACAAAGCGGCATTTGGACATTTTTTTCCTCCAAAATGTCCAAATCGCTATTTTCAAAACTCATTTTAAGACATGTTTCTATGCAGTTCATCTAAATTGTATCCAAATCACAAGGGTTACACTTGTGGAGGAAAGTGTGAGCTCTTCAAAATCCACCAAAAACCTACTATACCCAAATATATGTGAAACTTGCAGGTATAAGGGCTATTGTAGTGATGTACAGTTGGGCACAATAGGTTTTTGGTGGGTTTTGGAGGACTCACCATATAATATAAGGGGCTAATGGTGAGATGTGTACCTAGGACCTTTTATGTGAAGTTCACTGCAGTGCCCTCTATGGTGCTCCTGTGCTCTACTGGGATGTCAGTGCGACCAGCCTACTAAGAATGCTGGCTCCTCCTACATCCAAATGGCTTATTTTGCGAGCTTTTTCACTTGGACTTTTATTTTTCAAAAATGGTCCAAAATGAGACTCACTGAGCACAAAACCAGGGCTGCTGAGAGGGAGGGACAGGGGGGACAAAAGTCCCCGGGCCTGGGCCTACGGAGGGGGCCCGCCGCCACCGCAGTCCGGCCCGCCTGCCGTCGCTCCCGGAACTAAGTTCAACTAACCTTAAACGCCTCCTTTCCTTTCACCATCTTCGCAGCAAGCAGCAGCAGGGCAGGCCACTCCTTCCTTCCGTGTCCCGCCCTCGCCTGATGTAACGTCCGCGAGGGCGGGACACGGAAGGAAGGAGAGGTCTGCCCTGCTGCTGCTTGCTGCGAAGATGTTGAAAGGAGGCGTTTAAGGTTAGTTCAGGGCCCGGCCCAATAGCGGGTGGAGGGGGGGCCAGCGACCTCGGGTGGGGGGTTCGGCGGCGGCGACGATGACCTCGGGTGGGGGGGGGGGGCCCGGGTGTTGCCTTGTCCCAGGCCCGGCTCTGGCTCTCGGCGGCCCTGCACAAAACATCTAGAAAATGGCCATTTCAAAACAAAAGATAGACATTGTTCAGGTTCTTAAATGCCCATGTTTGCTACTGTTGGATTTAGACATCATATTGAAAATGCCCCTCCATGACAGCCATCAATGGACTAATTTAACTAGTGTTATGGAATTCTCAAAAATTAGGAAATGTCATAATAGAATTAACTTCTAAGTGGATGTTCTGCTATACAGAGGAACACTATTAGTTGTGAAGCTTAGTGGAGATTGGATGGCAACACCAGTAATTGGGAAGTAAAGCTAGTGCTGAGCAGACTTCTACAGTCTGTGCTCTTAAAATGGCAAGGACAAATCAAGGTCAGGTATACACATAAAGTAGCTCATACAATGAGTTTATCTTGTTGGGCAGACTGGATGGACAGAACAGGTCTTTATCTGCCGTCATCTACTACGTTACTATCAGGCTTATTTTCGAAAGTGATTGCCAGCCATTTCCCGACATAAATCGGGAGATGGCCGACGATCTCTCAAAAGCGGCCAAATCGGTATAATCGAAAGCGGCTTTTTAGACAGCATCGCCACCTTCCCGTCGCCTCGCCGGCGAAAGTTCAAGGGTGCGTGTCAGCGGTGTAGCGAAGGCAGGACATGGGCGGGCATGGGCGTGGCTACCAGATGGCCGGCTTTCGCGGATAATGGAAACAAAAAAAGCAGCGTTAAGCAGTATTTCGCCGGGTTTATTTGGTCCTTTTATTTTTACGACCAAGCCTCAAAAAAGGTGCCCCAACTCACCAGATGACCACCGGAAGGAATGGGGTTGACCTCCCCGTACTCCCCCAGTGGTCACCACCCCCCTCCCACACTATAAAACACAATTATAAACATATTTTTCCAGCCTGTATGCCAGCCTCAAATGCCGTACCCACCTCCATGACAGCAGAATGCGTTCTATCCTCTGACAGCCTTTCCCTGGTTGTGATGTGGCTCTCGGGTGAATGAGACACCTTTTTTGTTAGGTGCACTGCAGAGTCACATCAGCAATGCATTGTGGTGAGTGTAAGGTAGTGGGCTCTACTCCCATGGTGCTTTTCCCCCTGCTAACTGGGTCAGAGTGTGGCCATTTTTGTAAGCCCGTTTTAGATCCCTTTCATGTGTTACCCACGTTAGAGAACGTGGTTATTACCTTGAATGTTGCTGAAAGAGGGCATTGCACACCAATCTGCCAGCTCTGACCTACTGCTAATCTCAGTACCAGGGAGACTCTTTGCCAGTGGGGCACAACCTCTGATCTGCAGTTAACTGTGAGTAAACGTTCTTATTCAAATAAAGGACTTTTTCAAAGAGATTAGTCTTCAGGTGTCAACTGGTGTACCAAGGTTATACAGCAGCAACAAATCCTAGAGGCTGGGTACCGCAGTGCACTTAAGGCAGGCGGACCCAGGCCCATCCCCCCCCACCTGTAACACTTGTGCTGGTAAATGGGAGCCATCCAAAACCCACTGTACCCACATGTAGTTGCCCCCTTCACCCCTAAGAGCTACGGTAGTGTTGTACATTTTTGGGTAGTGGGTTTTGGGGGGGTTGGGGGCTCAGCACCCAAAGTAAGGGAGCTATGCATGTGGGAGCTTTTTCTGAAGTCCACCGCACTGACCCCTAGGGTGCCCAGTTGGTATCCTGGCATGTCAGGGGGACCAGTGCACTACAAATGCTGGCTCCTCCCATGACCAAATGCCTTGGATTTCGCCGGGTTGGGGATGGCTGGCATTTTTTTCCATTATCGCTGAAAAACAAAAACGGCGATCTCAAAACCCGGCGAACTCTGGCATTTGGCCGGGCTAAACCGTATTATCGAAAAAAAAGATGGCCGGCCATTTTTTTCGATAGTACAGTTCTGGCCAACTGTTGCGCTGCTGCCAAAATAGATCGCCGGTGATCTATTTCGTGAGCGACGTTCGATTATGCTCCTCTATGTAATGAAGATGGTAGGAAAAGTGGAGATTTCTAGGAGAAACATGCAGAGCCAGTTTATAGCTGAAAATATTGGATTTACTACTACTACTACTTATCACTTCTATAGCGCTACAAGGCATACACAGCGCTGTACACCATACATGAAAAGACAGTCCCTGCTCAAAGAGCTCACAATCTAAATAGGACAGGCAAACAGACAGAACAACTAAGAGGTAAGGGAATTAAAGAGGTGGGGATAAAAGGGTACAGGGCAAGTGACTAGTGGTTAGGAGTCAAAAGCAGCATTAAAGAGGTGGGCTTTTAGCCTGGATTTGAAAACGGCCAAAGACAATTTAACAGTAAAAGTTCCTGTTTTTATTTAACCTCCAGTATATCCCGTGAGTGAATAGCTGATTTACATGGCAGGTGTATGAAAACAATCCAAACAGAAGACAAATTTTCACTTTCATGACAATAGCTATTTGTTAAATTCCAACATTCAGCTCCTATTCTCCTTTGGTGAAGGGGGGGGGGGGGGGGGGGGGAATTGAATTTATACTGTCCGATATTCAGCCCATGGGAGGCAAGCCACAACTGATGCTGAGCCCAGATATTCAATGCCAGGCCATTTCCGGTGACCGGCATTAAACATCCAGGTTATTTTTGGCCAGCTTAAACTTAGCCAGCTGAGTTAATATGCAGCACTGGCTGGTTAAGTTTATAGTGGCCAAAGATAGGACTGCTATTTAGGCAGTCCGATTTGGCCAGTAAACTTAGCCAGTGAAGCACTGTATTTGTGGCTATCCGCTTATATCATGCAGTATAGCCAGTTAGCCGCTATGCACTAAGTGCTAATATTCAGCAGAGAGAACTGGCTATCTCGCTCTGAATATTAGCACGTGGAGGGGCATAATCGCCGCAACAGCTGGCCGGAACCGTATTATTGAAAAAAATGGCTGGCCATCCCGAACCCGGCGAAATTCAAGGCATTTGGTCGTGGGAGGAGCCAGCATTTGTAGTGCACTGGTCCCCCTGACATGCCAGGACACCAACTGGGCACCCTAGGGGTCAATGCGGACTGAATATCAGCCGGCATGTGACCCTGCTGGTCTGCCTGGTTGCCTCTGCCTGCACTGCTCTTATGGATATCTCCCAACTGCTTTCTATACATTCTTTACCATCTTCGGTGCTGTAGCTGTGGTCATAACTTTTCTTAGGCCTTATCTTCACGTGCTATGCTAGGAATAATCCCCTGAGTTAATTTCTGCTAGCACATACATTTCTTTACTTGAAAACTTTTAATAAACCCCTTTGCACTTACTCTGTCTGAGAGATAATTGCTGAGGTCTTAATTCAAACATTGAAAAGGTGACAAAGTCCATGGTGGCATGTTTGAAATAACAATTACTGCTGCATGCTACAGCAGAAGTTCCATATCCCCCATGACAAATCCATTCAGAAGTAGTATATTTTTACAACCTGCCTATCATTCTGTCTAAAGGTAGCAGAGAAGCTGGACAGTAAAAACAAAACAAACTTACTACTTTTAATAGACTACCTGACCCTTGTACAAATCATCCTATAGATAAAAGGCTGCTCAGCTTTAAACACAGTTATATTAAATCCCTCAAATGCATGATTATTAGATTTTACAAGATCCAAGAAACAATAAGGCATAGAAAACTGGATCTTTCTGACTTTTGCTGTCATGATCTTTCATGGTGCAACAGCATCTCGTCTTCAGATTCCTCTGCACATAGATGAATTAACAGAATGGCAGTTTGGCAAAGATGATTAGAGAGATGTTACAGAAATAACAAGGCTATATATAGCATAGCTACAAGGCATTATACATTAGTTTAAAATCAATCAGAATTGTAAGTTTATTACTCAAAGAAATTTAGTGAAAGGAGGGGTGTAATGTATGGCTCAAACTTGTTTTCTAGTTTAAAGTATTTGCAAGGGGCTAAGGCAGGCCACAAACCTTCATACTGCCTTAGTAACCAAACACTGACGTGAAAATCCACCTGGGAAATGACTGGATGCTAAATGAGAGATTGAATATAATAATAATCCACAGCTAATTAATCTTATCCTTTGCTAATTGCATATACTAACTATGCTTGAGAAGGACTCCCTAGTGTGCCTGTTTAATCACAACCTTAACTGCTTAAGGGCAAAGAAATCAACTTGCTTAAAATGTTTAAAGGCACAGATGCTACATTCTTAGGTGATCTCTTTTCCATTCCATGTTCTTATTTATTCTATTAAATGGTTGAGTCCTTTTACTAAGCCGCAGTAAAAAGGGCCCTGCCATAGTGGCAGGGGCCATTTCTTTCTGCCCACCACTGCCATTTTTACAGCAGTGGATAAAAAGCCCTCCAAAAATGGCCATGTGATAACTCTTATTGCATTGGCTTGCAGTGGGGATCCCTTACTGCCACCCATTGAAGAGGCAGTAAGTGCTCCCACGATAACCTGGCATGAACCAGGCAGTGCATGGCAATGCCCAATTGCCAACGGGTTAGCGCCGTGCTACACAAAAAAAAATTTTCCGGAGAACACTAGAAATGGCACATACAAAACCCAGAACTACTGCCGGCAGCTGCATTGCCCTGGCGGTAATTCAGTTTTAGCATGCGCTAAACCCGCATTGGGCTTACCACCACTTTGTAAAAGGGTCCCGTGGTGAATAATATAGAATGGTAGGATGCTGAGTACCAGTAATTTAAAGTTGGTGCATAACTGACAACCGGTGCACTGCTCACCATATTGATTATTGGACTACATGGTTTGCCATGTACGTAGTACTTGGCTCTCAAAGTTTGAAAAATAGAGTGTATGCAACCTCCCATATTAGTTTAAATTGACAAAACAGTGATAGCTAGGCAGAAAGAAAAACCTACAAAACCAAGGATTTTGGAGAAAGGCAGAATTATAAGGTTATTTATGTTTGTCATAAATTCTGGGCGAGATGGACTCTAAATAAATGCGTAAGCAAGGATACGCAAAATAATTCATGCAATCTCCATCCCTGCAGATTTCAGTCAAATCTGTGGATTTGCGCAAGACCCATAAGAAAAATTTGTCAGATTTTAACCATCGCTCAGGCACCATCCCAGGGTCCTCTGGGATTTCCATTGATTTGCAGGAGGTTTTGCCACTTCCCTAAGAAAGTTTGAAAATTAATGTTCCAGAGATTCAATAAGTTTGTTCGTGCACCTCTCTTAAATCTGGAGAAGTAATCTATGTGTTTTAGGTTTGCTGTTTCCTTAAGAAATGTTTTCACTCTCTTGTTTTTTTTTTTTTGATCAACACAGAACTCCCTGATCAAAATAAATAGTATATGGGCCCAGCTGGGACAGGAAGGGGAAAAAGTTAAGTTCAAACAAATTTCTATCAAAAGTAACTAACGAAGCTTAAACTATTAATGAACTTCAGAATATGTTCCCAGTGCAGGTGTGCAATTAATTCTCCCAATAGAATATACTTTATGATTGCTGAGTTATAATTAATCCCACAGAAAATTGAACTTTTTGAACTGAAATTGTCATTATAATTTTCTTTCAGGCCTCTCAGTGCACTGAGTTATTGTAGGCCATGTTCAAAACCTTATAGTCCATGTCAGAAGGGACCAGCTGAGCTCCTTCTGATTAAACTTTCCACCTCATTGAAGTCACATTGAAGAGTCTGAGCCAATCCTTATTTTGCCTTGTTGCATTGGTGAAGATTTTATTTATCATAATCATATTTATTGCTATGGACACATACAATTGGCAGTATCTGCCCCTTGGAGTTTACAATCTGATAACAACCTAACAAACATTGATGGAATCACTACCCCAACTCAAGAATTTGCTCCAACAGCAGAACAGCTAGCTCTCTATTTCAGAGAGAAAATCACCAAAATCAGAGCACAATTCAGCAATAATATCAACAAAGAATATATAATAACCAAACATTCCGACATGGCAATACCCACAGATATGACATGGGATAACTTCCACGCCAGATTTTACAGCAGTCTCTTGCACGGAGAATTGCTAAATGGTAATAAGGTTGATTCTTCAAAAATAACGTGGTAGTCTTTAGAAAGACTATTTAAAATGTCCGTCAGAAGCGCTGCACGCACTCTTAATAATGCTGATTATTAAGAGTGCGCGCAGCGCTTCTGACGGACATTTTAAATAGTCTTTCTAAAGACTACCACGTTATTTTTGAAGAATCAACCTTATTACCATTTAGCAATTCTCCGTGCAAGAGACTGCTGTAAAATCTTCAGAGGATTTCCATCGTCATTGCTCTGCAGCACGCTGCACAGCAGACTCCTGATGCAGGCCTGACGGCCGAAACACGACGTGTCGAGTCTTCAAACCTTTAATGAGTCTTCAAACCTTTAATAAAGTTTTTTATTTAAGAACATCTTCCAGTTTCTGGTATCCTTGGTCGTACTCCCACTTTTTACACATTATTGTTTTTACCGTGGGGTGCTTGAGTTTTCCGCTTGCTGGTGGATCTTCTCTCACATAACTTCCACGCCATCAAATGGTCAGAATTAGATCCACTAATAGGGTAATTCTCTAAATCCCACTCCCAACTAGACATATGCCCAAGAAACCTCATGAGCTGCGCCTCTCCAAAGTTCAAATCCATAATCCACAACTGGTTAACTGACTCCATGTCCAGAGGTTCCTTTCCACCATCAATGGGAAATATTATCCTTACTCCCATACCAAAAAACCAACAAGAATCAAGGGCCAATGTGAACAACCTGTAGCATCCATACCATTTGAGAAAAAGCTAATGGAAGAAATAGTCACCATACAACTAACTGAATACCCATTTACTTTGAATGGATCGTGTTGGCATTACCGCAATAGCAGCATCTAGAGCAGCTTTGTAAAAAGGGTAGGGGGGGGGGGGGCTGTAGGGAATAAAAAGTCTTCAGCTGTTTTCTAAACTGTTATAATTCATGACAAAGGTAATGAATTCCATAAAAACACAGCCTGAAAGGACAACATTGCACTGAACTGTCTTTTAGACTTCAGATGACATAGAGGGGCATTTTCAGAAAAAACATCTAAGTTGGAATTTGGATGTCTTTGTAAAATGTCCAAATCCAGAGGCGGGGAGAAAGTCATTTTCAAAAAAAGATGGATGTCCATCTTTGTGATCAAAAATACCATGGACGTTCTTGGATTTGGATGTCTTTGATTTTCGGCTATTTTCGAAACCAAAAACGTCCAAGTCTAAAACGTCCAAATTCAAGCCATTTAGATGTGGGAGGAGCCAGCATTTTTAGTACACTGGTCCTCCTGACATACCAGGACAGCAATCGGGCACCCTAGGGGGCACTGCAGTGGACTTTATAAAAAGCTCCCAGGTACACATCTCACCAATGCTCTCTTACCTTGTGTGCTGAGCCCCCCCCAAACCCCCCACTACCCCCAACTATACACCACTACCATAGCCCTTATGGGTAAATAGGGACACCTATATGTGGGCACAGAGGGCTTCTGGTGGGTTTAGGAGGGCTCACAGTTTCCTCCACAAATGTAACAGGTAGGGGAGTATGGGCTTGGGTCCACCTGTCTGAAGTGCACTGCATCTACTACTAAACTACTCCAGGGACCTGCATGTGCTGTCATGGACCTGAGTATGACATCTGAGGATGTCATAGAGGCTGGCAAGTAATATTTTTAATCATGTTTTTTGAGGGTGGGAGGGGATTAGTGACCACTGGGGGAGTAACAGGAGGTCACCCCCGATTCCCTCCAGTGGTCATCTGGTCATTTCAGGTACCTTTTTGTGCCATATTCATAATAAAAAAGGTCTGGGTGAAAATGTCCAAACTTTATTCCTTAACGTCTTTGCATTTTTCCATTATGGCTCAAAGACGTCCAAGTCTTAGAAACGCCAAAGTCCTGCCTTGACCAGGCCTCTGATGCGCCCCCTTGAGATTTGGACATCCTTGTGACGGACTTCCGATAAAGACGTCCAAAATCGGGTTTCAATTATGCCAATTTGAGCGTCTCTGAGAGATGGATGTCCAAATGACGATTTATGTCACTTTTTGGACATCCACCTCTTTCGAAAATGAGCCTGTAAGTGATGGAAAAATTAAAAGTAATTGGCTCATAAGATCTAAAACTCCATTGCCAGTTAAACATTGAAAATAGGGCTGCAGGTATTCTGGTAAATCACCATACAATGTCTTATGAGTTAAAACACGAATCTTAAAATATATTCTGGCATCAATAGGAAGCCAGTGCAACGCTAAAAACAATGGTGTTAGCACATCATACTTAAATACAGAGAAAATCAGCCTGACAGATACATTCTATACTAACTGTAACCTATGCTTTAAAATTTTTGAACAACCAATCCTGCTTATTTTCGAAAGGAGAAAAACGCCCATGTTCGGGAGATGGGCGTCCGTTTCCCGTGGGCGGCCAAATCGGTATAATCGAAAGCCGATTGTGGGCGTCTTCAACTGCACTCCGTCGCGGGAACAAATAAAGTTGATGGGGGCGTGCCGGAGGTGTGGTGAAGGCGGGACAGGGGAGTAGTTATCGGCCGAGCAGAGATGGGAGCGCTCGGCCGATAATGGAATAAAGAAAGGCGTTTTTATCGAGAATTTAGGACACTTTTTTTGGACCCTTTTTTCTCACGAACAGGTCCCAAAAAAGTGCCCTAAATGACCAGATGACCACCGGAGGGAATCGGGAATCACCTCCCCTGACTCCCCCAGTGGTCACTAACCCCCTCCCACCAAAAAAACACCACTTGCAAAAACCTTATTTCCCAGCCTCTATGCCACCCTCAAATTCCGTGCCCACCTCCATGACAGCAGAATGTGTTCGATCCTCTCACAGCCTTTCCCTGGGTCAGATGTGGCTCTCGGGTGCACTGCAGGGTCACATCAATGTTGCATTGTGGTGGGTGTAGGGTATTGGGCTCCGTGATTTCACTAGCTTGTGTTACAGTCTCACAATGTTGGTAGTTGGTAGGCTCTTCTCCCATGGTGCTTTCCCCCCTGCCTACTGGGTCAGAGTGTGCCCTGTTTTGTTTCCGGTAGTCCACGAGGTAGTGGCCATTTTTATAAGCCAATGTGGCTGAAAGAGGGCATTGTACAGCATTCTGCCAGCTCTGACCTACTGCTAATCTCAGTACCAGGGAGACTCGTTGCCAGTGGGGCACAACCTCTGATCTGCAATTAACTGTGAGTAAACGTGCTTATTCCAATAAAGGATGTTTTCGGAGAGATTAGTCTTCAGGTGTAAACTGGTGTGCCAAGTAACAAGTCCTAGAGGACTGCGTATATGCAGGTCCCTGGAGCACTTTTAGTGGGTACCGCAGAGCACTTCAGGCAGTTGGGCCCAGGGCCATCCCCCCCTACCTGTAACACTTGTGCTGGTAAATGGGAGGCCTCCAAAACCCACTGTACCCACATGTAGGTGCCCCCTTCACCCCTAAGAGCTATGGTAGTGTTGTACATTTGTGGGTAGTGAGTTTTGGGGGAGGGGGGTTGGGAGCTCAGCACCTGTGGTAAGGGAGCTATGCATGTGGGAGCTTTTTCTGAAGTCCACCGCACTGACCTAGGGTGCCCAGTTGGTGTCCTGGCATATCAGGGGGGCCAGTGTACTACGAATCCTGGCCCCTCCCATGACCAAATGGGTCGGATTAGGACGTTTTTGAGCTGGGCATTTTTAGTTTCCATTATCGCTAAAAAAACCAAACGCCCAGCTCAAAAACGTTCATTTTTTCGAAAATACGGTTCGACCCGCCCCTTCACGGACCCGTTCTCGGAGATAAACGCCCATGGAGATAGGCGTTTCCGTTCGATTATGCCCCTCCACGTATATCATTTGATGATCACATATATTAGTGGTATAAAACAATGCATAGACACAAAATTTTTTTAAACAACCTAGAATATATATTAATATATTGTTTTAAGAACATCTAAAGATGTGTATATTAATAAAAAAATGAGATGATGCAAATTTACCTTTTCACCATACAAAAAAATCTTGTTTCTAAAAGAAAATGGATAAAACAATCTTCATAGAGTGTCAGATATCTTTATCAAAGCAAACCATTTAAACTGATCTTTGAATCAATTATGTTTGTAAAAATAAATGATAATACAACTATTAACTCGTAGAATTAAAAGTTGTAGTCTTTTAAAAAAATAATCAAATCATAACTCACTCGCAAGTACTTGTATTGACAAACTTGGGTCGAGGCTTCTGCTCGGTATATTCTTCGGGATTCTACATTTGAAAAACGTTTTGATCTATTATTTTATGTCCAAAAGACCTACAGTCAAAGTGTTTTACTGATATTTCTAATGAGTGAAAATTGTTATATCAAGCCAGAGAGCTCGTGAGACTGAACGGACCTGTCACAAAGTTTGTGTATTAGAAACAATTATGTGCCTAATTTTGTTTGTGAAAAAGAGGTATTTCAAAGCATTCATGTAGTCTCTTATTCTGAAGACTAAACTATTCTGAGTTTGTCTATATAGGAGTGGGCGTCAGACTCTTCATATATTATGCTATTTGGCTCAATGTTTAATGTGTTAAGGACATATCTATATGAAAATGAACATCATATTCATCAAAACGCAAATTGTTTTAGCTCAATTCTTACCTTGTAAATAGGTATCCCGCTCTAAGTACAGTTTGAGCCAAAATAGCATAATATATGAAGAGTCTGAAGCCCACTCCTATATAGACAAATATAGTAACATAGGGGTCCATTTACAAAGCTACAGCAAAAAAAAAAAAAAAAAAGATTTAACATGCCCTTCTGTGAGTGTTTCCTGGATGCCTTTATGTGAGTGTTTCCTGGATGCTAAGGCCACTTTTTCTGTGGCCGAAAATGGCTGATTTTCCATTTTCCTAGTTAATGGCCATGCGCTAATGTTTATTTATTTATTTATTTACTTGTAGCATTTGTATCCCACATTTTCCCACCTATTTGCAGGCTCAATGTGGCTTACATTTGCCGTAATGGTGATTGCCATTCCGGACTACAAATATGCACATGTTGCCATCAGCTTTCAGTCTTTAACAAAAATTAGCGCATGTGCACTTACCATCATTTATCTTGTAGGCGGTAACAGCTCGTGTGTTAATTCTGCGCTAATCAGTTAGTGCAGTGTAATGTAGATGTGCTTACTCATTAGCAAATAAATGCCCACTCTCTGCCCATTGACACCCCCCCCCCTAGTCATAAATGAAACAATATTTTGCAGCGTGTGAGCAGTGCACGTCCATTTGAAACTTAGTATGGGATGCCTGAACACTACCCATGGTAAGCCCTTCTAAGCTGTGGTAAGCACACACTAGTACTTCCTGCAGCATAGTAAAACTACTACTACTACTATTTAGCATTTCTATAGCGCTACAAGGCATACGCAGCGCTGCACAAACATAGAAAAAAGACAGTCCCTGCTCAAAGAGCTTACAATCTAATAGAAGGACCCCATAGTTATTATGTTATCACACCTGTGGTAATTACATAGTAACTATCCCCTCGAAATTCAGTCAGTGGCAGGCAGCGCTTCTGCTGTCCACCGCTGGCATTAAACCCGGCAACCAGCGTTGACTATCTGGTTTCATTTTTGACCACGGCAACTTAACTGATTAAGCCAATATTCAGGATTAACTAGTTAAGTGCTTAGCTTTTAAAGATAGTGTAAACCCCCTGGTGGCAGAGCAAGGTATTACAATGATGATACCAAATATGTCACAGTGTTTCCCCAAAATGACTCAACACCAACCAGGGAGGTTAACAATAAAAAGAAAATATTTTTTTATTATTTCACTTATATTTAAATGTTAATGAAATTTTACCAACTTGCAAATTTAACATATGTATTTCAATTACAGGTTTGCAACACAAATCAGTTTAGTCTCTAGAAACATTGGGAGCATTTTCAGATAAGTATAAATATTAGGTACTTAAATCATTTAAGCATATTCAATTGTACAAAACACTAGATTCTTTAAAGTTTCTTTTCTCCTGTCTTTCAGATTTCTGGAGACCTTCAAGGATCTCAACATGTAAGTTTTCCTGTACTCTTTTTTTTCTTTTAGTTATCTCTCACTTATTATTCAGGTTTCCTTTACTATTTTCTCATGTGCTTTTTTTTAATAATTTCAGTCACTTAGCTGTTCTCTTTGTTTTCTCTCTGGCTCTCTTGAATGGTGGGCGCCTTTTCTTTCAGGTGATGATCTCCAGCATCAACTTTCTTCCAGTCTTTTTCTAATAACATGTTCTTCTCACCAATCCAGCTCCCTCCCAACTGCCAGCCTGAGCTGTTTGTCACTCTCCTGAGAATTCCATCAGCATGCAGAACACTCAGCACATGCACACAGACTACTCATTTTCACTGCACTGCTGCTCACTGTTTCTACACCAGATCTAGAAGGAGCCATGTAATCTTTTAAAATGTAACCCAGAGAGGACTCAAGTCCAAGTTGAGCCTCCTGTGACCATATATACAAATACATTAGATACAGAAATTCACAACTGAGGCAAATGGAAACACTGTTCTTATGAATAAAAGATTTGTAAAGAGCAATATTTACTAAGAAGTTTATACACAGAGCAAGAGAGGAGTCAAGGGCATTTGGGGATACAAGGAAGGTCCAGTTTGAGGGGGGGGGGGGGGGGAATTATTTAAAAACATACAAAATTTAATGCAGCATCAGCTTGAGGGGATGAGGAGTAAACCTTCCTAATTATTTCTGTGTGTAAAATGCTGTTTTATATATAAAAAAGGATTCATATAATTACTCCAACTGTAATTCATAGGTAAACATTTTAACAGGGCCCTTTTCACATCTTCATTTCTCAAGCTGTAAATAAAGGGATTTAACATTGGGATTAGAGCTGTGTACAGTAGGGAGAAAACCTTGTCTTGACCTGGTGAATGTATTGAGGTTGGTCTTAAGTAGACAAAAATTAGAATCCCATAGAAAAGAGTAACAGTTGTGAGGTGAGAGGAACAGGTGGAAAAGGCTTTGTGTCTCCCCTTTGCAGAATTAAATTTTAGTATGTTGGAGATGATATAAAGGTAGGATGTCAGAGTTAATCCAAATGGGATAAATGATACAAAAACTCCTTGACTAAATAATATAATTTCAATGTTGCTAATATCGCTGCAGGAGAGCTTCATCAGTACTGTCAATTCACAGAAAAAATGGTCAATTTCATTGCCCCTACAGAAAGATAACTGAGATGTTAAAAATGTATGGGATATCACATTCATAAAACCAAGTATCCAAGAAGTAGATGTCAGGAGGATACAGGCTCTCCTGTTCATGATAAGCAAATAACGTAAAGGGTTACAGATTGCAACATATCGATCATAGGCCATGGCAGCTAGAAGAAAGATTTCTATACCAGTGAAAGAAAGAAAGAAGTAGAGCTGTGCCATACACAAACAGAAAGAAATCTGTGTGTCCCCTGTCATAAGGCTGAGGTGTTACCAATATCTAGAAAGCACAGGTTACCGAGAAAGAAGTACATGGGTTTTTGCAGATGAGAGTCAGCACACACTAACATTAAAAACATAAAGTTTCCCAGCACAGAGATCAGGAAGATCAGGAAAATGGTGACAGAAATGAGGAGCTGCAAGTGAGGATATTCAAAGAATCCCAGGAGGAAAAATTCTGAAACTGAAGACTTGTTCTCCTTTCCCATCGATTCACCATTCTTATTCTGTTGGGATTTAAGGAAACATATTTGACACTACAACTGAAATAAAACATCATGACAGAAGACAGACCATCAGGCACAATATACAGTGGGGCTCATTTTCAAAAGAGAAGAACATCCAAAAAGTGGCACAAAGTGGCATCACATCCAAATCGCTATTTTCAAAACCCATCTTTAGACTTTTTTTTCTAAATGTCTACCGGTATGTTAGGGGTGGAATTTGGGCATTCCCAAAACTTGACCATTTTTCTGCCATAATGGAACACAGCAAAAACATCCAGGACTAAAAGTTGGATGTTTTGGCCTAGATCTGTTTTAAAGATGACTAAGGGGCTCATTTTCAAAAGAGAAAAACGTCCAAAAAGTGATATGTCTGCATTTGAACATTTATCTCACAGAAATGTCCAAATCAGTATTTTCAAAACCTCTTTTTAGATGTTTTTCTCTGAAGTCTGTCAAAAGGACATCTAAATCTCAAGGGGGCATGCCAGGGGCGTATTCAAGGTGGGACTTGGGCATTCCTAAGACTTAGGAACGTCTTTCAGCCATAATGGACAAAACAAAAATGTCCAGGACTAAAACTTAGACGTTTTGAGCTAGACCTGTTTTTATTACGAATAAGGCAAAAAAAGGTGCCCCAAATGACCAAATGACTTCCTCTTACTCCCCTAGTGGTCACTAACCCCCTCCCACCCCAAAAATTGTGATGAAGAACATTACTTGCCAGCCTCTATGCCAGTTTCTGATTTCATACTCAGATCCATTACAGCAGCATGCAGGTCCCTGTAGTAGTTTAGTAGTAGGTACAGTGCACTTGGACCCAGGCTCCTACCTCCCCCTACCTGTTACACTTGTGGAGGAAACTGTAAGCCATCCAAAACTCACCATAAACCCACTGTACCCACATATTGGTGCCCCCTTCACCTGTAAGGACTATGATAGTGGTGTTCAGTTGGGGGTAGTGGGTTTGGGGTGGGTTTTGGGGGACTCTGCACACAATGTAAGGGAGCAATGTTTTTTTTTTTTTTTTTTTTGGCCAGACTTACACGGTCTGTGCCAGAGCCGGTGGTGGAAGGCAGGGATAGTGCAGGGCAGACTTATACGGTCTGTGCCAGAGCCAGTGGTGGGAGGTGGGGCTGGTGGCTGGGAGGCGGGGATAGTGCTGGGCAGACTTGTATGGTCTGTGCCCTGAAAATGACAGTTACAAATCAAGGTAAGATATACACAAAAAGTAGCACATATGAGTTTGTCTTGTTGGGCGGGCTGGATGAACCGTGCAGGTCTTTTTCTGCCGTCATCTACTATGTTACTATCCAACTTATTTTCGAAATTAATCGCCGGCCATTTCCCGACATAAATCGGGAGATGGCCGACGAAATCAATATAATCGAAAGCTGCTTTTTGACAGCATCGCCGCTTTCCCGTCGTCTCGCCGGTGAAAGTTGAAAGGGGCGTGTTGCCGGCTAAGCAAAGGCAGGGCATGGGCAGGCATGGGTGTGGCTACCAGATGGGCAGCTTTCGCGGATAATGGAAAAAAAAAACCGGCGATAAGCAGTATTTCGCAGGGTTTACTTGGTCCTTTTATTTTCACGACCAAGCCTCAAAAAGGTGCCCCAACTGACCAGATGACCACCGGAGGGAATGGGGGATGACCTCCCCATACTCCCCCAGTGGTCACCAACCCCCTCCCACACTAAAAAAATAAAATTAAAAACCTTTTTTGCCAGCCTGTATGCCAGCCTCAAATGCTGTACCCACCTCCATGACAACAGAATGTGTTCTATCCTCTGACAGCCTTTCCCTGGTTGTGAGTGACACCTTTTTTGTTAGGTGTACTGCAGAGTCACATCAGCAATGCATTGTGGTGGGTGTAGGGTACTGAGCTGTACTCCCATGCTGCTTTCCCCCCTGCTAACTGGGTCAGAGTGTGCCCTGTTTTACTTTCGTTAGTCCATGAGGTAGTGGCCATTTTTGTAAGCCAGTTTTAGATCCCTTTCATGTGTTAGTGTAGATCCCCTATGGGTGAGGTTTAAAAGCGGATGGTAAAAAGGATTCAATCACGGTGTAAGGTTCCCACGCTAAACACTCACCAATTAGGGGAAATACAGGAAAAATAAGGAAATTCTATATTATTTATATATGGTAAGTAGCGTGCAATTCAAGATATTAGATGAATTTCCTTTAATGTTTCAGATTTTTTTAAAGAATGACAATACTGCACACTGTACTTTAGATTAAAATGATTCAAATGATTTATTGCACAAGATGCTTCCTTTTAAAATGCAATAAATATTGGTTATAAATATATTAAGGAACAGCTACAGTGGTGGAAATAAGTATTTGATCCCTTGCTGATTTTGTAAGTTTGCCCACTGACAAAGACATAAGCAGCCCATAATTGAAGGGTAGGTTATTGGTAACAGTGAGAGATAGCACATCACAAATTAAATCCGGAAAATCACATTGTGGAAAGTATATGAATTTATTTGCATTCTGCAGAGGGAAATAAGTATTTGATCCCCCACCAACCAGTAAGAGATCTGGCCCCTACAGACCAGGTAGATGCTCCAAATCAACTCGTTACCTGCATGACAGACAGCTGTCAGCAATGGTCACCTGTATGAAAGACACCTGTCCACAGACTCAGTGAATCAGTCAGACTCTAACCTCTACAAAATGGCCAAGAGCAAGGAGCTGTCTAAGATGTCAGGGACAAGATCATACACCTGCACAAGGCTGGAATGGGCTACAAAACCATCAGTAAGATGCTGGGCGAGAAGGAGACAACTGTTGGTGCCATAGTAAGAAAATGGAAGAAGTACAAAATGACTGTCAATCGACAAAGATCTGGGGCTCCACGCAAAATCTCACCTCGTGGGGTATCCTTGATCATGAGGAAGGTTAGAAATCAGCCTACAACTACAAGGGGGGAACTTGTCAATGATCTCAAGGCAGCTGGGACCACTGTCACCACGAAAACCATTGGTAACACATTACGACATAACGGATTGCAATCCTGCAGTGCCCGCAAGGTCCCCCTGCTCCGGAAGGCACATGTGATGGCCCGTCTGAAGTTTGCCAGTGAACACCTGGATGATGCCGAGAGTGATTGGGAGAAGGTGCTGTGGTCAGATGAGACAAAAATTGAGCTCTTTGGCATGAACTCAACTCGCCGTGTTTGGAGGAAGAGAAATGCTGCCTATGACCCAAAGAACACCGTCCCCACTGTCAAGCATGGAGGTGGAAATGTTATGTTTTGGGGGTGTTTCTCTGCTAAGGGCACAGGACTACTTCACCGCATCAATGGGAGAATGGATGGGGCCATGTACCGTACAATTCTGAGTGACAACCTCCTTCCCTCCGCCAGGGCCTTAAAAATGGGTCGTGGCTGGGTCTTCCAGCACGACAATGACCCAAAACATACAGCCAAGGCAACAAAGGAGTGGCTCAGGAAGAAGCACATTAGGGTCATGGAGTGGCCTAGCCAGTCACCAGACCTTAATCCCATTGAAAACTTATGGAGGGAGCTGAAGCTGCGAGTTGCCAAGCGACAGCCCAGAACTCTTAATGATTTAGAGATGATCTGCAAAGAGGAGTGGACCAAAATTCCTCCTGACATGTGTGCAAACCTCATCATCAACTACAGAAGACGTCTGACCGCTGTGCTTGCCAACAAGGGTTTTGCCACCAAGTATTAGGTCTTGTTTGCCAGAGGGATTAAATACTTATTTCCCTCTGCAGAATGCAAATAAATTCATATACTTTCCACAATGTGATTTTCCGGATTTAATTTGTGATGTGCTATCTCTCACTGTTACCAATAACCTACCCTTCAATTATGGGCTGCTCATGTCTTTGTCAGTGGGCAAACTTACAAAATCAGCAAGGGATCAAATACTTATTTCCACCACTGTATATTAAAATTGATTTTTGGATATGCAATTTATATCTCTGTAATAGTCTCTATGACCCTTTTCCTTCAGCTATAGAAAAGTATAAAAGGATGTTTTTGTAGACTTTGCTATGATAGTCTTCTTTTTCCTTTTCCTTCTTTCCTCTTCAAACGGTGGGTACCATGAGGAGATGTGATGGCGCGATGACCCCTGGCCAGGGAGCAGGCACCAGGAACAGGGATACCTAGAGGGGCATAATCGAACGCAAATGCCCATGTGTAAGAATGTCCATCTCCGAGAACGGGTCCGTGAAGGGGTGGAGCAAATCGTATTTTCGAAAAAGATGGACGTTTATCTTTAGTTTCGCAAATACGGTTTGTGCCAGGCAAATGCATTGGATGTGGGCGTTTTTGAGATGTGGGCATTTGTTTGAGCTGGGCGTTTTCGTTTTTCAGCGATAATTGAAACCGAAGCATCCCAGCTCAAAAATGACCAAATCCAAGGCTTTGGGTCGTGGGAGGGGCCAGGATTCGTAGTGCACTGGTCCCCCTCACATGCCAGGACACCAACCGGGCACCCTAGGGGGCACTTTTAAAAAATAGGAAAAAACATTAAATTACCTCCCAGGTGCATAGCTCCTTTACCTTGGGTGCTGAGACCCCCAAATCCCCCCCAAAACCCACTCCCCACAACTCAACACCATTACTATAGCACTTAATGGTGAAGGGGGGCACCTACATGTGGGTACAGTGGGTTTTGGGGGGGGGCTTAGAGGGCTCCCATTTACCACCACAAGTGTTACAGGTAGGGGGGATGGGCCTGGGTCCGCCTGCCTGAAGTGCACTGCATTACCCATTAAAAGTGCTCCAGGGACAGGACTTGTTGCTGCTGTATAACCTTGGCACAGCAGTTCACACCATAAGACTAATCTCGTTGAAAACGTCCTTTATTTCAATAACTGCGTTTACTCACAGTTAACTGCAGATTAGAGGTTGTGCCCCACTGGCAACGAGTCTCCCTGGTACTAAGATTAGCAGTAGCTCAGAGCTGGCAGAATGGTGTACAATGCCCTCTTTCAGCCACATTCAAGGTAAGAACTAAGTTCTGTAACGTGGATAACACACGAAAGGGATCTAAAACGGACTTACAAAAATGGCCACTACCTCGTGGACTACCGGAAACAAAACAGGGCACACTCTGACCCAGTAAGCAGGGGGAAAAGCACCATGAGAGAAGAGCCTACCAACTACCAACATCGTGAGACTAACACAAGCTAGTGAAATCACGGAGCCCAATACCCTACACCCACCACAATGCAATGCTGATGTGACCCTGCAGTGCACCCGAGAGCCACATCTGACCCAGGGAAAGGCTGAACACATTCTGCTGTCATGGAGGTGGGTACAGAATTTGAGGGTGGCATAGAGGCTGGGAAATAAGGTTTTTGCAAGTGGGTTTTTTTTTGTGGGAGGGGGTTAGTGATCACTGGGGGACCTGATTCCCTCCGGTGGTCATCTGGTCATTTAGGGCACTTTTTTGGGACCTGTTCGTGAGAAAAAAGGGTCCAAAAAAAGTGTCCTAAATTCTCGCTAAAAACACCTTTCTTTTTTCCATTATCGGTTGAGCGCGCCCATCTTCCGCTTGGCCGATAACCACACCCCAGTCCTGCCTTCACCACGCCGCCCACACGCCCCTGTCAACTTTATTTGTTCCCGCGATGGAGTGCAGTTGAAGACAACCAAAATCGGCTTTCGATTATACCGATTTGGCCGCCCAAGAGAAACGGACACCCATCTCCCAAACATGGGCGTTTTTCTCCTTTCGAAAATAAGCAGGCTAGTACACTACGCTTTGTCATATCCCCCTTATCACTCAGGGTGAGCTTATTCTCAATATGCAGATCATATGCAGATTAGTGAGCTACCCCTTCTCGCTCAGGGTGACCTGGTTCTCACTAAGCAAATTAGACAGGTCTCACCAACAGCATATTTCTCAGGCAACTCTTTATTCCAGCCCCTGGGCACACTTCTTCTAGCTTAATACTTTATACTTTCATAGGTCTTCACACTAAGCCTCCCCACACAGATACATGGGCTCAGTACTAACTTCAATATTTTGGGGACTTCTAACCCCAGGCTTTGCAGCCTGCTTCACTCAGTACTGGGACACACAGTCCCCCCTTCTTTGGACACACAGTCCTGGACACAAAGTCCTTTCTTTGAACACACAGTTCCTATAAGTACTGAGGACACACAGTCCAACACTAATGCTTTAGGGACTTCTTACCCCAGGATTTTCAGCCTGCTTCTCTCCTTTGGACACACAGTCCACCACAAGTCCATACGGTTAGCCAGTATCTTCCAGGGGGATCTCTCTTCTTCTGCTGCCAGCTCACTTCACTTCCCTTTCACAACTCAGGTGGGTATAAAGGGGTTAATTAGCTACACAGGACCCAGACCCTAACTGGCTACACCTGTTGCCACCCCCAGGACTCTCCCCGGTCCTAGCAACCTCTTACTTCTCACAGCTTTAACAAATCAATAAACCCTAAACTCTAGCTAACAGTCTGATTCAATTAGGTCTGTGATAACACTCCCTATCTACCTTCCAGAAAAAAAACATAATTAGGAATCCCTAGTCTTTCCCTCCCACGGTTGACAAATACAAGGAGTGTTGAGAGTAATTTTCTTTAAACTGGCTGAGAACATAAAAATTACCTGGGATTAAAATAAATAACTCCCAGCAACATGACATATACACTGCCGCCTAAATACAGTGTAGTCAATGTTCTCCCATAGATGATTACTCATTCATGGTCATTGGGAATTTTTATACTTTTAAATCTCCTTTCCAGACCATTTAGATTTGAAAGAATATTTGAATACAATATAGTCAGCGCTTATGCTGAGGTCTCGCATATAACACTTCATTAAATCCACCCGCTTCACCAGCTCATTTACACATTAACAGTCTGGTAGTGTTTATGGTCAGAGCCTTCCCACACCACGTCTCAGTCAGCTCAGGCCTTTCTAAAGTCTCTAAACCGCGTCAGGCTTTTTAGTTTAAGGTACTAAATCTTATTCATTCACTCCACACTCCACACTCCTTCATGATGTTTAAAATACTCCCAGAACTGTTCTAAAACAGATTTTGTGTGACAGCTGAGCCCAGAGCATTTACACAGGTCTGCCCAGTGTCTCACTCACCTCCCAACTGACCAGCAAGCCGTTGCCAAGGCAATCAGGTCTCAGCTTGCTCAGCTGTTCTCCCAGAGTGATGTCACTTTAGAACCCTCTCCCCAGCTCCAGCCCTCAGCACGAGCCCAACACACAAATTCCCCCAGCACACAAACCCAGCGTTTAAAAATTAATTAACACCAATTCCAAACGTATACACATAACCAGCTTTTTTTAATATTAGTACCTGAGTGTCCCTTGAGCCCCAAAAATCCACCGGACCCCGGAGCAGGTAAACCCCTATAAAGGGGCACTGATCATTTTTATTTTTTTTATTACCCCATCTACATATCACATGGCCTTCTTAAAATGTCGTCCCGACATTTCACCTTAACATCATACAAATCACTTCCCAAGGCCCATTCAAATAGCTATGATATCAAAAATTCAATGTAGTATTGCTGTAGTAGTACAGTTGTAAGTACCACAATCTAAAAGCTAGTGCCTGTTCAAATCTCAGTGATATCACTACACATATCTCTTTCTCAAAACGAGGGCAGGACCAGAGCTGAACGAGGGAAGGGAAAGGAAGGCCCCCGAAGCGCCGCCCAGTAGCTCGCACGCTTTTCACGGCTGCTGCTACCTGCCGGCCGCTCCGACGTCGACGACGAGGTAACTTAAAATTCAGAGGGCGGGGGGACTGGAGCTTGGATGGTCGGGGCGGGCCCCCTTGAGCGCGAGGCCCTATGCGGTCGCCTCGGTCGCCTCACCCTAAGTCCGGCCCTGCATATAGATACTGCACACGACCCCATTACTTCTTCCCCAAGCCCACCAATTTCAAGAAATACACATCATGCCCCTAAAACAGTACTATTCAAAGAGCTTAGTCTAGAACCTTTCCGCCATAAGCAGTGACAGTCACCGCTCCCCCCAAAGCTGCAGGCTGGGAATGCAAGACATAAGCCTCAGGGATAGCCTAGATAGCAGACAGAAATATGTCCAAAGTAGGGCTGCATTTCAATAAAAACATTTAATAACGATCAATTGTGCTCTTAAAATTTTTAATCTCTGAGTTTATTGTGCTGTTAAAGGTGGGCATAGCCAGCAGTCCATTGGGAGGCACAGAAGGGGAAGGAGGCACAGGGATGGACTGGGGGCACACATCCCCCCACTAGATATCATACCTTTGCTGGTGGGGATGCTGAAGCACTGTCAGTCAAAGAACTCCATTGCCAAAGCGTCCCCCTTCCTCCTTGTGCTGTCTCAGGAGCAAGGAAGTCAGCGGGGGATGCCTCCAGCCGCCAATGCTGGCACTCCCCGAGCATGCTCCCCCAAACAGGTCTTTAGAAAAGATGGTGCCTATGCACCAAAGGTGCCTGCCCTCATACTCTATTAACTTTTCTTCCAGGCCACTGCCTTTTGAGTCTGTGGCAGCCTGGAAGAACTGTGAGTTTCCCTTCTCTGCACCTCACTGACTGAGTCACTCAAGCCACTGCCTCCACGACTCACTTGGTTGCAACAAAACAAAGCCGTGCACTGGTCCATAGCCCTTTGTAGCAATTGCCGCCTTTGCCAATTTCCCTCCTCCACCCCCGCCGATGTAATATCCTGTTTGGGAGGAGGGATCGGAGGAAGGAAACTGGCAAAGGCGGCAGTGGCGCACACAGAGCTACGGCCCTGCACGTGTGGCTGTATTTTTGTTGCAGCTAAGTTAGGGAAGTTAAAGTCAAAATTAATGTTGAGCCATTAGGACAGTATGTATTGTCTCCCTCCCTTTACACGCAGCCATTAGCCTCAAAGCAAGCAAATCTAGGAGATGCTCTATCAACACTGTCGATTTTAATTGTTGGTAGCATTTTTATTTGATCTTCTTACTTATATTTTTAAACATGCTGGCTTGTGCAGCATACGGATGTACACAGAGGAAGTATAATAAGGGAATAACTTTTCATAAGTATAGTAGTAATCAAACATATAAACGGCGAGTGACCGTACTCAGTCGCAAATGCACAGTAGAGACTTCCCTCTCTGCCCCGCCCCTGCTTCAATACGTGATGATGGGGGCAGGACAGAGAGGGAAGTCTCTACTGGCTTGCTGCAGATGTCGGAACCGCTCCCCCTCCCCCCTCCCCCCTCCCCCGGAGTCGCCGCCGCCCCTCCATCTGGCCCGAGCAGCATTGTAAACTTACATCAGCATGCAGCAGCAGGCACATCAGCAAAGCTGCCGTCGGGCTTCCTTCTCTGCCTTTGTCCCGCCCTCGCTGACGTTACATCACATGAGGGCGGGACACAGGCAGAGAAGGAAGCCCGCCCCGACGGCAGCTTTGCTGATGTGCCTGCTGCTGCGTGCTGATGTAAGTTTACAGTGCTGCTCAGGCCGGGTGGAGGGGCGTCGGCGACTTCGGAGGGGTGGGGGCTCGGAACCCCCCCCCCCCCATTCCAAAAGTAGCCCGTTTTCATGGGCTCAATGGCTAGTTTGTTATAAATCGTAATTGGTGTGTCATTTGGAGGGGCTGGTTATATTGGTGCAGAGATTTGTTTTTCTCCTGATAAAAGGCTTCTAACACAGACATCATGTTATTAGAATCAGGTGCTCAACCTTCAGAGTTTCTATCTATTTATTTATTTATTTACTTTTTAATGATATTTTATCCCACACTAAACATGAATTAGATTGGAACCTGGGAGAATTATTTATTTATTTATTTTCCTGGATAAAGTAATGAATTGCTCCCCCCAGGCTCTACCCAGGGCATAGCCAGCTCTGCAATTTGGGGGGGGGGGGGGCAGAGGTGGATGGGGGGGGGGGGAGGGCACAGAGGTGGACTGGGGAGAAAGCCTGTTAAAAATTTACCAGCACACCACTGGGTACACCCTAAACATGTCTCTTTTGATGACATATCAAAGATGATAGTCTTAATAAACTTCAAGTGGAATTTGAATTTACACAGAAGACAAGCCCGGGCACACAAAGATTATGTGGATGTCCTTAGAAGTGCCCTATGTAATCATAAAGGTAGCCATCTTGAAAATGTCATCCTTGGGTGATTAGGAGGGGCATTTTCGACATGATGTCTAAATCCAGCTTTGGACGTTTTGCTCAAAACATCCAAAATCCAAATAGAAAAGAAGGTCATATTTTAAAAAAAGAAAAATGTCTTTTTTTTTCGTTTAAATACCATTTCAAACAAGGTTTTGCACTTTGTAAGTTTTGTTTTTTTTGGACCATTATCAAAAAAAAAAAAAGTACAAATGAAAAACAGAGAAACTCAAGTCATTGGGATGTAGGAGGTACCAGCAATTTTAGTAGACTGGTCCCCCAGACATCCCAGGAGAGCAATAGGTCATATCTCACCATTGCTTCCTTATCTTGTCTGCAGAGCCCCCCAAAACCCCTAGCCACCAACTGTACACCACTACAATAGCCCATATGGGTGAAATATGTACCTATATGTGGGTTCAGGGGGTTTCTGTTGAGTTTTGGAGGGCTCACAATTTTCACCATAAGTGTAACAGGTCAGGGGGAGGTATGAGTCTGGGTCCAGCTGTCTGCAGTACACTTGTACCCACCACTAGACTACTCCAGGGACCTGCATGCTACTCTAAGGGACCTGAGTATATAACATCTGAAGCTGGCATAGAGGCTGGTAAGTGATGTTTTTAATTACATTTTTTAATTTTATTTTTATTTTTTCTTACATTTGTATCCCGCGCTTTCCCACTCATTGCAGGTTCAATGCGGCTTACATATTATATACAGGTACTTATTTGTACCTGGGGCAATGAAGGGTTAAGTGACTTGCCCAGAGTCACAAGGAGCTGCCTGTGCCTGCAGTGGGAATCGAACCCAGTTCCCCAAGACCAAAGTCCCCCACTCTAACCACTAGGCCACTCCTCCATTGGGGGATGGGAGGAGTAAGTGACCAATGATTGAGTAAGGGGAGGTCATCCCTGATTCCCTCCAGCGGTCATTTAGTGAAATGACCAAATGCTGCTTTATGCCACTTTTAGATGATTTTTTTTGTTTTGAAAATGAGGCCCTAGGTGACCCAATGAGAAACACCACATCCAGATGTGCATATTATAGAGTTCCGAGCTGATATTCAGACTGCAGGAGGTGGCCAGGCTACCTCTTCCTGTTGATGCTGAATCTGGATATTCTGTGCTGGGCCATTTCCAGTGACTGGCATTGGACATCCAGTTTATTTTTGACTGCTTTCAACTTAACCAGCCAAGTCAATATTCAGCACTGGCCGGTTAAGCTGAAACTGGCCAAATATAGGCCTGCTATTTGGGTGGCTAAATTTGGCCATGAAACATTGCGGGTGATGCGTTGAATCTCAGCAGATAGCAGGGTATATCACTCGATATAAACGGCTATCTCTCACTGAATATTTCTGGATAGCCTGTTAAGTGCCACTTAACCAGTGAGGCTGTTCCTGGCCAGTTAAATGGTTTTAAATATTGGGGGGGGGGGGGGGGGGGGGGGGTTTGTGTCCATATGCCCTAAAATGTATGGCTATAGACTCTCAGATAGGAAAAACAGATTGAAAGTAAAGAGATTCAAAGAGTTATCTACAATAAAAGGGGGTTCAGGGGCTCATTTTTAAAACAGAAAAATGTTAAAAAAGTGTCATAAGGGAGGCGATTCAAGATGGCGGCGTAACAGGTTGCGTGGAGAAGCATCTCCGAGGATCGACCTGGGGAAATAATTCCTGCTGATATAATGCCCCATACCAAACGGAAGGGATCGACGCGGTTAATTCCCCGACCTACCTTGACTCCCTCCTCGACCCAGATCGGACTTGACCGCTTTTTCGCGCCGGTTTCCCAACCAAATAGAGATGAGGATCCCATAGCGGGTCTCTCTGGGGAAGTGGAGGCCCTGCTGGGAGAGGAAACATCTCTCTCTCCACCTTCAATTACAAGACCTCCCTGCCCAGCATTGATGACAGATCCCGATGTGATGCACCGCCCTACCGGAAGCGTTGCGGGTGGAACACACAGTGAGGGTCAGGAAATGCTAAGAAAGACGCTGAGTCTAGAGGCAGGAGCCTCAGTGAGAACAAAGGAGATAAATCTTGAAATGATTTGGGCAAAGTTGAATGAGATGGATGTGACTTTACAGCAAACATCGGGTGAAGTCAGTAACTTTAATAATAAATTTCAAGAGCTAAATTCAAAGGTAGACCAGATAAAAGAAGAAATAACTGGAAAAGTAGTTGATATTCAAAAGAATGTAGACTCTCTCCAAGAATTTAAAATAAATGCGGTGAAAGATAATCTTGATATTTGGAGAAGAATGGAATATATTGAAAACTTTAATAGAAGATTAAACCTACGTCTATTGAACTTTCACAAACTCCTAGGGATTACTCCGCTAGATTTATTTAAAAGATACTTGACTGAAGTATTGAAAATGCCTTTGGAAGCAATTCCACCAAGTTAACAAATTATACTATATTTCTACTCCTAAAGGAGAAATTGGGAAAAATCAAGAAATTCATCATGCTAATTTGGATCTTGCTAATATTTCAGCTATACTTGAGCAATCACTGGATGAGTCAACAGAATGGTCCACTTTGATTGTGTCCTTAATATTTGAACAGGATTTAAACAACATAATGAAGCTTTATTTTAAGAACTTAAGAACTTGTTTTGGTGGTATTAAAGTGCAGATTTTTCCTGATGTTACAAAATCGACTCAACAGAGAAGGAAAGCCTTCTTGGCATTAAAATCAAGAACTGCTGAGATAGGAGGGACGTTTTTCCTTGCCTATCCGTGCAAATGCCTTATTAGATTGGGTCAGGTTAAATACACCTTTTATTCACCTGATAGCCTAAAGTCTTTTCTGGATTCTAAACAGCTGTAATAATGTAAATTATGGAATATTACGCCACTTGTTATTTTGTGACGAATTATTGTATATATTCTTCTCTTACTCTTTTTGCCTCCTCAACTTATGGGGTCTAAGGAAGTAAATAATTTTATGTTGCAATGTATTTGTACTATATTGAGAAGTATTTAGTACTTCTATGAGTTATTTCCTTTAAAATATATGGTTAATTTCTATGTAATGTATTATGGCTGTATTTCATTAACAAGTGTATTCTTGTTAAAAGTTAAAATCAATAAACAAATTGAAACATATGGAGGCATATTTTCAAAGCACTTAGCCTTCCAAAGTTCCATAGAAACCTATGGAACTTTGGAAGGCGAAGTGCTTTGAAAATATGCCTCTTTATAAAAGTGTCATAAAACAGCATTTGTACAAATTTCTTTTCAAAATGTTCACATCTTTATTTTTTTCAACCTGTTTTCCAGACGTTTATCTATGCAATTCATCTGCAGTGCATCCAAATCACAAGGGAGCATATCGGTGGCGTGTTGTGGACGAGATTAGGGCATTCCTAATGTTTGAATGTTGTACATCCATAATGGAATAAAACAAAACTGTCCAGGACTTCAATGTAAATGTTTAGGTCTAGACCTGTTTTTAGAACGAGTAAGGCACAAAAAGGTTGCCTAAAGGACCAGAAGACCATTGGAGATGTTAAGACATGATACCCCTCCTATTCGACCCAAATCGGGAGATGGACGTTTTTCTCGCAAAGGCGCCCAAATCGGTATAATCAAAAGCCGATTTTGGGCGTTTCCAACTGCACTCCATCGCGGAAACGAATAAAGTTGACGGGGGCATGTCGGAGGCGTGGTGGAGGCGGGACTGGGGCATGGTTATCAGCCGAGGAGAGATGGGCGTCTTTAGCTGATAATCGAAAAAAAGGCGTTTTTACCGCGATTTTGGGTCACTTTTTTTGGACCCTTTTTTTCACGAACAAGTCCCAAAAAAGTGCCCCAACTGCCCAGATGACCACTGGAGGGAATTGAGGGTGACCTCCCCGGACTCCCCCAGTGGTTATTAACCCCCTCCCACCAAAAAAAACCCACTTTAAAAACTTTTTTTCCAGCCTCTATGCCAGCCTCAAATGCCGTACCCACTCCATGACAGCAGAATATGTTTGATCCTGTCACAGCCTTTCCCTGGGTCAGATGTGGCTCTCGGGTGCACTACAGGGTCACATCAGCATTGCATTGTGGTGGGTGTAGGGTATTGGGCTCCGTGATTTCACTAGCTTGTGTTACAGTCTCACGATGTAGGTAGTTGATAGGCTCTTCTCCCATGGTGCTTTTCCCCCTGCCTACTGGGTCAGAGTGTGCCCTGTTGTGTTTCCGGTACTCCATGAGGTAGTGGCCATTTTTGTAAGCCAAATTTAGATCCCTTCCATGTGTTATCCACGTTAGAGAAATTAGTTCTTACCTTGAATGTGGCTGAAAGAGGGCATTGTACAACATTCTGCCAGCTCTGACCTGCTAATCTCACTACCAGGGAGACTCGTTGCCAGTGGTGGGGCACAACCTCTGATCTGCAGTTAACTGTGAGTAAGCGTGCTTATTCCAATAAAGGCCGTTTTCGGAGAGATTAGTCTTCAGGCGTCAACTGGTGTGCCAATGTTATACAGCAGTAACAAGTCCTAGAGGCCTGCGTGTATGCAGATCCCTGGAGCACTTTTAGTGGGTACCGCAGTGCACTTCAGCCAGGTGGACCCAGGCCCATCCCCCCCCCCCACCTGTAACACTTGTGCTGGTAAATGGGAGGCCTCCAAAACCCACTGTACCCACATGTAGGTGCCCCCTTCACCCCTAAGAGCTATGGTAGTGTTGTACATTTGTGGGTAGTGGGTTTTGGGGGAGGGGGGTTGGGAGCTCAGCACCCGTGGTAAGGGAGCTACGCATGTGGGAGCTTTTTCTGAAGTCTACCGCACTGACCTAGGGTGCCCAGTTGTTGTCCTGGCATATCAGGGGGGCCAGTGTACTACGAATCGTGGCCCCTCCCACGACCAAATGGCTCGGATTAGGACGTTTTTGAGCTGGGCGTTTTTAGTTTCCGTTATCGCTAAAAAAACAAACGCCCAGCTCAAAAACGTCCATTTTTTCAAAAATACAGTTCGGCCCGCCCCTTCACAGACCCATTCTGGAGAACAGATCAAGACGAAACAACTTAAGGCTGGTAGGTATACCCGAAAATCAAGGAGACCAGGATTTGAAACGGTACTTGGAGGAGTGGATAACCAAGGAGCTGGCACTACCGATAGAACTGGGACCTTTGAGAGTCGAATGGGCCCACCACTTGGGCGTAAAGCAGGTGAATTCAACAAGGCCCAGGGTGGTTATCTGCAAAATTCTCAACTTCGCGCATAAAACAGTGATTTTGCAGGCGTTGCGCAGTGGGAAAGAACTGATCTGTGGTACTCAAAAAATTTTATGTTTCCAGGATTATTCTGCGGGGGTGTCGGTGCAGCAGAAATTGTTCTCGCCTATCTGCGCTGAATTGGTGAGGCGCAAAATCAAGTTTGCGCTGATGTACCCTGCAAAATTGAGAATTACTTACTAGTCATCCACAGCCACCTACTCCTTGGTAGAGGAAACGCAGAAATTTGTGCAGCAGTTGGACTCTAATCGCTGAGGTATTCGACTGGAGCAGCGCTGAGGAGGCATATATGACTATCTGTCAGGTGGGAGCCATAGGGAAGGTTTAGCCCTGCACCCCTGAAAGGGATTTATTGGGTTTTTCGATCCAATGGAACTTACTATTTTTTTGTTGCAGCTTACAGTCCAACATGATTAGGACAACATAATGGGAACGGGGATAAGAAGTATTATTCCTCCCCTTATGAAGACTGTATTTGATTTTAAAGACTGAGGTGAATTGGTATGGTCAATATTACATGTACAAATGGAGGTTAACCTGGGGAAGTGAGGTGGGTGGGAGTTTGAGTGATGGAGTGGGGTAGAGGGGAAAAAAGTGGGGCATTATAAGGGGTAAATATATTCTATAAAGGGTGTTTTTGTTAATAGGCTTGATTCGAGATGGGGGGGAGGCGTCTAAAGTGACTGGATCCCATGGGAGGGACCCTCAGGGTAGAAAGGGGTTTGGATACGAATGTGGGGGGTGGGATAGAGGGGAGTAGGAAAGGGAAGGGAGGGTTTCAGGGAGGGAAAACAAACAAGTGGGCAACTGACATAAGGATGTGGGCTAACATACTTTGGTTAATCACTCAATATGCTGTGTGTGTCTGGGGAGGAATTTTGGGTTTAATGGGGGGGGGGTCAGAGGCTGGGCTGGCTCTTCTCAAATGCTACACTAACTACTTGGTGGTGTATCAGTACAAACTGCAGGTAAAATGATTAAAACAATGCTTAGCCTCGGCGGCTGTGGACGCAGGGGAGGAGTGGCAATTCTCATCCGGAAAGGGGTGGCTATGCAACTCACAAACATCATGAAAGACCCCGAAGGTCGTTTTATTTTCTGTAAGGCAACAGTGGCCAGGCAGCAGGTAACCCTAGGAAGTATTTATGCTCCCAACCAATTCAACCCTAAATTTTACAAAAAACTAGTGGCAATTCTAACTAAAATAGAATCTACCCCCTTGGTTCTTGGGGGAGATTTTAATATGACTTGGGATATTCAGCTGGATAGATTCAATCCTCCGCTGGGGCATAGGTCATAAACAACGAAGGGACTACCGGATTTTTGCTCCCTCCTTAATCTTATAGATGTTTGGCGAGTCTACACCCTTTAGAAAGGGTTTATACTCATCAGTCAAGGGCTCACGGTACTCTTTCCAGGATTGACTACTTGTTGATCTCCCGAGAGATTTTGTCAGAAATCGGAGGAGCTGAAATTGGCCCTTGTATAATCTCTGACCATGCAGCAGCCTGGATGATCTGGAACGTGGGTAGACAGGAAGGGGCGAAAAAGGGTTGGTCTTTCCCTAGCTACCTTTATAAAGACGGGAATTTTAAGGAATTTCTAGAAAAAAATGGAAGGAATACTCATACTACAATGAAGGGTCGAACGATAATGCCATATTATTTTGGGAAGCTGCAAAAGCAGTAATGCGGGGGGACATTATAAGCTATGTTAGTCACCATAAGAAAGCCAGGGATAGAGAAATTTTACGCTTGGAGGCACAATTATTGGGCTTAAGGAAAAAATTTGGGAAAAAGCTAACCTCTAAGATTAGACAAGACATTATAGCTGTCCAGACAACTTTGAACTCCTTACTCCATGATCGGGCAGTTAAATCGCAAGCGTATTATAAATTTCAACTTTATAAATATGGAAACAGAGGAGGCAAGATGCTGGCAAGGTTAATAGCATCTAAAAGCTCTACCAAACATATTCTAACTATTAGAGATGAAGGGGGGAAACTACTCCATACAGATAAAGAGATAAGAGATGTCTTTCAAAAATTTTTTCAACAACTGTATGGCTCAGAGGAAGAGAGTGGCCTCAGCGGAGAGCTCTACTTGGACAATGTTTCAACCCCTGCTATTAAACCGAAAGACCGCAAACTGCTGAATGCGCCTGTTAGTTGTAATGAAGTGAGCTGGGCAATAGGAAGTAGTAAACTAGGCAAAACCCCAGGCCCTGATGGTTTTAAAGCAGAATTCTATAAACTGCTGGGAGACTATATAGTGCCGTCACTAACTAACGCATTTAATGCTTGGGTAGACCATGAACAATTGTCAGAACATCTTAATTTGGCCCAGATAATAGTTTTGCCTAAACCGAAAAGGGACCATACTCTAGTAACCTCCTATAGGCCTATCTCGCTTCTCAATCAGGAAGTAAAACTGTTTGCAAAAATACTGGCAAACAGGTTGAGACGCGTTCTGCCAGGTATTATTCATGAAGCACAAGTGGGGTTCGTTCAGGGGAGATCGGTGGCATGAAACCTTAGATGTATCTTGGCCTCCCTGGAACGCCTGGAGGCTACCGGTGAACCATCTATTATGATTAGCTTTGACGTCGAAAAGGTGTTCGACCGGGTGGAGTGGCCTTTTCTGTTCTCTACTTTAGACAAATATGGGTTCCAAGGGTGGTTTGTGAAGGCGACGGGTGCCCTATATAACTCTCCTAGAGCCAGGCTGTGGGTGAATGGGATGCACTCAGAGGAGTTTGAAATTCGGCGAGGGACCCGCCAGGGCTGCCCGCTGTCACCCTTACTTTTTGCCTTATATAAGGACCCTTTAATCCGGGACATAAGTTCATGCTCGACAATTAGGGGAGTGAAGTTTGGAAAACAGGAATTCAAAGTGGCGGCCTTTGCCGATGACTTGCTGGTAATGCTTACAAATCCACGGGAGTCATTAGGCGATCTCTTGGAGGTATTCTCAGAATTCGGGTCATACTATGGGTTTAAGCTAAACTATGACAAGTCGGAGGCGATGGCCATTACAGTAGAAACTCGCAGATCATGGAGGGGACAGTTCCCTCTGAGATGGGTGGAAGAGTCTTTCCGCTATTTGGGTATTCTTTTAGTTGCAAGGACAGAGACACTCTATAGAACAAATATCCAATGGTTGTTAGATAAAACAAAACAGCAATTGGATGCTTGGAGAGCTCTGACAATGTCATTGTCAGGTCGTCTGTGTTTAATTTGCATGGTAATTCTCCCCCGATGGGTATACTGTATGTAATGCAAACTTTACCTTTGCGGTTATTACAGAAGGGGATAAGAATGTTCTACCGCATAGTGATGAAGTTTTGTTGGGCATACAAAAAAGCAAAGATCCAGTTGCCATTATTATTGGGGGGGGGGGGGTGGAATCAGGGAGGATTGGGCTTACCCAACATTAAATTTTATAATATCGCATGTAATTTGAGACAGGTACGAGATTGGATCTTCATCTCTGAATACTACACCCCTCTAGAGTTAGAAAGGGAGCTGTTTAGACCATATCACCTGGTCTCATTATTGCAGGGGGATGGTTACTCTCTGCCACAGCCGATGGGTAGATCTGTATTGTTAGGCCCCGTACGAGAAGCGTGGAGATTTCTGGGGAAACAATTGGGAGGTAATCCTCGGGTGTCAGAACTCCTAACGATTAGGGGGTACCCAATGTTTAGGCCTGGGCTAGAGAATTCAGTGTTTGTCAGGTGGGATGCTCAGGGGCTTTGTAATCTAAGGGCAGTGGTAGATCAAGCTGGAGAGCTTAGACCTTTGGAATGCTTATGCCCTAATGAAGCCATGCACTGGGATGATTCTTTCGCCTTTTGGCAGCTGAAACACTATGTTCACTCTCTTGACAAAGAGGCACTCAAATTTAAACTGGGGGAGAAAATTCAGACGCTTTTTAACGGAGATCTCAGAAGAGGCTCCTACCATCTCCATTTTACAGAAGAAAATTTGGTCTCTTGTACCCGGGAAGGAGCTAGCCCAGCTTCGGAGACGATGGGAGGTAGATATGGGCTGTGATCTTGCCTTTTGGGATGCT
Source organism: Microcaecilia unicolor (assembly GCF_901765095.1). NCBI lineage: Eukaryota > Metazoa > Chordata > Amphibia > Gymnophiona > Siphonopidae > Microcaecilia > Microcaecilia unicolor. Next base: position 320,478,285 of record NC_044033.1, read on the forward strand.
GCAGCTCATCTCAAAAATATTCCCCAATTAATTAGTGGGGCAGGGTATAGAGAGTGCGCATACAGAGTTGTTAACAGATCCTATTTTTCACAGGTTCAGCTTTTTCGTGCAAGGGGAATTGACACTCCCACTTGCTTGAAGTGTAAATCGGCGGACAATTCTCTATATCATGGGTTTTGGGGCTGCCCAGTTATACGATGCTTTTGGAGGCGAGTGGTAGCTTTTCTCTCCCTCTTGATGTTGAGCCATATTGGGGGGGACAGCTATTCAGGTGGTGCTTGATTGTCCGGGCTCATTCAGGGGGCTTAGTGCAGAAAAGGTACTGTTGTGTCACAAGTTGTGTCTGATAGCACGAAAATGCATTTTGCAAACGTGGACTTCACCGGACACTCCTGAATTCTGGCATTGGCGTAATCAAATACACCAAGTACTAACATGGGATGCACAAGAGGCCAGAGGCTCATATAAATGCAAAGTTCGATTTCTTAAACTCTGGAATCCTTATCTAGCTAAACTCACACAGAATGGAAGAAGCCTAATCCTTAACAAATTATGAATGCAGTTGGTAAAATGTTTCAATGCTCATGTGGGAGGTGTATAGGGGGGGGGGTAGGGATGGGAGGAGTAAGGGGGGAGTTAAGAAGGTCAAAAAGAGAATGGTTTTGGAGTTTGCTGTATCGTACAATTTGATAGTATTGAAAAGTGTAACTGATGCTGATTGTAATTGTGTAAATTTCGTTCTCAATAAAAATTGTTGAAACATAATACTGTTTCTGATACATGGAATTTGTACTTTGTTAAATTTGTGTTTAAGGTAATCCTATATAATAATTCTCACCTCCAACGTTCTGTCTTGCTGCCTGGGACTGTGGCTCCTTCTGAGTTGATCTGCTAGGCTCTGTAGATCAGGCTGACATCACCATAGCCATTATGATGTCAACTTCAGAACCTGGGGAAAAAAAACATGCCTCGCAGCTGATCCATGTCCAGAGGAGGGTCGCTGGACATGGGTGGCTGGAGGGGGGGGCAGGGGAGAGAGGAGGGTCGCTGGACATGGGTGGCTGCAGAGGGGGCAGGGGGTCACTGGACATGGGTGGCTGGAGGGGGGGGCAGGGGAGAGAGAAGGGTCACTGAACATAGGTGGCAGGAGGGGGGCAGGGGAGAGAGGAGGTTCACTGGACATGGGTGGCTGCAGTGGGTGCAGGGGGAGAGGAGGGTCGCTGGACATGGGTTGCTGCAGGGGAGTCAAGGAAAACCTTGCTAGCGCCCATTTCATTTGTGTCAGAAACGGGCCTTTTTTACTAGTAAGCTAATAATTGACTACTTTTATTGCCTTCAATATAGTATCTATTTTTAGTTTGAAAAATTTAATGACATGCTGTGTCAGTTATTAGCTTATTATAAATGAATTTTAATTTGTAAATAGAGTGTAAAAGATTACTATCAGGAGAGAGGAGATATTTTCATTCACAGTCTTTGATCTGAAATTCAATATTTTGGATAAGAGCATTTTGTTCTTTCCTTTTGTAAGCAGATATTGAAATCAGCTACCCTCTAATAGTTGTCTTAAATGCTTCCAATAATGTAAGTGGAGATGTCAAACCTTGTGGGTTAAATTGAAAAAATTCTGTAATGAAATTCTCTATTCGAGATTTAACTGTATCATCACTGAGAATTTTGATATTGAGTCTCCATACAGGGGCTTTTGGTGGGGCAGGGATCATGAAAGTAAAAGAGAGGGAAATAGGAGAATGGTCTGAAATCACTCTAGTATGGATGGAGGTTTCCATAACTTGTGGTAATAAAGTGGCAGATAGTAAAAAAATAATCTATACATGAAAATCTATTATGTGGTAATGAGTGAAAAGTGTATTCTCTGGCATCTGAATGACCAATTCTCCAGGGGTCTATGAGATTGAATTGTGAAGCTAAAGATCTTAAAGTCAAATTAGCTTTAGATTCAATCTTAGGTGCTGAAGAGTGTTTATTTAGCCAAACATCTAAAGGGAGATTGAAATCACCAGAAATACAAATAAGTATCACTTCAAAAGAAAAAATAGAATGAAAAAGAAGTGTGAAAAATTCATGAGAGTCAGAATTAGGTGCATAAACATTCACAAATAATAATGGCTGAGAAGAAATTTCTATATGCTTAATTAACCATCTTCCTTGAGTGTCAGCCTTACTATTTAAGAGAGTGACCTGAATATTTTTAGAAAAGAGAATTGACACACCATGTTTTCTGCCCACTGAAGGGGCATCTATAGATTGAGAAATCCAGGTATATGGAGCAATTAAATGAGCTAAACCAGTGACATGAGTCTCCTGTAGGAAAATGATATAAGGTCTAAATTTTTTAAGGTGTGAAAATACTTTTTTCCGTTTCATTGGATATTTTAGACCATTAACATTCCATGATAAAATTATAAGAGCTGACTTAGAAGAAACATTAACTGGCATTGCAGTCATGGAAAATAAAATTCAAAATCACAAGATTGCACATTGGTTCAAAATCACAAGATTGCACATTGGTACATAATGAGCAAAAAAGAAGCATGAATAAACTTCTTGCACAAATATTACTAACAAACAACAGACGCCAACATAGAAAAAGCTTCTTATAAATGAGAAAAGGAGAAAACAAGTAAATGAGACAACTGCCATAGAGCTGGTTCCAATGACAAGGATGTTGAAAATCCAACCCTACCCTCAGAGAGTTCAGCATATCATAGTAAAAAAGAACTGTAGAAGCAGGGGAAAATGAGGAAAAAATTATCAATAATCCAATATAGCCATCTCAAAAAATACTGCAAAAGAAATTGCTGAGAGGCAATCCTCGGGCAGGTGAGTAACAAAAAGCCTCAAGAGGAGACAAAATGGTATAAATCTGTGACTGGAAACTGTATATGTAGAAAAGTACAACAGTTACATTCCCTTGTAGAGGAGACCTGTGGAGAAAAAGCATCAGATCATTTCATGCCTTGAGGTAATTGATCCAGATAAGCTTATATAAGTACATAAGTAATGCCACACTGGGAAAAGACCAAGGGTCCATCGAGCCCAGCATCCTGTCCACGACAGCGGCCAATCCAGGCCAAGGGCACCTGGCAAGCTTCCCAAATGTACAGACATTCTATACATGTTATTCCCGGAATTATGGCTTTTTCCCATTTAGTAGCGGTTTACGGACTCGTCCTTTAGGAAACCGTCTAACCCCCTTTTAAACTCTGCCAAGCTAACCGTCTTCACCACGTTCTCCGGCAACGAATTCCAGAGTTTAATTACGCGTTGGGTGAAGAAAAATTTTCTCCGATTTGTTTTAAATTTACTACACTGTAGTTTCATCTCATGCCCCCTAGTCCTAGTATTTTTGGAAAGCGTGAACAGACGCTTCACATCCACCTGTTCCACTCCACTCATTATTTTACATACCTCTATCGTGTCTCCAAGCTGAAAAGCCCTAGCCTCCTTAGTCTTTCTTCATAGGGAAGTCGCCCCATCCCCGCTATCATTTTAGTCGCCCTTCGCTGCACCTTTTCCAATTCCATTATATCTTTCATGAGATGCAGCGAACAGAACTGAACACAATACTCAAGGTGCGGTCGCACCATGGAGCGATATAACGGCATTATAACATCTTTTTTCCCACATGCATCACCTTGCACTTGCTCACATTAAACGTCATCTGCCATCTAGCCGCCCAGTCTCCCATTCTCGTAAGGTCCTTCTGTAATTTTTCACAATCCTGTCGTGAGTTAACGACTGAATAACTTTGTGTCATCAGCAAATTTAATTACCTCGCTAGTTACTCCCATCTCTAAATCATTTATAAATATATTAAAAAGCAGCGGTCCTAGCACAGACCCCTGAGGAACCCACTAACTAGCCTTCTCCATTGTGAATACTGCCCATTTAACCCCACTCTCTGTTTCCTATCCTTCAACCAGTTTTTAATCCACAATAGGACTTTTCCTCCTATCCCATGACCCTCCAATTTCCTCTGTAGCCTTTCATGAGGTACCTTTTGAAAATACAGATACACAATATCAACCGGCTCCCCTTTGTCCACATGTTTGTTTACTCCTTCAAAGAATTGAAGTAAATTGGTAGGCAAGATTTCCCCACACAAAAGCCGTGCTGACTCGGTCTCAGTAATCCATGTCCTCGGATGTGCTCTGTAATTTTGTTTGGGCAGTTCAGGCAAGTCAAAGGTATTGGTGGTGTTATGAAGAGTGATGGTCTGCGAGCTGGATATTGGAGGCCAAAGCGAACAGCCAAAGATTTCAACTTAGCATGCATTTCTAGGAAGGCCTTCCTTTTTCAGGCCATGCACTTACCCCAACTGACTACAGCTAGTGCGCTCACGTCCCTGGATATCTTACACTAATAAGACAAATAATACTTACTACTCATAAGTGAAATAAAAGTTTATTCTGGAGACAAGTAAACTAGTGGCTCAAGCAGAGGCTTATTGCAAGTCTGAAATACAGAAAAGAAATGATTAGAGAGGCCCTTTTTCTCCAAGCCAATTCACTGCCTTAGGAACAAAGAAGCCCCATGAATCCTAGTCTGTCACTCATATTTATACAATACATATTATACAATAATCTGGAAATTAGTTACCATCTTGGCACATTTCACTAACCAATCATCTGATCACACATGCTTATGTCACCCAATTACTAGAAACTTCTCTCCCACCATACATTTGTCACAAATTCCATGCCCCCCCCCCATGCTACTTCAACACTTTTTTGCATCACATATCCAGACTGTAAATGTTATTTTTACTGTACAAGCTGACCTTGTGGTTGGACGTTTTCCAGCTTCCCCTTTTCACTATCTAAATATAATGTGGTTTCAAACAGTATAATATACAGGAAATCTGACCCAAAGATTAATATAAATCAAAATATCCATTAAAGGTTATCTTAATTACATTGGATCACTCTATATACATATTCTTATCTACTAAAAGCTTGTAACAAAGTTCACAATCAATAAATTCTTAAGCTGTCTTGTACAGTATCTTGCCCTAGACATGACCTTAACAATGGTCAGCAAAAATACAGAAACCATTCTCAAGATGCACCTCCCTACTCAAGATCTTAAGCAGGCTTCTATAACCATCTCCACCCCCACACATATCTGTCTCGGTGAAGGGTCCACTTCCACTTCTCCCATCGCTTGTCCAACAAATCTCGCTAAATGCGGAAACATGTTTTGGGGTCCAGTCTAGTCAGGAGGAGTGTGGGTTAATGCTGAAGCCCTTACCGCCACCTCAATGGGTGGTGCTAAGAGCTCCCTTCCCAAATGGACATGCGGCAAATGCTTTACTTGCCGCATGGACATATCTGAGAGATGGACGTCCAAGTACCAATTTAAGTCAGAAGATGGACGTCCATCTCTTTCGAAAATGAGCCTGATTGGCTTTTTTGTGGTAGCCTAGAGGTCAGCATAGATTAAAGTTTAGGAGACATTCCATTATTACTTTCAAAGAAGAGGCTGTAACTCTTGTCATGTGAGTTGAAAAGATCCTAAAAGTACACAAACTAAAATGTCCAATGGGCTCTAGTTAGTCTGAATACCTCAAATACCACTGATTAGGTCCCCAAAGTATTTCCAGTATATTTTAATAAGCCAGATTCATAGCTTGTGAATCTCTGAAGAAACAGCTGAGGCACATGCAAACAGTAAATCACTAATATCTTCTCACATATTATATTTGTTTTAAAATATAATCTGGAGTTCTCGTAATTTTCAGGCTATGCATTAAGGGATAAAATGATGACAGTAGAAATCAGTGATGAACTAAATTATTCAACAATAGGTAAAATTTACTTGCAGAGAATTACTTTGAAAAGTTGATTATGTTGAAATTTATCTTAGCACTTCCTTGGCTGGCATACAGAGCTTCAGCTCCTGCAGCATACTGCGTCTAGATTAATATTTAAAAGGAGGAAGATAGACCATGGATCTCCACTGCTGATCAATCTTTATTGGCTCTGATTAAAGCCCAAATTACTTTTATGTTTAAATCTTTTTTTATTGTTATCAAAACAAACTTATGGTCATAACATTTCTATCCCATAAACATACATTTGTTCAACAGTGCAAAACGAATCCCCCCCATACCCCCATATTCCTTGAACTCCTAAACCCCAACCTCACCCCATACTTAGGTAGAATGTAATGGTTCTTCTTTCCCTACGAGAAAACAGCTATGTGTTTAGCAATTTAAGAGTCTGCTGCGTGCTGCCGGCTGCAATGTCGGCCAAAATCTCTCCCAACCTTAGGCACCAACGTTGGAGAGCAGACAATTCCAAATTACTTTTAAACTTGCTTGTTTCATTTGTTTAAATCATGAACAGGCTGGTTCCTGAAGATTTCCATCTCTGATTTCTTTTAGTGACAATAGAGTTACCTCTAGATCAAGAAACCTCCTGATACTGAATCTTCCCTTTCTGAAATAAGTTTGTTACATGAAAGTTATGGGAATGTCTTTTTCACATCAGGCAGATTTAGCTTGGAATGATACACCATTGAGGACCAAACAGTCTTCTTCTTCTTCTTCTTCTTATGTGATCTTTCAAAAGTATTTAAAAGCTTATCTATTTCAAAAATTCTTGTTTTTCTCTGATAACTGTTGAAAGACTCTATATTCTTTTCTTGTTTGTGCTTTGATCACTTTCTTATTGTAAACTGCTTTGTTCAGAATAATGTGGTCTATAAAAGCAGAGATTAGATTAGATTAGAAGCATGTCTGTGCTATTTTCTAACTCTGAGGGCAATAATGAGACTGGCAATGGAGCGTACATTCCTGTATGTACAAAGTTTGTAATTCCTCTTTGAATATGAGAGCCATCATTTGCAACACAGGTACAAAATGTGCTTGACCACAGAGAAGAGGAGCAATAATCAAAATGTGTTTTCACTTACATAAATATATACTTAACCAATGGACTTATGTTGCCATTGTAAGTACTTTTATAAAGCATTTTCCATGGTGCTCATTTTCAAAAGAGACAATTGTCTCAAAAGCGGCACAAAGCAGCAGATAGATGTTTTTCTTAAACCCTCTAATTTGCAATTTTCAAAACTCAGAATTGGAATGTTTTACTCCGTGGTTTGTCTAAATTGCAAGGGGGTATGTGAAAGGTGTGTTTTGGGCGTGACTTGTGCAGGCTTAAAATCTGAGCATTTTTCTGCAATAATTGAACAGAAGAAAACCTCCAAGGCAAAACATAAGTATGTGTTTATCTAGACCTGTTTCAGTCATAACTAAGGGCTCTTTTCATAAATCTGCACTAAAGATTCTGGTACAGCAAATGTGATGATGCCCATTCAATTCCTACGAGCTTTGTCACATTTGCTGCATGGGAAACTCTAGTGCGGCTTTGTAAAAGAAGCCCTAAGTCACAAAAATGTGCCCTAACTGACCAGCTGACCACTGTAAGGATTAAGGCAAATTCCACTTTAATCCCCCAATGGTGACTGACCCACTCCCATCCCTCAAAGATGTGACATTGATAGTAGATACCAGATGCTATGACAGCTCCAGATATTATGGCCATTCCTAAGAAAGCAGTAAGTAAGTGGATGGAGTAGTCTAGTGGTCAGTGCAGTGAACAGTGAACAACAGCACCCAGGTTCAATTCCCACTTTATCTCTTTCATTTCAGTATAAAAATGTGAGCCTTCCTAGAACATAGAATTACCTCCTGTCCTTAATATATAAGTGACCTTCAAGCCTGAGGGTTATTGTAGTAGTGGACCTTTAAGTAAAGTAGGTTTTCTCTGTTCCTTGAAGGCTCACAGTACAATATGATGGGAATTAGGTAGGATTTGAACCTGGGTCCCTTTACGTGAAGTCCACTGCACTGACCACTAGGCTGCTCCTCTGCACTGCTGGGACGTCTTTGTGGCCAGTTTACTAGGAATGCTGCCAGACAGACGTCCATATGGCTTGTTTTTCTATATTTTCCCCTAAACTATTTTTTTTAACTTGAAACTTACAGATGGATGTTTTTTTAACATAAAAATGTCTAGCTCAAAGCCATAATTGAACCAGAAATTTAGGTGTTTTTGTGGTTCGATTATGGCTGTGAGCTAGATTTTTTTTTTTTTAGACATTTTACTACTACTACTTAACATTTCTAGAGCGCTACTAGGGTTACGCAGCGCTGTACAAAATAAAACGGTCCCTGCTCAAAGGAGCTTACAATCTAAAGAACGAAATGTCAAGTTGGGGCAGTCTAGCTTTCCTGGGTAGAGGTGTAGAGGTTAGTTGCCGAAAGTGACATTGAAGAGGTGGGCTTTAAGCAGAGATTTGAAGATGGGCAGGGAGGGGGCCTGGCGTATGGGCTCGGGGAGTTTGTTCCACGTGTGGGGTGAGGCGAGGCATAAAGGGCGGTGGTGGAGAAGGGTACTGAAAGGAGGGATTTGTCTTGAGAGCGGAGGTTACGGGTAGGAACGTAAGGGGAGATGAGGGTTGAGAGGTAAGGAGGGGCTGCAGATCGAGTACATTTGTAGGTTAGTAGCAGAAGCTTGAATTGAATGCGGTACCTGATCGGAAGCCAATGAAGTGACTTGAGGAGAGGGGTGATATGAATGTATCGGTTCAGGCGGAATATAAGACGTGCAGCAGAGCTCTGAACGGACTGAAGGGGGGATAGGTGGCTAAGTGGGAGACCAGTGAGGAGTAGGTTGCAGTAGTCAATGCGAGAGGTAACGAGAGAGTGGATGAGGGTACGGGTGGTGTGCTCAGAGAGGAAAGGGCGGATTTTGCTAATGTTATAGAGGAAGAAGCGACAGGTCTTGGCTATCTGCTGGATATGCGCAGAGAAGGAGAAGGAGGAGTCGAAGATGACAACGAGGTTGCGGGCAGATGAGACAGGGACGATGAGGGTGTTATCAACCGAAATAGAGAATGGAGGTAGAGGAGAAGTGGGTTTGGGTGGGAAGACAAGAAGTTCGGTCTTGGCCATGTTCAGTTTCAGGTGGCAGTTGGACATCCAGGCAGCAATGTCGGATAAGCAGGCCGATACTTTGGCCTGGGTTTCCGCAGTGATGTCAGGTGTGGAGAGATAAAGCTGGGTGTCGTCAGCATAAAGATGATACTGGAAGCCATGAGACGAGATCAGGGAGCCCAGGGAAGAGGTGTAGATAGAGAAAAGAAGGGGTCCAAGGACAGAACCCTGAGGGACTTCGACAGAGAGCGGTATAGGGGTGGAGGAAGAACCATGAGAATGTACTCTGAAGGTACGATGGGAGAGATAAGAGGAGAACCAGGAGAGGACAGAGCCCTGGAACCCAAAAGAGGACAGTGTGTCAAGAAGTAAGTTGTGATTGACAGTGTCAAAAGTGGCGGATAGGTCAAGGAGAATGAGGATGGAGTAATGACCTTTGGATTTGGTGAGGAACAGGTCATTACAGACTTTGGATAGTGCCATTTCTGTTGAGTGAAGTGGGCGAAAGCCAGATTGAAGCAGATCGAGGATGGTATGAGAGGCGAGAAAATCAGTGCAACGGCTGTGAACGGCGCGTTCAAGTATTTTGGAGAGGAAGGGTAGGAGGGAGATGGGGCGGTAGTTGGAGGGAGAGGTGGGGTCAAGTGAAGGTTTTTTGAGGAGAGGTGTGACAACAGCATGCTTGAAGGTGTCAGGGACAGTAGCGGTGGAGAGGTTGAGGATATGACAGATGGGGGGGTGATAGTAGGAGAGATGGTGATAAGTAAGTTGGTGGGGATGGGGTCTGAGGAACAGGTGGTGCAATTCGAGGAGGAGAGAAGATGGGCGGTTTCCTCTTCGGTGATATCAGGAAAAGAGGAGAAGGAGGCCTGGGTTGATTGGTTGAGGGAGTGGGTGATAGGATGAAGAGGAGGAGAAGGTTTAGTGGTGAATTCGAGGTTGATCTTCTGGACCTTGTCGCGGAAGTAGTCCGCTAGTGATTGAGGAGAGAGTGAGGGGGTGGGAGCGGAGGGCATTTTGAGGAGGGAGTTGAGGGTGGCGAAGAGACGATGAGGGTTAGAGCTGAGGGAATTAGTCAAATGAGTGTAGTAGTCCTGTTTGGCGAGGAATAGGGAGGACTGGAAGGAGGATAGCATGAATTTGTAGTGAATGAAGTCAGTATGGGTGCGAGATTTCCTCCATAGGCGTTCAGCCGATCAGGAGCAGGAGCGAAGGTAACGGGTGCAAGGGTTAAGCCAGGGCTGGGGATTAGTGCGCCTTGTGGGACGGGAAACAGATGGTACAAGGGTATCTAGGGCGGAGGAGAGAGTGGCATTGTAATTGGAAACAGCCTTGTCAACAGACTCGGAGGACGTGATAGACGGGAGGAGATCAGAGATAGTAGCGGATAAGGTGGATAAGGTGGATTTTCAGCAGGATTTAGATTGTAAGCTCTTTTGAGCAGGGACTGTCTTTTTCTTCATGTTCAATTGTGAAGCGCTGCGTACGACTGGTAGCGCTATAGAAATGATTTGTAGTAGTAGTAGAACATCTCAATTTGGACTTAGCTGTCATATCAAAAATGCCCCTCCACATGTAAAGTAAGTTTTAAACATGGAAAATGGCTGTTACAATATTATTGAGATGTATAAACGTGTGCACAAGCATTCCTGCTTACAAAAGCAGTATTTGCACAGACCTGAGGTGGCATTGTGAGGTGTTTACATACTTTAAAGAACAGACATGTGCCCACCTGGAGTACACACACATAGTTGTGCTTACTTCGGAGCAGACACAACATTGTGCAGGAGATGTTTTGTGCTACTGGGAAAAGCTCTGGGAGCCAATTTTATAAAGACACATGCAAAGATATATATGATGCCTTGGTATAGAAGGTCTAAAATAGGTGGGGGGGGGGGGTCAATTCTTCCTCAGAGCTTGTTACAAAATTACCCTCAGTGCTCCCAGTGATACAAATGTGCTCTCAGTGACACCAAGTCAGTGGTTGTTTTTACTCTTTGGCTCTGCATTGATTTTCAAAAGGAATATGCAAGCATACTTTCCCTTTGAAAATTGCCCTGGGAAGAAGTACCTCACATATCAACAATTTGCACCTAATTTACTCTTGAAAATAATAATTATGCTTTTGAAAATGTTATGAGCATGTTTTATTTCCTTTCAACCACAGTCTTGCCTTTTTTTTACCTAGTTAAAGAATGTACACTTTTGGTCCCTAGACTCCCTACAGTTTGTTTTAACTGGGAAAAGACTGGACAATATTCAGACAGCCAAGTTCTCGCTGCAAATCAATATGTATCCATGTAAATACCTTCTGAAATTTGCCCTTTATGGAAGTAATTTTTGTAGCTTCCTGCAAAGGGGTAAATTATACTATATACTGTCACTTTGGAAATGATCACAAGAAAAATTCCTGCATACATTTACATATGTGGATATACTTTCTGAGTTAAAGTATATGCATAACTTTGAAAATTCAAAAGTATGTGCATAGAAATAAAAACCCAGTCCATGCCCCTGCCCTCCAAACTACTTCCCCTTCATCCAATGAAATTTAGTGTGAAATGGAGCTATGTAAATGTTTTTACCTGAATACAATGCAAGGAATATAATAGAAACTCCATATACATGGATACACACAAGGAAGTGACAGAAATAAAGCAGAATTTGTGGTAAGGTTGTATCTAATAGCCATGTTCAACTCGCATCACACAGAATTCCATTTTATTCTCTGTGAATCAGTTTTCATTTAGGAATCTAGAGAAAACACAAGTAACTAGGACACTGTTGCTTCAGATCTTTTATTTTTATTATTATTATTAAATTCATCTTCTTATGCTGTGTAATCAAACCTTCATTAAAGCTACATCCTTGTTTTACTGATATAAAATCCCATGCAACATGGGCTTGAATAGCTAATATGGAAATTAAATTGCTCTTACTCATTGGATAGAGTTAGAAGACAAATTTCAAGCAGATGTTACATTATTTTTATTATTTGCATCTGAGAAATTCCTGTGGTGTTTTACTAAGTCTAAATGCTATGAAATATAAACAAAATCATTTTAGGGAACTTTGTTTACAAATATCTACAACTTTCATTGAATATCTCACTGGTAAAAACCATGGGCCTGATATTCAGCCAGTGGCATTGAGTGTTTTATTCACCACTGATGGAGTTATTCCCAGATATTCAAAGCCAGACTCTGTCTGGGCCTTGGCTTTCAATATCCATCTTTGCATGGGATGAGATCAATTTATTTGAAGAAAATATTGGCATTTACACCCATGTGTACTCATATGCATGTCTACCCTTGAATTCTATATATGGCACTCAAAATTGTGTGTGCAAATTTGGGTATGTGCCCAATTTGAGCACACAGTTTAATTGGGTAATGAGCTGATAACTAGCAACAATTGGTGTAAACAACTAATTATTGCAATCAATTGGCTCCTGTTAGGATTTGCTTACGCATCTTGCTACACAATTCTATAAAGATGCATGCACAGATCTTTTAGCATGCAACTGAAAAGAGGGTGTAGCCATGGGCTGGGTGTGGGCAGTTCAGGGACATTCACTAAAGATACAACCAGTATTATAGAATTTGGGGGATCTGCACCTAACTTACACACAAGGATTTACACAAGGTTTTACAGCTTGAGTCATGATGCTCCCGGCATGACAAAATAACCCTAGCTTTTGGTTGGGATTATTTTACCATCATTTGCTCCCCATAATGCGACTTGTAGTATATCACCACTAGTCATGTTATGCTATTTACATAGCAAAGAGATATATTTGCATGTTTTGCATCTTATTACTATTTAACCCGTTGTGACTTAAATATTACTGTGGTAAATTAAGTCAAGCAGCATAACGGCTCTTGAAGTCATGTTAAGGGACAAATAACGGGACTTAAAGCCCCCACACATCTTGGTAACCTGTGCCCCAAATGTAGCTAAAAGCACTGTTATTGAACAGTTTTAGTCCTATTGAGGGTAGACAATTCTCAGCCAGTTTATGTGTGCAAGTTATTATTCACTCAGAAAATAATTTTGAATTTGCCCCCCAAATGAGTTCAGTCATCCGAGTCAAGGACTTGGTTCTGTGTGTCTTACATTAAATTAAGAAGATCTACAAATTCAGGTCATGAGTACATGAGAGGGAGTGTACAAAAAGAAGTAGAATCAGGATAACGGGAGGGGGGAGGAAGGTAAGCAGCTATCATGTGATGGGCATTAGGAACTTAGATAAGGTGACAGCACCAGGGTGGGAAGGAAGGAGACAAGATAAGGTGTAGGTTGTCTGGATGCCTTGCAGTTCAGAATTAAGTTGTATAACAATGTTTCCAGTTTTTTATGAAAGCTGTCATAAGCAGTGTCATGTTGTGTGTCTTTGGGCAATGTCTTCCACCATCTGGCCACATTGTATGGGAAGACAGCAGTGTGGGCTGATTTGTAGACCACCCTTTACAGCTGGGAAAGTGGATAGTGAGGTGGTCTCTCAACTTCTCCTTGAGGTTTGATAGTTGTAGATCTATTAATGACATCATGTAGTTTGGTGCAGCTCTGTATACAACCTGATATGCAAAAAGTGCAAATTTTGAACACCACTCATGCTCTTTTATCTTGTTAGGCAGACTGAATGGACTATACAAGTCTTTATCAGTCAACATTTACTATGCTGCTATGTCATAGTGCAGATATTGCAGTAGTGGCATAGCATCGTCATGTCTGGAAACGCCGCAGATCAGGCATTCGGAGGTATTTTTAACTGTCTGTAGCTTTTTGAACATGTATTCTCTACATCCCACATAGTCCGCATTGCAATAGTTTATCTGGGACAGAACAAAACTTTGGACTAGAATGCGGAAGGTGTGTTTTGAAAAGTAGGCTTTTAGTCATCGCAGTTTCCAGAGCGATCTAAATACTTTCAATGTTAAGGCAGACATTTGCAGTTCTAGCATTAAGTGCTGGTCTAGAAGAATTCCTACCACTTTGATGTTAGTATCTAGAGAATATTCTCTTTGATCAATATAAAATTTATTACTTCTTATTGGTTAGAAAAAGCTGGTTTTCATCATGTACTTAGTTTTACTACTACTACTACTACTATTTAGCATTTCTATAGCGCTACAAGGCATACGCAGTGCTGCACAAACATAGAAGAAAGACAGTCCCTGCTCAAAGAGCTTACAATCTAATAGACAAAAAAATAAATAAAGTAAGCAAATCAAATCGATTAATGTGAACGGGAAGGAAGAGAGGAGGGTAGGTGGAGGCGAGTGGTTACGAGTCAAAAGCAATGTTAAAGAAGTGGGCTTTCAGTCTAGATTTAAAGGTGGCCAAGGATGGGGCAAGACGTAGGGGCTCAGGAAGTTTATTCCAGGAGTAGGGTGCAGCGAGACAGAAGGCGCGAAGTCTGGAGTTGGCAGTAGTGGAGAAGGGAACAGATAAGAAGGATTTATCCATGGAGCGGAGTGCACGGGAAGGGGTGTAGGGAAGGACGAGTGTGGAGAGATACTGGGGAGCAGCAGAGTGAATACATTTATAGGTTAGTAGAAGAAGTTTGAACAGGATGCGAAAACGGATAGGGAGCCAGTGAAGGGTCTTGAGGAGAGGGGCAGTATGAGTAAAGCGACCCTGGCGGAAGATGAGACGGGCAGCAAAGTTTTGAACCGACTGGAGAGGGGAGAGGTGACTAAGTGGGAGGCCAGCAAGAAGCAGATTGCAGTAGTCTAAACGAGAGGTGACAAGGGTGTGGATGAGGGTTTTGGTAGAGTGCTCGGAAAGAAAGGGGCGGATTTTGTGGATGTTGTAAAGAAAGAAACGACAGGTTTTGGCGGTCTGTTGGATATGAGCAGAGAAGGAGAGAGAAGAGTCAAAGATGACCCCCAAGGTTTCGAGCTGAGGAGACAGGGAGAATGAGAGAGCCATCAACAGAAATAGAAAACGGGGGGATTGGGGAGGTGGGTTTGGGGGGGAAAATGAGAAGCTCGGTTTTGGTCATATTTAATTTCAGGTGGCGTTGAGACATCCAGGCAGCAATGTCAGACAAGCACGCTGAAACTTTGGTTTGGATGCAAGGTGAGATATCAGGGGTAGAAAGGTAGATTTGGGAGTCATCAGCATAGAGATGGTAGGAAAAGCCATGGGATGAGATTAATGAACCAAGGGAAGAAGTGTAGATAGAAAAGAGGAGGGGACCAAGAACAGAACCCTGAGGTACGCCAAGAATGCGTTTGATATCACGTAGTGCAGCTGTGATGTCATCAGCAAAGGGGATGCATATGGTTACGTCATCTGCATTGATGAATGTTCTAAAGCCATTTGCTTTTAGTTTGTAGCCTAAGGGGGCCATCAGAATGTTTAATGATGCAGAGATGGGGGAAACTTGATGCACTCCACATTCTGGGATCCACTCTCCTGACAGTATCCTTCAATCTCACATGCAGATATAGAACATGCCACCAAATTTACAATTGTATTATTATGTTTCTCTTTCTTTGAATTCCAACAGATCAAGAACATTGAATCAATGGGAAAGGAAAACAAGACCTCAGCTACGGAATTCATTCTCCTGGGATTCTCTGATCATCCTCACCTACAGCTCTTCATTTCTGGCACAGTTTTCCTGATCTTCCTGATCTCTGTGCTTGGAAATTTCAAGTTTTTAATGTTGGTGTGTGCTGACTCTCAGCTGCAAAAGCCCATGTACTTTTTCCTCAGTAACCTGTCCTTCATAGATATTGGTAACTCCTCTGTCACCCTCTCTACACTGCTGCACAGCCTTATGACAGGGAAGTCACTGATTTCATTTTCTCTGTGTATAACACAGTTTTACTTCTTTACTATTTTCACAATGACAGAATATTTCCTTCTTAGTGTCATGGCCTATGATCGATATGTTGCTATCTGTGACCCTTTACATTACACACTTATCATGAACAGGAGAGCCTGTGTCCTTCTGGTATCTGTGTCTTGGATAATTGCATTTCTGAGTATGACACTCCTGGCAGTTTTAATATCTCAGGTCAATTTCTGCAATGGCAATGTGATTAACCATTTTTTCTGTGATTTCACAGCACTGATGAAACTCTCCTGTAGTGATGTATTCTACATTGAAGTTGTGATATTTACTGAAGGGATTACTCTGGCAATTATTCCTTCCATACTAACCCTAATATCCTATCCTGCTTATAATCGAATGAGAAAAACGCCCAAGTTCCGACCTAAATCGGGAGATGGACGTTTATCTCACAAAAACGAATAAAGCGGTATAATCGAAAGCCGATTTTTGGACGTTTTCAACTGCAATCCGTCGCGGATGCGGACAAAGTTGATGGGGGCGTGTCAGAGGTGTGGCGAAGGCGGAACTGGGGCGTGGTTATCTGCCGAACAGAGATGGGCGCATTTCACCGATAATGGGAAAAAAGTATGCGTTTTTAGCTAGAATTTAAGACACTTTTCCTGGACCCTGTTTTTTCACGAATAAGGCCCCAAAAAGTGCCCTAAATGACCAGATGACCACTGGAAGGAATCGGGGATGACCTCCCCTGACTCCCCCAGTGGTCACTAACCCCCTCCCACCACTAAAAATGAAGTTTCTCAACTTTTTATTTTCACCCTCAAATGTCATACCCAGCTCCCTGGCAGCAGTATGCAGGTCACTGGAGGAGTTGTTAGGGGGTGCAGTGGACTTCAGGCAGGTGGACCCAGGCCCATCCCCCCTACCTGTTACAATTGTGCTGCTTAATGCTTATTAGTCGTCCAACCCCCCCAAACCCACTGTACCCACATGTAGGTGCCCCCCTTCACCCCTTAGGGCTATAGTAATGGTGTAGACTTGTGGGCAGTGGGTTTTGAGGGGGATTTGGGGGGCTCAACACCCAAGGGAAGGGTGCTATGCACCTGGGAGCTCTTTTACCTTTTTGTTTGGTTTTGTAAAAGTGCCCCCTAGGGTGCCCGGTTGATGTCCTGGCATGTGAGGGGGACCAGTGCACTACGAATCCTGGCCCCTCCCACGAACAAATGCCTTGGATTTATTCGTTTTTGAGCTGGGCGCTTTCATTTTCCATTATCGCTGAAAAACAAAAACGCCCAGCTCACACATTGTTGAATAAAACATGGGCGTCTATTTTTTCCCAAAATACGGTTCGGTCCGCCCCTTCACGGACCCGTTCTTGGAGATAAACGCCCATGGAGATAGGCGTTTTCGTTCAATTATGCCCTTCCATGTCTTCATTATCTCCACTATCTTGAAAACCCATTCTGCAAAGGGAAGACGTAAAGCCTTCTCTACATGCTCCTCCCATTTTACTGTCATTTGTCTGTTCTATGGGTCTTTGTTCGGTACATACCTGAGACCATCTTCAACATATTCACCAGGTCAAGATAAACTCTTCTCTCTGTTGTACACAGCTCTGATTCCAATATTAAATCCCATTATTTATAGCCTGAGAAATCAAGATGTGAAAAAAGCCTTCAAAAAAGTCATAGGTATGAACCACATTAAGGATACCAGCTACCATTTTCCTGTTATGTTGTTAAAAATAATCCATCTCTGTAAATGTTATCAAATATGGAAACCTTTTCAACCTTATTATAATGGATGACCTAGGCCTATAGGTATAGTTTGCCTGATTTGTTGATTGGGAGGGAATGGTCAAGGGGAAAAAGATCTGATTAATAGTGAGGGCAACTTCCCTTTATAATTTTTTATTCTTTTATTTAGATTTCTTTTCTTTTCTCTAGTCTTTGCTTATTAATTCATTTTGTTTTCCTTTTCCCACATTTCTTCTCCCCTCTGATTTTTACATTTCTTTTATCTGTTATATATTTTATTCTCTCAGTAGTTCCTCTATATTTTCCATTCTTTTGTCATCTTGCTTTTGCTTATGTTATAGGTACTATTTTTTTGTGTTTTTCCCATGCTCTCTCATATACCCCTTCCTCCTAACTTCTCCTTCTTTCCCTCCTCTCTATAATTCATTTATTCAATTCTTTTCCTCCTCTCTTCTTCTACCCCTCCATCCTTGCTTCACTCTCCTCCATATCTCCTTCTATCTCCTACCTTTTCTCTCCACTCCTGCCCCCAGCAATTTCACCTTCCCTTCCTTTTCTCAGCTCTTATTCCTCTCCTCTGCTCCCCCTCCTTTCCTGCTTTCTCGCCCTCCATCTCCTCTTGCCTGTTACCATATCTGTTCCTTTTACTTCTTTCCTCTACTTCAAACCTCCTCTATTTCTATTCTTCATCCTTCTTTTTCCCATTTTTCTTCTTTCACCATTCAAGCACTATCCCTACCTCTCCCTTCCCTCTTCCTCCCCTTAAAATATAGGTCAGGAATCTTAGGCTACTGCTAGATTCATTAGTTATTTTGATTCCAACTATTTCAGTCACCATTTATAAACTGTTTCTATCACCTGTGGCAACTATAAAATATATCTCCAAATACTGAGAAAAAGAATCTGATCACAGTAGCCCATGTCATGATGATTTCACAACTAAACTACTGTAATGTCCTATAATTATATTGGAGAATTGTATGAAAAATATTTATATGTAGATTGTACATAATTATTTTTTAAAAATGAATACGACAACAATAGAAATTTTAAGAGTAGATCTTTAATCAGCTATCTATAGAATTGATCCAAATTTGCTTTTGAATCAGGAATTAAAAGTTAAATTGGAGGTTTAAACTTTAGGACTGTATTTGGCATCTTCACTTATATTGGACATACAAATTAATCAAGTGGTGGGAAAGCCTTGGGCAAAACTGAAGATGGTTTATCAATTAATCATTGCATAAAATTGGACCCTGTGCTAAGATATCATGACTTGTGGTAAAATAACCCATCTTTACCAGTAGCCCACATTGATAAATCCCCCCTATATGATTTTAAGAGAGCAATAGAAACCCTGGATATTAGAGATCATTATTGCTCTGAGAATAAGTGAAGATGATTTTCTATTACTTATTGCATTGGATGGAGTAGGGGATTTGATGTTGTCTTTCTTTTTGCATTCTTAAATATTTTAATGTTTTTATATTGTGATCTGCTCTGAAAGATTGTTTAGCCAAAAGTAGTGGGTTATAAAACCATGTATCAATTTGAATTAAATTATTGTATTGGTCAAACCACAAAGAGTTTGCACCAGCTCCAACTAATGCTGCAGCATTGATGATGGAGGGCTGCAAGCAGCGTGACAACATCACACCCTTCCTGTTAAAAATAGACTGACTATCAGTACCCTATAGGGCCACATTTTCAAGGTTCCATACAAAATGGGCCAGAGTACCTAAAGAATAAGTTAGCCCTCTACATACATTTGAGACCTCTAAAGTTCTCTCAAAGAAGCATCCCTAATAGTATCTTCATCAAAAGAAATCATGTGACATAATACCTGTCAGCTAGCATTCTCAGAAATAGCCCCAGGTACTCTGGCATTCATTCACCAGAAGTGCTACACTTTAATCAAGGCTACATCTACTTCCTGAATAAGGTGAAAGCTTGGATGTTCTTTCAAACTTTGAGGGGTGAATTCTATATATGACACCAAAACAATTGGCCCTGATAAAAAGCGCTATTCTATAAAACATGTTTAAAGTTAGGCATAGTTTATAGAATAACGCTTATACCCAGGAATCACAGCTAACTTTAAGCTCAGCCATTTTCACTAACTGAAACTTGGTGCAAATGTTGTTACATATCCCCCTCATTCTATAACAACATGCATCAATGTTAAGAACACCCTGTTCTGCCCATAATTCTCCCATTTCTTTGCCCCCTTTTTGAACTCACATGTAAAATTAAGATGTGGATCCTATGCCTAAATGTATGCATGCATATTTCAATTAAATCTAATTAGTGCCAATAATTGATTGTTAACAAACCAATTATCAGTGCTAATTAGATTGTTATTCAACTAAATTGCACGCCCAAATTTGCACATGCAATTTTTAGTGACTTTTATAGAATTCAGGGGTTGATGTCTATGGTGATTCACCATCCACATACACTGCATCTGGACTAGGTTGCTATACACCATCTAACTGAGACCAGTTCCACATACCTTAATCAACTGTACATAGAATTTGCCTTCAATCTATACATGAATTCATTTATCACATTGCCTTTGTTTAACCCATCTTATCTGTCTATATACCCTAGCTTCTCTTGTCCCTTCTACTGCCTATTAAGATGTTTTACTGTATTATACTGATATTATGAGCATCATATCTATGTTATTTGAATGCTCTAATCTGTTGCCTATTAAGGTCTTTTTTTTGTTACATTTGTACCCCGTGCTTTCCCACTCATGGCAGGCTCAATGCGGCTTACATGGGGCAATGGAGGGTTAAGTGACTTGCCCAGAGTCACAAGGAGCTGCCTGTGCCTGAAGTGGGAATCAAACTCAGTTCCTCAGTTCCCCAGGACCAGAGTCCACCACCCTAACCACTAGGCCACTCCTCCACTCTTTTATTTGTATTGTGCTGACATCATCAGCATCATATCAGTGTTATATGAATGCTCTACCGTGCTGCCTATAATGGAATATCATTTGTATTCTGCTGACAATTATCATATTTCTGTTATATAAATATAAATTCTACATAAAAAAGAGTTTGAAACAAAAGTTTTGTAGATGTCTCTCTTTGCTATTCAAGGATTAAACCCACGAAATCCTTAGATTTAAATTAATCAACAGGGAACCTCAAAGCTCCTAATAGGGAAAATACTAAAAGTATTAAACAATCCACTATTAAAGTCAAGAGTAAAGTACTATTATAGGTCCCAGTGAGAGGAAAGAAAGAGAAAAAAAACAAATGCAAAAAAACTCACGTATACATGAGAAAAACTATTTATTTTAATTAGCAAAGTGAGGACTTTGTGGGTTTAATCCTTGAATAGCAAAGAGAGACATCTACAAAACTTTTGTTTCAATCTCTTTTTTATGTAGAATTTATATTGAATTAGTTTGGTAATCCCTGGTGAAGTATAGAGTTTTCTAATATAGGTAGGGTTCATGGCACAAAGTTGGAGTAGTGGGGAAAGGTTTTCTGCAGATGAAAGATCTTCTATATTGCAGGATCCCACTGTTTCTCAATTAGGGTCAGATGTTGGTTTTGAATCAGAATGGGCACAAATACTTTCTGAGTTCAAAGAATCAATTAGATTAGAACTTCATAGTGCTACTTTGGTAGATTACTGTAAAAAAAGAAATAATTCCACGAGGACTACGAATGACTAAAGCTCCTTAACTGTTTCCACGGGATCCGGATTTTGTAGTACAATGGAACAGTATTTTGAACCACTGTTCCCTTGAGTTAATGCTGTTGTTAATTCAAACTATACAACATAAATTATCTCAAGATAAACCGGTTTTTGAAGAAAAGTTGAATCACATGAAGTCTTTGGCTGATTATGATAAGTTTAAGGAGGATTTTGATAATAAACTTGATAGATTTAAGAAGGAAATCAAAACCACCAAAGTCAAGAAAATTCAACGGGACCAAAAAGATTATAATGAGGGCTATGTCTACAGCTGGCAAAACCCAAAAACTTTAGATCAAATTGTAGAGAAAGGAAAACGTGTGGGTTTCCAGTTATCATCATCCTCTAGTGGAGAAGATGAAAGAGAAACAGAAGGGGATCGGAATCATGGTATGACCACCAGATGTGCAAGTCAATGAGGATGAGTAAATTGGAGAACCAGAAATTGCGGGGAGTTGAATTACAGAGGAGGGATGAGACCCCGACGGTGAGACGACTTGCTGTAATTAATTTATCAAATTATCAATTATCAGCGACTGAAGAAATGATCTTATCCCGTGGTCTCTCTTTTGTCCCTACGTTCAGGCACATTCCTTTTCAGTTCTGAGTGGACTTTGAAAGGTTCATTCGGGTTCTTCAACTTAAAATCTTTTTCAATGAGACTGTAGACTCTAGGGGGGCTTTTTCCAATTGTGTAGCTAAAAGTAAGTGGGTGCCTCCGGGTCCATGTAATCCAGCCATTGTGATATTCAAACAGCTTGTCCTTAATGACGTAGAACATATGGAAAAGACTCAATATAGAGATAGGATCAATATGACCAAAGAAGAGTTCCGAGCAGTACAAACTCTTAAAAATGAAAAATCTATTGTCATCAGAAAGGCCGACAAAGGTGGGGCCATTGTGTTACTAGATAGAGAGTATTATATGGAAGAAATTCATCAACAATTGCTGGATGATAGTACTTATCGGAAGTTAAGTGAGGATCCCATTTTGGACCTGCTTCAAAGGTTACAAGATCTAACCAAAGCAGCTTTGCTGCAAGGATTTCTTACCAAAAAAGAAAGCCAATTCCTCTGTCCGATACACACAGTTACACCTATATTTTATACGGTTCCTAAGATCCATAAACTGTTGCAGTCCCCCCCCCCCCCCCCCCCCCCCCCCAGGAAGGCCTATAGTATCTTCCCGGAATTCTCTATTAGAAAGATCTTGTAAATATACAGATTGTTTTCTATGTCCTTTGGTACAAGAGATACCGGCATATATTAAAGACACTTCACATTTTCTCCAAATACTGGCTGAATTACAAATAAACGACAGCACTTTACTTGTCACCTTGGATGTACATTCCTTGTACACCTCTATTCCACAGAGGGAAGCAGTGGAAGCTGTAGAAAAAACATTTGAAAATCGTCCATGCCCTCATATCGTCCCTACAGAGTTCTTGATTGAATTGGTAGAGATAGCATTATATAACAATCATTTTATTTTTGATGATGTTCTCTACCTTCAGATTTCGAACATCGCTATGGGAGCCTCATTTGCCCCCTCTATTGTGAACATCTTCATGGGACAGTTTGAAAAGCAATATGTGTATACCTCATCTGGGTTCTCCAAAGTGATATTCTGGGGATGTTATATTGACGATGTTTTCTTGTTGTGGCAAGGCACTCTAGAGGAACTTTTGGATTTTGTACAGGACTTAAATAGATGTCATGCAACCATCAAATTTGAGGTTAATTTTCATTGGAAGTGCATTAATTTTTTGGATGTTTTAATAAAAAAAGAACATGGAATTTTGAGAATAGATGTCTTTATTAAAACCACGGACAGAAATTTCCTATTGAGGTTCGATAGTAAGCATCCTCAACATTTGAAACAGAGTTTACCGTATTCTCAGTTCCTCCGTTACCGTAGGATATGTGATACTTCGGAACAGTATCAGGAATCAGCAATCAAGTTCAAATCCAAATTTAAGGAAAGGGGATACCCAGACAAATTAATTAAACAATCTTATAAAAGAGCCCTTTACAATCATCGAGAGTTCTTATTACAACAGAATGATCGGAAACAAAAGAAGGAGGATCTTCAAATTACCTCCTGTGTTCTTAAATATTCAAATAAATCTTCACAAATTGCTGCCATCATGAGAAAGCATTGGAAGGTAATGCTTACACATCATCTTTCTGAGACCATCATCTTATGTTGTCCTTTTCTCGTAAACGCAATTTGCAGGATCAATTAAGTTATGTGGATGTATGGTCAACAAATCAACATATTGAAGGACTTGGGGAAAATCCACTATTTCTGGGATAAGCAGTATAAAATGTTTTGTACTTTTTGGGATCTTGCCAGGTATTTGTGATCTGGATTGGCCACTGTTGGAAATAGGATGCTGGGCTTGATGGACCTTTGGTCTTTCCCAGTATGGCAATACTTATGTACTTATGCACCAAAGATGTGGTCATTGTTCTATCTGCTCGATCTCTGAGGAGGGGCCTACTTTTACTTCTTCAGCAGGCAAGAGATTTAGTTTAAGATCTAATACTTCATGTGACTCCAGGAATGTAGTGTATATATTCCTTTGTCCTTGTGATTTATTATACGTTGGACACACTACACATCAATTCAAAATGAGAGTGATAGAACACCGTCACTGTATTACACATTTGAAACTAGAGGCACCTATGACACGACATTGTGTCCAATTGCAACATCAGTTTGACCAATTACTATGTATGATCATAGATCAAGTTATATTAGGTAAGAGAGGGGGGATATTAAAAGCATTCTTTGGCGGAAAGAACAACACTGGATACATTTGTTGCAGACAGTGGAACCGAAAGGTTTGAATCGCAACACTGAATGGAATGCTTATTACTGACGTGTCATCAGCCACTCCCAGAGGCGGGACCGAATCTTTTGCATTGGTTCAGGCAAATCACAGGACTGGCTTACGTAATATACCAAGGGTGCGGCAGGGTTTAAAAGCCTTGGCATTGTCTAACCCATCTACGCCATCTTTGTGAAAACAGCGATCACGATGGCTACTGCTTTGTTATTTTTTGAGGTCCAGTTGTGGACTCTATGTGGTGCCCTTCCTGAGGCAGCCAATAATTGGGCGAAACGAGGTGCACTTGTTGAAGAGTGACACAAGATGGTATCATGAATTTATGCTGAATAGCTGGATTATCTCTCTGACTACACTGTGAACAGCCCAACTTCCAAAGATTACTACAGTCTGATGGTGTCATGAACTTATGCTGAACAGTCAGATGACTGTTCGGATCATTACTGTGATCAGCCCGACTTTCAAAGGACACCATAGCGTAGATCCAAGCATTAAAGGATAAGTGAATGATAATATTTTTAAATTTCACTGTTTAAGGTCTTCTGTGTGGTTAATAAGGAAATAACCATTCTTTTTTGTAGAATAGCTTGGCTGCAAGCCAGAGGCCCTAGGTGTCAACAGAAGGTAGAGGCTCAATGTATTAGTGTGAGTACGGGGGGTTATCCTAAGCTAATATACGTTTATTAGCTTAGGGTTTATTCCTGGCACTGTAGGTTTTGTAGTTTTAAGTCTCACTTTGCTAATTAAAATAAATAGTGAAGGAAAAAGAGAGTTTTTTAGATCATTTGTTTTTCTCATGTATACATGAGTATTTTGCCTTTATTTGGTTTTTTCTCTTTTTTTCCTCTAACTGGGACCTATGATAGTACTCTACTCCTGATTAATAGTGGATTGTGTAATACTTTAAATATTTTCCCTCTTAGGAGCAGTGGCGTAGCCACAGGTGGGCCTGGGTGGGCCGTGGCCCACCCACTTAGGGCTCAGGCCCATCCAACAGTAGCACATGATAATGAAAATGCTGCTCTCCACAATACTGGCACCTTCGCATGCTCAGTTTTCAGCACATGCCTGCTGTAGACTACCAAGGTGGAGACTGGAGAGAAGCATTTTCCCACCAGCTGAGATATTTTTTTGATGTGGGGGTAGGGGAGAGAACATTTGGTGCCCACCCATTTCTTGCCTAGGCCCACCCAAAATCTGCTGTCTGGCTACGCCCCTGCTTAGGAGCTTTGAGGTTCCCTGTTGATTAATTTAAAACTAAGGATTTTGTTGGTTTAATCCTTGAATAGCAAAGAGAAACATTTACAAAACTTTTGTTTCAAACTCTTTTTTATGTAGAATTTATATTGAATTAGTTTGGAAATCCCTGGTGAAATATAGAGTTTTTCTGTTATATAAATATGTTATTGTACTGTGGTAATATGCATATTTCTAGCACTTTATCATATTGTTGTCATTATTAGGATTTAACATGCCTATTTCCAAGTTCAGTTCATTGTTTGAACTGTTTTATGTTGACTATTGTCATTTTACTATTGTAATGATATTAATACAATGCATATCAAGCTCTATATATATTGAACACTGCCTTCTATAAATCTCTCCTCCCCACACCCCCCTGTTACTCTCTCCGCTTCCATTCTTCCCTCCACCATTTAGCAAATCCTATTTCTCCTCCCTACCTTCCTTAGGTGGTGTCTCTTTCACCTCCCTGATCCACAGTCACATTCCATCTCACTCTTCCTCCTCTTTCCAGTATTGTCTGCCTCTTGGTGCACGTTCTCCCTTTTCTCTTCCTTCCTTCCTTCCTTCCTTCCTTCCTTCCTTCCTTCCTTCCTTCCTTCCTTCCTTCATTCTTCCAACATCTCCTCATCTCCCTCTCTTTCTACCCCACAGTCCAGAATCTCCCACCTATCCCTGTTCCCCCCACCAATCCAGCACCTCCCCCAACATCCTCCCACACAGTTCCATCATCTATGCCTCTCTCCCCACAGGTACATCATCTCCCCCTTGTTGTTTCTCTCCACCACAAGGCTTAGCATCTGCCATTATCCCTTCTTTCTCCTTCCCCAGATCCAGCATCTCCCTTTCTTCTTCCCCTTCTCCTGCACAAGGTCCAGGTTCTCTATTTTCCCTTCACCTGACAAACCTTCTTCCCTGCCATTGCTTTTTCTTTTTGGCAGTGAAACACCAGAGAGCACCACAGAATCTTCATGCCCCTCTGCTGTTGAACATTTTGCCACAACCTGCCCTACAGCATCACAAAGTGTGCATCAAAAGGGATGAGAAATGGCAGAGCCTTCAACAGTAGAGGCACAAAGGCTCCATGGTATATGCTGCTGTTTATTCTTTTACTGTCACTGGCCTGCCAAGAAGAAGAAACTGAAGTGGGGAGGAATGCTTGGTAGGGGAGTAGGGAGCAGAAAGAGGCAAGATGCTGTGGCAGATGCTGCAGTAACAGAGAGGACATTTAGACAGGCTAGGACCTGTGTGAGCTTCTCCTTTCCAATGTCACTTAAAGTTTTTGGGAGGCTTTTCCACCCATCACCTCAATCTATGTCCATGCCCATAGGAGCCAGCTTTTCAAAATGATTGGAGGGTGCTTAATTTTTTTTTTTTTACAGGTGGTGCATTTGTCCCCCCCCCCCCCCCTTGCCCCCTTCTTCTAGAGGGAGGAGAAAGTTGGGAGAGTACTGGTGAAATCAGTGGGAGAAACTGGTGTAGAAACTACCCCTGATTATAAACCCTTAATTCAAAGTTGAAACCGTATCTTAGATCCCAGAGCTTCCCCAGCCTCTGATTTTATATCTCCAGATGAAAGCCTTCAAGGAAATGCCTTAGTAATATAGATCCCAGCAATTGGAGCCTGCATGCTATATATGTCATCCAAACTAGCATAATCAGAGAATAAGGAGTGATAGTGAAGTACACAAGATTCAGGACCTATAAAGTTGCTGACCTGTTGGGTGCATGAGGTTTGGAGGCTTCTCTGCATCTCTTATATCCACACAAAGGAGAAGGAAAGACTGGGCAATCATTGTGCATGGCACCCTGACCATAATGCCTATAGTTCAAGAACATCTCAAGGCTGAAGGATACCATTTGTCAGTTCTACGGGTTTCCCGAAGGTCCCAGCATAGCTAATCAGATCTCAATGAAGGAGTTAGCATATGAGCTCAGTGCCCCTAAACTGAAGTATCCTCATAGCAAGAATTATAGATAAGGAGAGCTGTGTTTAATCCTTGCCAACTCTCAATGGTTGCACTCAAGGGTTAAAGAAATTATAACATTTGTTATAAGACGGCAGAGTGAAAATGAAGAGCATAAGATACTTTGAAAATATCTTTATTGCTGATACCAATCTACTTTGCTGCCACTATCACATTTGGGCACCTTTAACTGTGCTTTTTGAATTTGGGTTGGAGACTTGGTGGTTATTGACTTTTGGAACTGGACCAGAGCTTTTTCTGTGCAGATGCTGTTGGCTGCATTCTTTACTTCTGATATTGTACCTCATTTTTCTTTTAAACACAGGTATTGCAGTACATTTTTTGAATCTGTGAATGTATTGTGGAAATCTATGTGATCCCTGGCAAAGGTTTTTCCAAAACTTGGCCAGGTTGGGTTCTGTTTCCATTAAAGTTCACATTTGAATATACTTTTGCTGTGTTTGTCCTTCCTTGAATTGCTGCTACTGTCTGTTCTGCATCTGCAGTACACAGTATCCTGTTTGTTTTTGTATTCTTTAAAAATACCATTGAGAATCCCAGACCTGATACATTCCACATATTTACAAAGGTGGAAAGAAAAGAAAATGACAGCCAACGTGGTTAAAAGTTGTAGTGAAAGAGGCTATTACAGCCAAAAGAATGTCCTTCAAAGAATGGGAAAAGGATCCAAATGAAGAAAATAAGAAGCAACAAAAGCACTGTCAAGCTAGATGTAAAGCATTGATAAAGAAAGCTAAAAAAAGAATATGAAGAGAAAGTTGCCACAGAGGCAAAAACTCACATTAACAACTTTTTTATGTACATCAAAAGCAGAAAGACTGTGAGAGAATCTGTGGGACCATCTATATAAATAATTCCCACCTGACTTCCGGTGACGTCATGAGCTAGGGAGCAGCGTGCTGTCGAAGCTCTGAGACCCCTGACTCCACTAAGGCTTAAATCTTGCATAAATAAAACCTACGGAGCGACTTCACTGTATGGAAAAATACTACAAAGTGCTTCCGAAAGTTATGGCGCAAAAATCCGCAAAAAAAGATAAACTTAAAACAGGTAGCGGGGATACCAAGATGGCGGAGGAACCCGCAATTATGGAACCTGCATTTACTGAAAATCAACTCCTGCAACTTACCCAGGCAATCACGAAAGCATGGGAGCCGAAATGGGAAGCGCTGAATACCAAAATAGAAGCTTACCAAACTACGTTAGACGGGATGGGAATCCGGGTCGGAGATTTGGAGGCCAGAATCTCAGCCGTTGAAGATGATACACGTGGATTTAGCCCAGATATTGTAACTCTACGACGCCAGATCGCAGATCAGAGAAACTTGTTGGATGACTTTGAAAATCGAGCACGTCGAAATAATATACGGATTATCGGGCTGGACGAGGCACTTCCAGAAAGAAACCTTGACACGTGGCTGGAAACATGGCTCTCAAAAGAGTTAGCGATTACAGATACGATGGGGCCGCTTATTGTGGAAAGAGCACACCGCGTGGGCCGCCGAACAGAGGATCGCCATAATAACCGCCCACGCGTGGTTGTCACGAAAATACTAAATTATCGCCATAAACTAGAAATCCTTCAAGGTTTCAAGCACAAACGAGATACGCTGAAATACAACAAAAAGAATGTGTTGATTTTTCAAGACTTTTCTACTCTAGTTCAAGAGAAACGGAGGCAATATCATGCGATCTGTTCAACCTTGGTACTTAAGAAAGTCCGCTTTGTATTGCAATATCCAGCTCAATTAAAAGTGCTCATACAGGACCAATGGAAAATATTCCCTACAGTATCAGATGCGAAAAAATATCTCGTCGAAAATAACATCATTGATGCTGTTTGAACATAAGTTTATTTCCTTGGTGCAGCAGCGTTCTGTGGGAGTTGTAATGTATGGAACTTTCAGAATAAGTGTATGTATGCATATTTGGTTAAACTGTGGAGTTTGGGGTCTCTACTGTTCACTGAAGTCCTTATCTCGACACCTAACTCGTTTAGGTGGATGAGGAAGGGTATATATGGGGCTGATGGGATAAGGGGATGGGAGGGGGGAAAGGGAAATAGATTTGGGGAAAATCTTTGGCAGATGGTCAGTAAGAAATGTTTATCTAGAAACTTGTTAATAGAATATTTATGTGCACAGGTTATGAGAAATTTGACAAATTCCAATATGTGCTCAATGAACAAGGAGGTGCCCTTGTATGGTGGTGATGGTGGAGAAAACAACACTACTTTCATGGTATGCCAATTAGAATAATATCCTGGAATGTGGGGGGTATAACGTCCCCTATAAAGCGGAATAAAATCTTAACGGCCTTAAAAAGGTATAAGGCTGATATAGTTTGCCTTCAGGAAACGAGACTTAATGATGTGGAACACGCAAAGTTGCAGAGATCATGGGTGGGGGAATGCTATGCAGTGGCAGCCAAAGGGCGCCGAGGTGGAGTGGCGGTATTAATTCGAAAAGGACTAGCATGTAAAATATCGGTAGTGGAGAAAGGGGAACACGGGCGTACCCTACTCTTAAAAGTATGGATACAGGGCACTGAATTTTTATTAGTAGGGGTATATGGCCCCAATGAATATGACTCAGGGTTTTTCAGATCATTAGAAAATAGTTGTATCCGACATAAAATAAAAAAATTGTTAGTATTGGGTGATTTTAATTTAGTATCTAATCCAAAAGAAGATACCTCAAATCCCACTTCATCACATTATTTAGGACAGAGGGCGAAAGGATTGAAAATGTTCACAAAAGCTCTAAACTTAGTAGATACCTGGAGAGTGATGCATCCTGGGGAAAAAGATTACACACATAGATCCAGGGCACATGGTACCTTGGCGAGGTTAGATTACATATTCCTAAAAAGATCTATGTTTTCCCAGGTAAAGGCAGCCCATATAGGACCGGAAGAAATATCAGACCATGCATCAGTGTGGCTAGATCTCGAGGTTACGGGCGGGGGTGTTGGAGGAACAGGATGGCGATACCCAGCATATTTACATAACGACCCTCTGTTTCAGAAATACTTGGCAAATAAATGGGAGGATTACGCCATTAATAATAAGGAACATGCACAAACAGACCCATCATTATTTTGGTCTGCCTCGAAAGCAGTCATGAGAGGTGACCTCATAGCATATTGTAATATTAGGAGAAAGCGGCGGGTGGCACACATTCTGCGCCTAGAAAAACAGCTAGCGAAAGCTAAGAGAATTTATACACATAAACACACATTAACTGCTTTAGAGAATATGAAAGCAATCCAAATAACTCTAAACACTTTATTGCATGAATATGAGACCAGATCCTCGATTTACTATAAATATAAATTGCAACGTTTTGGTAATAAAACAGGGAGGTTATTAACTAGAGTTATTAAAAATTGGGGTGCACCTCGGGTGGTGGCTGCGTTAAAGGATGATACAGGTAAAATTATAGTCACACAAAAAGAAATTGGGCAGGCTTTTACTAATCATTTTGCCTCACTTTACTCTGCCAGTACATCACCAGAACCAAGCTTGGTACACGAATACTTAGATAAGGCGGGGCTCACAAAGTTGACGAGTGAGGAATTGACTGTGCTAAATGCACCATTGACCCTGGGAGAACTGCAACAGGCGATTAAGAAACTTAAATTACGCAAGGCACCAGGACCCGATGGATATTCCGGGGAATATTATAAAAGCTTACCCCTGGAAGCGCAGCTGGCATTATTAGCATATTTTGAGGAGGTGATAGAGAGGAGAGGCTTCCCCCGTTATGCTAACTCAGCTTTAATTACATTAATACCAAAACCGGGAAGACCGCATAACAGAGCAGAAGATTTCCGACCAATATCTCTGTTGAACGTAGACACAAAACTGTTGGCAGGAATACTGGCGGAAAGACTTGCAAAATATTTGCCCAAATTAATTGGAATGGAGCAAGTAGGCTTTGTTCGAAATAGGCAAGCCACGCATAATGTACGCCGCCTATTGTTGGCGATGGCATCCAGCCAAGAGGGGGAGATCCCATCAGTAATAGTGAGCCTAGATGCAGATAAAGCATTTGACAGGGTAGGGTGGGAATATTTGCTTCATACTATGGAAGCTATGGGAATTACAGGCTGGTTTCTGTGGGCGACTCAGGCTCTTTATTACAAGCCAGGAGCACAGGTGTTGGTTAATGGATTACGAGGGAAAGAATTTGAGATTATGAGGGGTACTAGGCAAGGTTGCCCTCTTTCACCCTCCCTCTTTGTGCTATCATTAGAACCGCTCATACGTACACTCATGAAGCAAAGAAACATCACAGGAATATCTGTGGCAGGACAGCAGGTGAAGGTACTGGCTTTCGCTGATGACTTGCTGTTGGCTGTCACTGACCCACCTAGATCAATGCGAGTTCTGTTAACTGACATAAATAGATATGGACAACTATCAGGTCTTAAACTAAATATGTCTAAATCGTCAGCGTTAGAGGTAGTTAAGGGAGATAATCAAGATTGGAAGAATAAATTTCCCCTTACTTGGGAGAAGAGATTTATTAAGTATTTGGGAATCCGCATTCCAGATCAGTTGTCACAGCTATATGAACTTAATGTACAAAAATTGCTTACAGACACAAAGTTAAGTTTACAAGCTTGGAGTGCACTCCCGGTATCGTTACTGGGGAGAATAGCATTATTTAATATGATTATAGCCCCCAGATGGATTTATTGTTTTCAAACTATACCACTGTATTTGAGGAGAAAAGATGAGCAAATTTTGAACCAACAGCTACAGACATTTCTTTGGAAAGGGAAAAAGGCCCGTTTATCTGTTAATTCTTTAAGTATACCAGTGGAATATGGAGGGTTGGGACTCTTAAACCTTCGCTATCTTAATGTTGCTAGCGGAATGAGGCATATAAATGACTGGTACAGGAATACCAGTGATTACACAAATACAGCCCTAGAATTGAGCCTTACCCCGAAACTACATTTTAGCAATTATTTACATGCTACAGGCGCACCCATACCATATACCTTAAAATACTCTGGGATTATGACAACGGCTAGAGCAATATGGAGATGGGTGTGCCGATTACACCACTTTGATATAAAAGTGACACCATATTTACAAATTTGTGATAATTTTGCTTTTGTACCAGGCCAAATGTACTCTGTATTTCAAAAATGGAAACAAAAAGGAATAGTATATTTGTTACAAGTGGTGACTAGAGAGGGTCATATACGAACGTTTCCAGACTTGCAAAACGAATATACGCTGTTGGACAGTGATAAATTTTATTATAGACAGTTGAGCCACTATATCTCTACACTACCATGGACATCGATGACAGAAGATGTACAAGAAGAACTTTCTTCAGCTTTTACCTTGGAGTCACAGCAGAGAGTACCGATGTCGTATCATCACAGACATATACGGGATACAACCCCAGAACTGGAATACCGCAGATTGGCACACTTGTGGACTGGAGATTTGCAAATAACAATCCTGGAACAACAGCTGAAATCCCATGTCTTGCAGATAAGACGAGTCACAGATTTTGCTACCCACTGGGAATTACAATATAAAATAGCTCTACGCCTGTACATCCCACCAAAACGAGCATTTTACATGGGGTTATCGCCATGGGGAGATTGTGTAAAATGTGGTGCCCCAGGTGCTACTCTAGGCCATATGTTTTGGACTTGTGTCGGTATACAACAATTTTGGAAACAAATCATAGCCTGGGTCACCAAGATATGGAGACAGGCATGGCATTATGAACCAATGTTGTTATTTGGACATCCAAACTTGGGGGTGTCCTCCAAAAAAACAGGATATGCTGCATTTATACAGAGAGTAATAATTGTTGGTAAACAAGCGATCCTTGCAGAGTGGCTATCCTATCAATACCCTACATGGCAGCAGTGGCATGCTCGTATGGTGTCCCTATTACGTATGGAGCGCATGTCTATACAGGACTTGGAGTCAAGGACTGGAGTGAAATTCCAACAGCGTTGGAGTCCATTTTGGGACTCAATGACATCTGCAGCACGCAGTCACATACTGAACTACTGACTAAACTGCTATGCCTTAAAAGGAACGGGGGG
Organism: Microcaecilia unicolor; assembly: GCF_901765095.1. Taxonomy (NCBI): domain Eukaryota; kingdom Metazoa; phylum Chordata; class Amphibia; order Gymnophiona; family Siphonopidae; genus Microcaecilia; species Microcaecilia unicolor. The sequence goes on from NC_044033.1 coordinate 320,511,695, forward strand.
GGGAGGGGGGGAGGGAGAGGGGAGTTGGAATGGGAGGGAGAGGGGAGATAAAATTTTCTAAAAGGATAAACGAAAAACAAATTTAGATGTATAATGACAACTGTCAATACAGATGTTCTTGTTACTAAACGGTTAAAAAAGACAAGGCGATAACATTCACCTATAATATGTATAATCATATGACGAAAGTTTTGTCAAATACTTGATTTTAAGTATATATGGAAGATTTGGGTAAATGTGATGTAGACTATGATTGTTATCCAATAAAAATAGACTTAAACATAAAAAACATAAATAATTCCCACCTCCAACGTTCTGAAGCTCACTCCTTGGCAGTGAAACCCTGAAGCCCTGTAGTGTTCGTAACCTCAGCACCACTCATACAGCCACCCTCAGCCCCACCCCCGCACAATATGTTGCTCGCCACACAGCCACTCACAGCACCCCTCTCACTCCTGCATCAAACAACACAGCAAAAAGAAAAACCAGCCTCGCGCCCAACAGATGCGGACCACAGCCTCCCTCCCGCTGTGCAGGGGAGAATAAAGGAAGAAACCGACGGCCACCGACCTATTGGACCACAAATAAAGACATCCCCCCTCGGCGCATCAACCTCCCCCTCGCCGCATCACCCAAGCCCCCACCCTCGGTGCATCAACCCTCCCCCCCGGGATAACGATGGGAAACAGGAACAGCAGGGCAGGCGGCAGCAGCCAGGCTGCGGCGAACAGGAGCAGGAGCCCCACCCTCGGTGCATCACCCAAGCCTCCCCCTCGGCGCATCAAACACCTCCCCCCGGGGATGACGATGGGAAACAGCAGGGCAGGCGGCAGCAGCCAGGCTGCGGCAAACAAGAGCAGGAGCCCCCCCCCCTCGGCGCATCACCCAAGCCCCCCTTGCCGCATCAACCCCCCCCCCCCCCCGGTGCATCAAACCACCCCCTCGGTGCATCAAACACCCTAACCACTCATATTCACTCCCATACAACCAAATCATTCTGAAGTCAAATATGAAGCCAAATCCATTTCATGTCACTGAACAGGAGCAGGACCCCCCCCCCCCCCCCCCCGGGGCATCAAACACCCTCGCCACTCATATTCACTCCCATACAGCCAAATCATTCTGAAGTCGAACATATGCACACTATATTCAATAGCACTGCATTTCAAAAACCTTGACTAGACAATTTAGATTCTTAAATCTGAATCCTACAGTCTGAGAAGTGTGAGGCATGGAGGGGGAGAAAGGAGAACTCCCTGTTTGCACATTATCTGCTGTTACTTGCTTCTGCTGTTACTGTTGTGCTTTGCTGTTGTGTTCTGAGATAAGGTATGAATTTCTAATATAATGAAAGAGTGAAATCAAATGGGTGGGTGGGTGGGTAGAAGGGAGGGAGGGAGGAAGGAAGGGGGGGATGACCCAGGAGGGAGGGAGGGGAGCAACCTTCGAGGGAGGGAGGCGGGGGGGGCGACCGTGGAGGAAGGGAAGGAGGCGATCCTGGAGGGAGGGAGGGGGCGACCCTGGAGCGAGGGAGAGGTGACTCTGGAGGGAGGGAGGGGGCAACCCTGGATGGAGGGAGGGGCCACCCGGGAGGAGGGAGACCCTGGAACAGGGAGTGAGGGAAGAAAGGAAGGGAGGGAGGAGGGGGGTAACCCTGGAACTCGGAGGGAGGGAGGGGCGACCCTTGAGGGAGGAGGGGTGCAACCCTGGAACTGGGAGGGAGGAAGGGAGGGGCGACTCTGCAGGGAGGGAGGGAGGGTGAGTGACCCTGAAGGGAGGGAGGGTAACCCTGAAGGGAGGGAAGAAGGAGGGGGATGACACTTGAGAGAGGGAGGGAGGGGTGCCGACCCTTGAGAGAGGGAGAGAGGGGGGCACCCTGGAACTGGGAGGGAGGGAGAGAGGGGGCCCCCTGGCACACAATCTCATGCTCACACACACACTTTCTCTCTCACAGACACGCTTGCACCAAATCTCACTCTCTCTCTCTCTCTGTCACACACACACACTCACATATTCACTCTCTCTCTCAGACAGTCATTCTCACACACACTCTCTCAAACATACACACTCCGAGGAAAACCTTGCTAGCGCCCGTTTCATTTGTGTCAGAAACTGACCTTTTTTCCTAGTTAGATCATAAAGGAGCAAAAGGGGCACTCAGGCCATTGCCAGGACAATGAGGGACTTGTACTTACTCTCAGATGAACGTGGACTGTGTGAATGTATGAACCCTATTGATGGAAAATCTTATAAATTAAAGTACAATATGACCTGCAAATCGGATCATGTGTTTTATATTTTACAATGCTCTTGTTTGAAGTTTTACATTGGCAAAACTGAACGGAAATTTTCTACCCGTTTGGGTGAACATAAATCTTGTGTGATCAATAACAAATTTGGGGCTCCTTTGGTCTCGCATTGCAGGGATCATCAACACACCTTTGAGTCATTTAAATGTTGGATTATTGGTTGTATCTTCTTTAACATCCAAGGGGGGTGTGATGTGAACAAGAAGCTATTACAGTTGGAACAACACTGGATTTATAGATTAAACACATTGGAACCTAATGGATTAAATTCTATGCTGCATTGGGCTGCTTTTTTCTGAATCAACAAGTAAGGTTCCAGCTTTCCAGGACAATCAGTGACAGTGGGGCCCCAATGGACCCGTTTTGCTCCAGCTTCTTCTGGAGACCAACACTGTACTCAAATCTGCAGCCAAAAAGTCAAATCCACAGATAAATGATTGCAGGTAAGGACAAAAAACATAAGCGTGCTTAATAATACGATGACTAAGGCATACTGTGAGAAAGCTTTGTTTTGCAAGACAGCTGACAGCAAACAGCAAAAACACTGCACGCAGATTTAAAACAGACGTGCACAGGTCCATTTTTCAGCGCGCCTGCAAAAAAAGATCTTTTTTTGGGGCCGAAAATGGACGTGCGGCAAAATGAAAATTGGTGCACGTCCATTTTAAGCCTGAAACCTTGCCGCCGCCCGTTCACTTAGCGGTAAGGTCTCATGCGCTAACAGGGCTGTAATTGTCAGCGCACGTACAATGCCAATTACTGCCTGTTTAGCGCCGCACACCAGAAAATAAAACATCTTTTCCGGTGCGTGTATTGGACGCGCATAAAAAATGAAATTACTACCCAGGCCACACGGTAGCTGGGCAGTAGTTCCAAATTGGCATGCGTTGGGCACACATAAGTGCCTATGCGGCTTCGTAAAAGGGCCACTAAGAGCATGTATGCTTTAGCAAATAGGAGAAGCGAAAATAAAGCCTGGCTCAGAGAATGGACTCTCAGACATATAACACTGGCCTTGATGCAAGAGCACATTATAAATTAGTTTATGAGGGGGAGTAAAATAAAAGGGGGAATTCATTTAATTGAAGTTAAGGTGGGAGTCATTGATTTATGGGAATTCAAAAATTAGATATGTGTGGAATTAGTTGTGTTGCCAATTCAAATATATAGAAAAATTGGATGTGATATTAAATGTATGGGTGAAATTACATTAAGAACAATAATTAATAATTAAGTTAGATGGTTGACAAAGAAAGTTAATATTAAATATAGGAATGGGAGTTCAATTGGAGTTCACAGTTAGCATAGAAGTGGAATGCAACCTAGCCCTTGTTTCCAATTTAACGCAGGTCGTTGTGACAGACATGGGTGTAAGTTTAGTCACCGATGCAACAAGATTAATGAGTCACAGCCAGCAAGCCATTGTTTTGGATTATGGGGAAAGGGGCAATCAGGGCGCTCTGCAGGGCCTTCCACCTTCACTGTGCAAAATCAAGGCACCCTCTCCTATCAAGGTTGAGGCTATGAGGCTTTGGTTGTTAGCATACCCTAAGGCGGAGAATGCACAATTGGTGGGGTTTTCAGAAGGTTTTATCATTCCTTATAGTGGTTCACAATTATCTCTTCATTGTAGAAATTCAAATTCTACTATCATTCATGCTGAAGTAGTTTGCAAAAAATTGCAGAAGGAGTTAGAATTGGGAAGAAATTGTGGGGCCATTTTCAGTGCCACCTTTTGAGAATTTAGTTGTGTCTCCATTAGGTGTTATCTCAAAAACAAGAACCTGGGAAATATTATTTAATTCATAAATTGTCTTTTCCTAAAGGTTGTAGTATTAATTCTTTTATTGACCCTCGATTTTGTTCTGTACATAATGCTTCATTTGACCGAGCTATTGACATGTTGAGAGAATTGGGATCCAGAACATTAATGGCAAAGACTGACATTGAGGTGGTTATTCATCTGCTTCTGGTTCATCCAGATTCTTTTCATTTATTTGACTTCCAATTTGACCAGCAATATTTTGTAGACAAGTGTATGCCGATGGGATGTTCAGTGTCATGCGCATACTTTTATCATTTTTTCATTGGGTTACTGAACAGAGAGCTCAGTCAGTTAGCATTGTACATTATTTAGATCATTTTTTGTTTGGAGGTGCTGCTAATTCTGAAGAATGTGCAGATTTAGTCTCAGTTTTTCATAGTGTGGCTGGTGAATTTGGGATTCCATTGGCAACAGAAAAATCTTAAGGACCTGCAGTAAATTTGGTGTTTCAGGGAAATGAATTGGACTCATTGGGGATGGAGTCGAGATTGTCAATAGAGAAGGTTCGTTGAATAGAGGAAGCAATTAACTCAACATTGACTAAAAAGAAATTGTCTTTGATAGAGATTCAGTCCTTGGTTGGCAGATTTAATTTTGCTTCATGAGTTATTCCAATGGGACATATATTTTCTCGGCATTTGGCAATCTTAACAAAATGATTGAAAGGAAAACATCACAAAGTTTGTTTGCCAAAATGTGTCCGAGAAGATTTGCAGTTGTGAAAGTTATTCTTATCACAATTCAATAGGTTTTGTGTTTGGCCTAGATCTCCTGTATCAAATAATGATTTACAGGTGCTGCTGGTAGTCAAGGATTTGGTATATATTCTCAAGGTGCATGACACGCACAACAATGGCCTGTATGGTGGAGAGAGTTGGGGTTATGTGCGAATGTGGCTTTCTTGGAGCTTTTTCCGGTGTGGGTGGCTTTAATGTTATGGGGTGAGTAGTTATCTGATCACATAATGATACTGAATTCTGATAATTTGGCTGTGGTGCAGGCTTTGAATAGGTGGAATGCTCACTGTCCTTATTTAGTTGTATTGTTACAATTTGTAGTTTTGAGATGTTTGCAGCTAAATTTAACTTTAGGAGCTAGGCATGTGCCGGGTATTTATAATGAGATAGCTGATGATTTCTCCCATTTTCAGTGGGCTCATTTCTGAGCGTTGGCTCCTGGGGCAGACAGAATACCTGCAGAAATGCTGGAAGAACTGTGGCAAAGTTTCCAGGAATTTTCACTCACCTCTTGAAGAAATCATTAGCACCTGCTACTTAGAAACATTGGTCTGCCAGTTTGATGAATCAGTCTTTGGCTGGGTTGGCCTTTTTCTCAAAACTTTGGGGTTATGGAGACCCTACAACTTCTTTTGTAGTTTGCAGATTGTTAGCAGGTTCACGTCTTCCAATTATGCATAACAATTTACTATATTTATTAAATGCTTTTTCTTCTATTTGTTCATCTCCTTTTAAGGTTTTACTTTATCAATTGGCTTTTGCAGTTGCATTTTTTGGAGCATTAAGCATCAGTGAATTAATTGCTCCTTCAACACATGTGCAATGAGATACAAGTTTGGGCTACTAGTCTAGAGGTCAGCATAGATGAAAGTTTAGGAGGTACTCCATTGTTACTTTCAAAGAAGAGGCTGTAACTCCTGTCATGTGATTTGAAAAGATACTAAAAGTACACATATGAAATGTCTGTCCAATGTGCTCCAGCTAGGCTGAATAACTCAAGTTCCATTGATTAGGTCCCAAAAGTATTTCCTGTATATTTTAACAAGCCAGATTCATAGTCTGTGTGTCTCTGAAGGAACAGCTAAGGCATATGCAAACAGTAAGTCATTCCCACAAATATCATTTATTATATTTCTTTTAAAGTTTAATCTGGATTTTTCTTAATTTTCAGACTATAAAATGTTAACAGTAGAAAATAGTGATGAACTAACTTATTCAACAATCAGTTAAATTTACTTGCAGAGGGTTGCTTTGTAAAGTAGATTATGTGGAAACTTAGCTTAGTACTTCCTTTGATGGTACACAAAGCTTCATCTCCTGAAAAATACTGCGTCCAGATTAATATTTAAAAGGAAAATTGACTATGGATCTCCATTGCTGATCACTCTTTATTGGCTCTCAATTAAAGCCCAAATTACTTTTAAACTTGCCTGTTCATTTATAAAAAAAAATATATATATATATATATATATATATATATATATATATATATATATATATATATATATATCTGGTTCCTGAAGATTCCCCTTCTCTGTTTTCTTTTCCTGACAATAGAGTTACCTCTAGATCAAGAAAACTCCAGTTACTGATCATCCTTCTTTGAAATAGGTTTGTTACATCGAAGTAATGGAATCATCTTTTTCATATCAGGCAGTTTTGGCTTGGAATGATATAGCATTACAGACCAAACTGTTTGAATGGAACTGTTCCTCTTATGTGATCGTTCCGATGTATATAAAAACTTATCTATTTCAAAAATTCTTGATGTCCTCTGATGATTGTTGAAAGGCACTGTTTTTCTTTTCTTTTTGTGTTTTTATCACTTTCTTATTGTAACTGCTTTTGACTCTAATTTGTTGGGGATAATGTGGTCTATAAAAGATGAGATTAGATTAAAAGTGTTTCTGAGTTACTCTCTAGCTCTGAGGGCAACAATGAACCTGGCCACGGAGCTTACATTCCTTTATATACAAAGTTTGTAATTTCTCTTTGAATACGAGGGCCAACATGTGCAACACAGGTAGAAAAAGTGCTTTGACTGCAGGGAAGAGGAGCAATAATCAAAATGTGATTTCACTTACATAAATTTAGGGTTACCATATGGCTCCAGCTTCCTTTGAAAGTAATGGAAGTAAAACTATGCATGGCTCATTCTGTCCTCCTTTTTCTGGAGCCACATGGTAAACCTAATACATACTTAACAATTGGGCTTGTTGCCATTGTAAGTAATTTTATAAGTCATTTTCCATGGTGCTCATTTTCAAAAGAGAAAAACATCTCAAAAGCGGCACAAAGCAGCAGATGGATGATTTTTCGCAAAAACTCTAACTTGCAATTTTCAGAATTGGAATGTTTGACTCAGCAGTTTGTCTAAATTGCAAAGGGGCATGTCGAAGGTATGTTTTGGGCATGACTTGGGTGGGCTTAAAATCTGAGCATTTTTCAGTAATAATGAAACAGAAAAAAAAGGCCAGGGCAAAACAGAACTAAGTGTTTATCTACAGTGGTGGAAATAAGTATTTGATCCCTTGCTGATTTTGTAAGTTTGCCCACTGACAAAGACATGAGCAGCCCATAATTGAAGGGTAGGTTATTGGTAACAGTGAGAGATAGCACATCACAAATTAAATCCGGAAAATCACATTGTGGAAAGTATATGAATTTATTTGCATTCTGCAGAGGGAAATAAGTATTTGATCCCCCACCAACCAGTAAGAGATCTGGCCCCTACAGACCAGGTAGATGCTCCAAATCAACTCGTTACCTGCATGACAGACAGCTGTCGGCAATGGTCACCTGTATGAAAGACACCTGTCCACAGACTCAGTGAATCAGTCAGACTCTAACCTCTACAAAATGGCCAAGAGCAAGGAGCTGTCTAAGATGTCAGGGACAAGATCATACACCTGCACAAGGCTGGAATGGGCTACAAAACCATCAGTAAGATGCTGGGCGAGAAGGAGACAACTGTTGGTGCCATAGTAAGAAAATGGAAGAAGTACAAAATGACTGTCAATCGACAAAGATCTGGGGCTCCACGCAAAATCTCACCTCGTGGGGTATCCTTGATCATGAGGAAGGTTAGAAATCAGCCTACAACTACAAGGGGGGAACTTGTCAATGATCTCAAGGCAGCTGGGACCACTGTCACCACGAAAACCATTGGTAACACATTACGACATAACGGATTGCAATCCTGCAGTGCCCGCAAGGTCCCCCTGCTCCGGAAGGCACATGTGACGGCCCGTCTGAAGTTTGCCAGTGAACACCTGGATGATGCCGAGAGTGATTGGGAGAAGGTGCTGTGGTCAGATGAGACAAAAATTGAGCTCTTTGGCATGAACTCAACTCGCCGTGTTTGGAGGAAGAGAAATGCTGCCTATGACCCAAAGAACACCGTCCCCACTGTCAAGCATGGAGGTGGAAATGTTATGTTTTGGGGGTGTTTCTCTGCTAAGGGCACAGGACTACTTCACCGCATCAATGGGAGAATGGATGGGGCCATGTACCGTACAATTCTGAGTGACAACCTCCTTCCCTCCGCCAGGGCCTTAAAAATGGGTCGTGGCTGGGTCTTCCAGCACGACAATGACCCAAAACATACAGCCAAGGCAACAAAGGAGTGGCTCAGGAAGAAGCACATTAGGGTCATGGAGTGGCCTAGCCAGTCACCAGACCTTAATCCCATTGAAAACTTATGGAGGGAGCTGAAGCTGCGAGTTGCCAAGCGACAGCCCAGAACTCTTAATGATTTAGAGATGATCTGCAAAGAGGAGTGGACCAAAATTCCTCCTGACATGTGTGCAAACCTCATCATCAACTACAGAAGACGTCTGACCGCTGTGCTTGCCAACAAGGGTTTTGCCACCAAGTATTAGGTCTTGTTTGCCAGAGGGATTAAATACTTATTTCCCTCTGCAGAATGCAAATAAATTCATATACTTTCCACAATGTGATTTTCCGGATTTAATTTGTGATGTGCTATCTCTCACTGTTACCAATAACCTACCCTTCAATTATGGGCTGCTCATGTCTTTGTCAGTGGGCAAACTTACAAAATCAGCAAGGGATCAAATACTTATTTCCACCACTGTATACCTGTTTCAGTCATGACTAAGGGCTCCTTTTACAAAATCTCACTAGAGATTCTGGTGCAGCAAATGTGATGAAGTCCATTCAATACCTATGGGCTTTGTCACATTTGCTTCATGGGAATCTCTAGTGCGGCTTTGTAAAAGGAGCCTTAAGTCACAAAAAAACTGCTTTAACTGACCAGCTGACCACTGGAGGGATTAAAGCATGTCCCACCTTAATCCCCCCAGTGGTGGCTGACCCCACCCCCATCCCATCCCTCAAAGATGTGGCATTGACAGTAGATACCAGACGCTTTGACAGCTCCAGATATTATGGCCATTCCTAAGAAAGCAGCAAGTAAGTGAATGGAGTAGTCTAGTGGCCAGTGCAGTGAACAACAGGACCCAGGTTTGATTCCCACTTTATCACTTTCATTTCAGTATAAATATTTGAGCCTTCCTGGAACATAGAAATACCTAAAAATAAAAGTGACCTTCAAGCAGAGTTATTGTAGTGGTGGACCTTTAGGTACACTGGGTTTTCTCTGTTCCTTGAATGCTCATAGTACAGTATGATTGTCTGAAGTCTACTGCACTGACTACTAGGTTGCCTCTCTGCACTGCTGGGATGTCTGTGTGACCAGTCTACTAGGAATGCTGCCAGACAGACGTCCACATGGCTTATTTTTTTCTTCTATGCTTTTCCTTGGGGCTCTTTTTTTGAAACATGATACTTACAGATGGATGTTTTTATTATAAAAACGCCTAGCTCAAAGACATAATTTTTTTTTTTTTTTTTTTTTTTTATAACTTTATTTATACATTTCACATATACAGTACCAAGAATACCTCTTGTACAATCAAGGAGAACTGTAAGAACATTTTTACACTAAAAAAAAAAAAATCTCCATCAACATACTCTCCCGCCTCCCCTGTTAGTCCACAACTGAGGCCAGGGACCAAGCCACTATTCTGGGAAAAGTAAAACCAAAATTAATCCACTCAAAAGAAAAAGGCACTGTAGGGAGTCATGGAAGGCCATTATAGCTGAGGTGGAGATGTTACCACCGCCCCAGGTGCCGGAGAAGGAGTCCCCCTGCCCCCCCCGGGAATCCAGGAATGCTTTTAATTGAACCGGTTCAAAAAACACATATTTTACAGCATTCAGCTTCACCACACATTTACAGGGATAATTGAGCCAAAAAAGGCCCCCCACCTGAAACACAGTGGGGCGCAACTTAAGAAAAGCCTGTCGCCTCCTCTGCGTTACCTTGGTCACATCAGGATACATCCGTACTTGTACATTCAAAAACTTTTCTTTCCGATATTTAAAGAATAACTTCAAAATCCTATCTCTCTCAATCTGTGTAACAAAAGTCACTATAAGGGTAGCTCGCTCCCCTTGCCCCTCTTCCCCCTCCAACTCCCGAATAAAGTCCAAGGTGTCAAACCGCCCAGCAGACTCCTCGCTAGCAGCCCGCTCTCCTTGAACCCCTCTCTTGAAAGGCTGTAAGTAATAAATCTGCGAGATAGGCGGGCATGCCGTCTCAGACACCTTCAACACCTCAAAGAGGTATTTTTTAAAAGTCATTATCGGTGCAATCAACTGTTGTTTGGGAAAATTGATCACTCGCAGAGTATTAGCCCTCTGCCGATTTTCAAGCGCCTCAATCTTCCTGTGCAACCATTTACTATCAGTAATCATAGTAGTCTGTACAGCCTGAACCGATTTAATAGCCAAATCATGGGCCTCCGCTCTTTCTCCCACAGTCTTTATTTGCAAGCCCAATTGAGTAACAGTCTCGGTTGGAAGCTGAGAGGCCTGTGACAATAATAACATTTTCTGGGACAATGAAGTTTCCAAAGTAAGCAATGCATCCCAAATAGTTTCCAGTGTAAAGTTTGGAGGTTTTGGCAAAAGTGAAGACTTACTCAAAACTTCAGCACTCCTCTGGGATCCCATAGAGAAGCCGGCCTCCTCCTCCGTCTGTTGCCCCCCTGGAGCGCCGCCTCCCTGCACGCTGGAAATCTCCCCTTCCGGGGCCTTCTGTGCTCTCCTGCCGAGAGCAGGTCCTGACTCTGAGCCATCCGCCCCCTCCTCGGAGGCCAGGAAGCCCCGTCCGCTCTCGGCTCTCATCGTCGCCGGCATGGGAGGCGGTTCCCTCACCTCCTGGCTGAGCTCCGTCTCAGGCAGCAGGGACGCTTCGCCTCTCTCCGCCCCTCCCGGCAGCAAGACGCCCGAGTTCAGCTGGCTGCCTCCCACCACCACGAAGCGATCCATCGTGCCTGAAGCGGGTCCCGCGGGCGCCCCAGGACCAGGCACCCGCTTACCCTTCCGCTTCGGCATTCTCCAGGTAAAACGCTATTGCGGGAAAACTCCACGAGCTACTTCGCCGCGCTCCCTTCAGGCCGCCATCTTGGTCCCTCTCAAAGACATAATTGAACCAGTAATTTAGATGTTTTCCTGGTTCGATTATGGCTGTGAGCTAAAAAAAAAAAGGTTTTAGACTTTTTGACAAAATGTTTCAATTTGGACTTAGCTGGCATATCAAAAATGCCCCTCCACATGTAAAGCATGTTTAAAACATGGAAAATGGCTATTACAAAATTATGTAGATCTATACAGGTGTACAAGCATTCCTGCTTACAAAAGCAGAATTTGTACAGACCTGAGGTGGCATTGTGAGGTGTTTATATACTTTAAAGAACAGACATGTGCACACCTAGAGTACACACCCATAGTTGTGCTTACTTCGGAGCAGACGCAACATTGTAAGGAGAAGTTTTGTGCTACTGGGAAAAGCTCTGGGAGCCAATTTTATAAAGACACATACATACAAACATATATATGATGCCTTGGTATAGTAGGTCTAAAATAGGTGGGGGGGGGGGGGGGGGGGGGGGGGAGGGTAAATTCTTCCTCAGAGCTTGTTACAAAATTACCCTCAGCGCTCCCAGTGATACAAATGTGCTCTCAGTGATACCAAGTCAGTGGATGTTTTTACTCTTTGGCTCTGCATTGATTTTCAAAAGGAATATGCAAGCATACTTTCCCTTTGAAAATTGCCCTGGGAAGAAGTACCTCACATATCAACAATTTGCACCTAATTTTCTCTTGAAAATAATAATTATGCTTTTGAAAATGTTATGAGCATGTTTTATTTCCTTTAACCCACAGTCTTGCCTTTTGGTCCCTACAGTTTGTTTAAACTGGGAAAAGACTGGACATTATTCAGACAGCCAAGTTCTCCCAGCAAATCAATATGTATCCATGTAAATACCTTCTGAAATTTGCCCTTTATTGAAGTAATTTTTGCAGCTTCCTGCAAAGGGGAAAATTATACTATATACTGTCACTTTGGAAATGATCACAAGAAAAATTCCTGCATGCATTTACATATGTGGGTACACTTTCTGAGTTAAAGTACATGCATAACTTTGAAAATTCAAAAGTATGTGCATAGTTCTAAACCCAGTCTGTGCCCCTGCCCCCCAAACTACTTCCCCTTCATCCAATGAAATTTTGTGTGAAATGGAGCTATGTAAATGCTTTTATCTGAATACAATTCAAAAAATATAATAGAAACTCCATATACATGGATACACACAAGGAAGTGTCAAAAATAAAGCAGAATTTGTGGTAAGGTTGTATCTAATAGCCATGTTCAACTCGCATCAAACAGAATTCCATTTTATTCTCTGTGAATCAGTTTTCATTTAGGAATCTAGAGAAAACACAAGTAACTAGGACACTGTTGCTTCAGATCTTTTATTTTTATTATTATTATTAAATTCATCTTCTTATGCTGTGTAATCAAACCTTCATTAAAGCTACATCCTTGTTTTACTGATATAAAATCCCATGCAACATGGGCTTGAATAGCTAATATGGAAATTAAATTGCTCTTTCTCATTGGATAGAGTTAGAAGACAAATTTCGAGCAGATGTTACATTATTTTTATTATTTTCATCTGAGACATTCCTGTGGTGTTTTATTAATTCTAAATGCTATGAACTATAAACAAGATCATTTTAGGGAACTTTGTCTACAAATATATACAACTTTCATTGAATATCTCACTGGGAAAAACCATGGGCCTGATATTTAGCCAGTGGCAATGAGCGTTTTATTCACTACTGATGGAGTTATTCCCAGATATTCCAAGCCAGACTCTGTCTGGGCCTTGGCTTTCAATATCCGTCTTTGCATGGGATGAGACCAGTTTATTTGAAGAAAATATTTGAAACTTAGCTTAGGCAGAATATTGGCATGTATACCCTTGAATTCTATATATGGCACTCAAAATTGTGTGTGCAAATTTGGGTATGTGCTCAATTTGAGCACACAATTTAATTGAGTAATGAGCTGATCAGGGTCGTGCCGATGCGTTAAGCGGGGTAAGCACCGCAGGGGGGCGCCCACCTCTGGAGGGCGCTGCCGCGGTGCTTACCCTCGCCCCGCGCCGCCGAGGCCTTTAAATCTTTTACCTCGGTCGCAGCAGCATCAGCGAAAGCGCTGCCGATGTCTCCCTTCTCTTGCACTCATTGGTTCCCTCAGTGTCCCGCCTTCTTCTGACGTCAGAAGAAGGCGGGCACTGAGGGAACCAAGAGCGCGAAGGGAAGGGAGACGTCGGCAGTGCTCCGCTTTCACTGACGCTGCTGCGACCGGAAGTAAAAGATTTAAAGGCCCCAGGGCGTGGAGGGAAGGGCAGAGAGGCATCGATGGGAGGGCAGGGCACAGGGAGAGGACAAATTGCTGGAAGGGGAGGGGAGGGGAGAGAGGATTGCTGGCTATGGATGGAGGAGGGAAGGGCAGAGAGGGACAAGGATGGACATGGGGGCCCAGGGAGAGGACAAATTGCTGGAAATGGAGGGGAGGGGAGAGAGGAGGTGAGGATTGCTGGCTATGGATGGAGGAGGGAAGGGCAGAGAGGGACAAGGATGGACATGGGGGCCCAGGGAGAGGACAAATTGCTGGAAATGGAGGGGAGGGGAGAGAGGAGGATTGCTGGCTATGGATGGAGGAGGGAAGAGCAGAGAGGGACATGGATGGGAGGGCAGGGCCCAGGGAGAGGACAAATTGCTGGAAATGGAGGGGAGGGGAGAGATGAGGCGAAGATTGCTGGCTATGGATGGAGGAGGGAAGGGCAGAGAGGGACAAGGATGGACATGGGGGCCCAGGGAGAGGACAAATTGCTGGAAATGGAGGGGAGGGGAGAGAGGAGGATTGCTGGCTATGGATGGAGGAGGGAAGAGCAGAGAGGGACAAGAATGGACATGGATGGGAGGGCAGGACCCAGGGAGAGAGGAGAAATTGCTGGAAATGGATATAGAGGAAGAAATGAAGAAGAAAGGAGAAAAGTAAAGAAATAAATGGAAAGGAAGCCCTGGAAATGGAGTTAAGAGGACAGATAGCAGCAGAATCAGATACTGGACCAGCATGATCGGAAAAAGAAAGTCACCAGACAACAAAGGTAGAAACAAATCATTTTATTTTCATTTTAGCATTTGGAATATGTCCACATTGAGAATTTACATCTGCTATCTTATTTTGCAATGTATAGCAATTTGTTTCTAAGAATATTGCTGACAATTCCTTTCAGTGTGGCAAGTGGTGAGCGATCATTTTCATGGGGGGAGGGGGCGTGATCATTTTCACGGGGGGGGGGGGGCGCCAACTGATAGTCTGCAGGGGGGCGCCAGAGACCCTAGGCACGGCCCTGGAGCTGATAACAAGCAACAATTGCTGTAAACAACTAATTCTTGCAATCAATTGGCTCCTGTTAGGATTTGCTTATGTATCTTGCTACACACTATTCTATAAAGATGCGTGCACAGACCTTTTAGCATGCAAGTAAAAAGAGGGTGTAGCCAAGGGCTAGGTGTGGGCAGTTCAGGGACATTCACTAAAGATGCAACCAGTATTATGGAATTTGGGGGATCTGCACCTAACTTACACACAAGGATTTACAACTTGAGCCACGATGCTCCCGGCATGACAAAATAACCCTAGCTTTTGGTTGGGATTATTTTACCATCATTTGCTCCACATAATGCGACTTGTAGTGTATCACCACTAGTCATGTTATGCTGTTTACATAGCAAAGAGATATAGTTGCATGTTTTGCATCTTATTACTATTTAACCCATGGTGACTTAAATATTACTGTGGTAAATTAAGTCAAGCAGCATTAGGGCTCTTTAAGTCATATTAAGGGACAAATAATGGGATTAAAGCCCTAACACGTCTTGGCAACCTGTGCCCCAAATGTAGCTAAAAGCACTGTTATTGAACAGTTTTAGTCCTATTGAGGGTAGACAATTCTCAGCCAGTTTATGTGTACAAGTTGTTATTCACTCAGAATTTTGAATTTGCCTCCCAAATGAGTTCAGTATTATTACTTTACTTTATTGGATTTATACCCTGCAGTCATCCGAGTCAAGGACTTGGTTCTGTGTATCTTACATTAAATTAAGAAGATGTACAAATTCAGGTCATGAGTACATGAGAGGGAGTGTACAAAAAGAAGTAGAAACAGGATAACGGGAGGGGGGAGGAGGGTAAGCAGCTATCATGTGATGGGCATTAGGAACTTAGATAAGGTGACAGCACCTGGGTGGGAAGGAAGGAGACAAGATAAGGTGTAAGTTGTCTGGATGCCTTGCAGTTCAGAATTAAGTTGTATAACAATGTTTCCAGTTTTTTATGAAAGCTGTCGTAAGCGGTGTTATGTTGTGTGTCTTTGGGCAATGTCTTCCACCATCTGGCCACATTGTATGGGAAGACAGCAGTGTGGGCTGATTTGTAGACCACCCTTTACAGCTGGGAAAGTGGATAGTGAGGTGGTCTCTCAACTTCTCCTTGAGGTTTGTTAGTGGTAATTCTATTAATGATATCATGTTGTTTGGTGTAGCTCTGTATACAACCTGATATGCAAAAAGTGCAAATTTTGAACACCACTCATGCTCCTTTATCTTATTAGGCAGACTGGATGGACCATACAGGTCTTTATCAGTCAACATTTACTATGTTACCACGTTACAGTGCAGATATTGCAGGTAGTGGCATAGCATCGTCATGTGTGGAAACTTCGCAGATCAGGCATTCGGAGGTATTTTTAACTGGTATTTTTTGAATATGTATTCTCTGCATCCCACATAGTCCGCATTGCAATAGTTTATCTGGGTCCCAGAAAACAACAAGGCAAACAATCTGCAAAATCCAACGTGGAAAACAAACTAGCAGATCAGTATAATATCCAAAAAGACTTTATTGAAGATACCGTATATGAAACAAATGCCCTGCACAGGCCATGTTTCGCCCAACAATAGGCTGCGTCAGGGGCTAGTCTGTATCTTTCTTAAATAAGATCGGAATCAAATTATATATCAGAACAAGGATATAAGAAATCTTCTTCATAAAAAACCAGCATGAGTAGCATAAAATAGAATATCCTGGCTAATGCCAGATAATCAATGAATAGTCTGCTAACAAAGGCTTTGTTCATTTAAGAAAGATACAGACTAGCCCCTGACGCAGCCTATTGTTGGGCGAAACACGGCCTGTTTCGGGCATTTGTTTCATATACGATATCTTCAATAAAGTCTTTTTGGATATTATACTGATCTGATAGTTTGTTTTCCACAATAGTTTATCTGGGACAGAACAAAAGTTCTAAAGCCATTTGCTTCTAGTTTGTAGCCTAAGGGGGCCATCAGAATGTTTAATGATGGAGAGATTGGGGAAACTTGATGCACTCCATATTCTGGGATCCACTCTCCTGACAGTATCCTTCAATCTCACATGCAGATATAGAACATTCCACCAAATTTGCAATTGTATTATTATGCTTCTCTTTCTTTAAATTCCAACAGATCAAGAACATTGAATCAATGGGGAAGGAAAACAAGACCTCAGTGACGGAATTCATTCTCCTGGGATTCTCTGACAATCCTCACCTACAGCTCTTCATTTCTGGCACAGTTTCCCTGATCTTCCTGATCTCTGTGCTTGGAAACTTCATGTTTTTAATGTTGGTGTGTGCTGACCCTCACCTTCAAAAGCCCATGTACTTTTTCCTCAGTAACCTGTCCTTCATAGATATTGGTAACTCCTCTATCACCCTCTCTACACTGCTGCATAGCCTTATGACAGGGAAGTCACTGATTTCATTTTCTCTGTGTATAACACAGTTTTACTTCTTTATTTCTTTCATAGTAACAGAATATTTCCTTCTTAGTGCCATGGCCTATGATCGATATGTTGCTATCTGTGACCCTTTACGTTACACACTTATCATGAACAGGAGAGCCTGTGTCCTTTTGGCATCTATGTCTTGGATATTTGCATTTCTGAGTATGGTACTCCCAGAATTTTTAATATCTTGTGGCTCTTTCTGCAAGGGCAATGTGATTAACCATTTTTTCTGTGATTTCACAGCACTGATGAAACTCTCCTGTGGTGATGTATTCTACATTGACGTTGTAATATTTACCGAAGGGGTTACTCTAGCAATTATTCCTTCCATACTAACCCTAATATCCTATACCTTCATTATCTCCAGTATCATGAAAATCCATTCTGCAAAGGGAAGACGTAAAGCCTTCTCTACATGCTCCTCCCATTTCACTGTCATTTGTCTGTTCTATGGGTCTTTGTTCGGTACATACCTGAGACCATCTTCAACATATTCACCAGGTCAAGATAAACTCTTCTCTCTGTTGTACACAGCTCTGATTCCAATGTTAAATCCCATTATTTATAGCCTGAGAAATCAAGATGTGAAAAAAGCCTTCAAAAAAGTCATAGGTATGAACCACATTAAGGATACCAGCTACCATTTTCCTGTTATGTTGTTAAAAATAATCCATCTCTGTAAATGTTATCAAATATGGAAACCTTTTCAACCTTATTATAATGGATGACCTAGGCCTATAGGTATAGTTTGCCTGATTTGTTGATTGGGAGGGAATGGTCAAGGGGAAAAAGATCTGATTAATAGTGAGGGCAACTTTCCTTTATAATTTTTTTATTCTTTTATTTAGATTTCTTTTCTTTTCTCTAGTCTTTGCTTATTAATTCATTTTGTTTTCCTTTTTCCACATTTCTTCTCCCCTCTGATTTTTACGTTTCTTTCATCTGTTATATATTTTATTCTCTCAGTAGTTCCTCTATATTTTCCATTCTTTTGTCATCTTGCTTTTGCTTATGTTATAGGTAATATTTTTTTGTGTTTTCCCATGCTCTCTCACACCCCTTCCTCCTAACTTCTCCTTGTTTTCCTCCTCTCTATAATTCATTTATTCAATTCTTTTCCTCGTCTCTTCTTCTACCCCTCCATCCTTGCTTCACTCTCCTCCATATCTCCTTCTATCTCCTACCTTTTCTCTCCAGTCCTGCCCCCAGCAATTTCTCCTTCCCTTCCTTTTCTCAGCTCTTATTCCTCTCCTCTGCTCCCCCTCCTTTCCTCCTTTCTCGCCCTCCATCTCCTCTTGCCTGTTACCATATCTGTTCCTTTTACTTCTTTCCTCTACTTCAAACCTCCTCTATTTCTATTCTTCATCCTCCTTTTTCCCATTTTTCATCTTTCACCATTCAAGCACTATCCCTACCTCTCCCTTCCCTCTTCCTCCCCTTAAAATATAGGTCAAGAATCTTAGGCTACTGCTAGACTCATTACTTACTTTGATTCCAACTATTTCAGTCACCATTTAAAAGCTGTTTCTATCACCTGTGGGAACTATAAAATATATCTCCATATATTGAGAAAAAGAATCTGATCACAGTAGCCCATGTCATGATGATTTCACAGCTAAACTACTTTAATGTCCTGTAATTATTGGAGAATTATATGAAAAATATTTATATGTGGATTGTACATGATTTTTTTGAAAATGAATATGACAACAATAGAAATTTTAAGAGTAGACCTTAACAGCTATCTACAGAATTGATCAAAATTTACTTTTGAATCAGGAATTAAAAGTTAAATTGGAGGTTTAAACTTTAGGACTGCATATGGCATCTTCATTTATATTGGATATACAAATTAATCAAATGGTGGGAAAGCCTTGGGTAAAACTGAAGATGCATAAAATTGGACCCTGTGCTAAGATATCATGACTTGTGGTAAAATAACCCATCTTTACCAGTAGCCCACATTGAGAACTCCCCCCCCCCCCCCATACGATTTTAAGAGAGCAATAGAAAACCTGGATATTAGAGATCATTATTGCTCTGAGAATAAGTGAAGATGATTTTCTATTACTATTTGCATTGGATGGAGTAGGGGATTTGATGTTGTCTTTCTTTTTGCTTTCTTAAATATTTTAATGTTTTTATATTGTGATGTGCTCTGAAAGATTGTTTAGCCAAAAGTAGTGGGTTATAAAACCATGTATCAATTTGAATTAAATTATTGTATTGGTCAAACCACAAAGAGTTTGCACCAGCTCCAACTACCGCTACAGCTTTGATGATGGAGGGCTGCAAGCAGCGTGACATCACACCCTTCCTGTTAAAAATAGACTGACTATCAGTACCCTATAGGGCCACATTTTCAAGGTTCCATACAAAATGGGCCAGTGTACCTAAAGAAGCCCTCTACATACATTTGAGACCTCTAAAGTTCTCTCAAAGAAGCATCCCTAATGGTATCTTCATCAAAAGAAATCATGTGACATAATACCTGTCAGCTAGCATTCTCAGAAATAGCCCCAGATACTCTGGCATTCACTCACCAGAAGTGCTACACTTTAATCAAGGCTACATCTACTTCCTGAATAAGGTGAAAGCTTGGATGTTCTTTCAAACTTTGAGGGGTGAATTCTATATATGACACCAAAACAATTGGCACTGATAAAAAGCGCTATTCTATAAAACATGTTTAAAGTTAGGCATAGTTTATAGAATAACGCTTATACCCAGGAATCACAGCTAACTTTAAGCTCAGCCATTTTCACTAACTGAAACGTGGTGCAAATGTTGTTACATATCCCCCTCATTCTATAACAACATGCAGCAATGTTAAGAACACCCTGTTCTGCTCATGATTCTCTCATTTCTTTGCCCCCTTTTTGAACTCACATGTAAAATTAAGATGTGGATCCTATGCCTAAATGTATGCATGCATATTTCAATTAAATCTAATTAGTTCCAATAATTGATTGTTAACAAACCAATTATCAGTGCTAATTAGATTGCTATTCAATTAAATTGCACGCCCAAATTTGCTCATGCAATTTTTAGTGACTTTTATAGAATTCAGAGGTTGATGTCTATGGTGATTCACCATCCACATACATTGCATCTGGAGTAGCTTGCTATACACTATCTAACGGAGACTATCTAACTGAGAATTTGCCTTCAATCTATACATGAATTTATTTATCACATTGCCTTTGTCTAACCCATCTTGTCTGTCTATATACCCTAGCTTCTCTTGTCCCTTCTACTGCCTATTAAGATGTTTTACTGTATTATACTGATATTATGAGCATCATATCTATGTTATTTGAATGTTCTAATCTGTTGCCTATTAAGGTCTTTTATTTGTATTGTGCTGACATCATCAGCATCATATCAGTGTTATATGAATGCTCTACCGTGCTGCCTATAATGGAATATCATTTGTATTCTGCTGACAATTATCATATTTCTGTTATATAAATGTCATTATACTGTGGTAATATGCATATTTCTAGCACTGTATCATATTATTGTCATTATTAGGATTTAACATGCCTATTTCCAAGTTCAGTTCATTGTTTGAACTGTTTTATGTTGACTCTTTTTTATATCAAAATATTTTATTGGTTTTCTATATGTAACAGTAACAATGGACAGCAAATAAATGGATTAAGGAACAAAAGGAAAATAGAGGGGGGGGAGGGGAAGGGAAATAGGAGAGAGAAAAAAATGTCCATGTGTCTAATACATAAGTTTCTTACATAGGCCCAATATTAAGTCTGACAAGATTGAAGGTAATTCTCCACCGGTGACCAGACTTTTTTCGTAGATATTGTTGTTCGAAACTTCTCTGTCATGGGAAACTAACAACTCAGGCATTCGGCACTCATTCAGACATACCTACTTTCATAGCCAGGACTACATCAGAAGCCATTTTCTTTAACAAATGTGGATTTTATTTAGGCCGCAGCCGGGCCTTCAACATTGCAATTTTACCATAAAACATAACACCATCAAATATCACTGGTAACATACCTTTTGCCTGAGTACACAGCCCTTGCTTCTCATGTCCCCCACAGGCTGTGCCGTCTAAGCACCCCGTTCTTCCTCAGTGCTGTCTGTCATAGCACACGATGTCACTTGATGCATCCCGTATAAGGATGCACCTCCAATTTTAATCAAAGCTCTTGGCCCCCTGGCCGTCCAAGCCAGGAGACTAGCTGTGTCCCCATTTGTTTTAAGCCTGCTAGTATGCAGGCATACAATTTGCTTACTATTGCAACTATCAACACCTTTCAACACGCATGTAATACATCACTTCGCCAGTTATCTGCTAAGGTGCTGCATACCCGGCATTGTCATTGCATAACTCTCATAGCCTTACGCCACTGCCCCCGCAACGACACCTCATTTGCCGTGGGCTCCCCCCACCCCTGACTGCGACCAAACCCTAAAGTTATGGCTTCTATATAGTCCTGTATATCTGAATTAAAGATATCCAATCCCACATCCGACAAATGGATCCCATCCGGTCTATACAAGCCCTCACACGATTCTGTTAACAAATCGTGCTTAATCGTAGGACCCTTCAAAACCCCCATAAATGTTGCCATCCACTTATTAATCTTCTTTCACGTGTTATCTAGTGCCTTATGGGACCTTTCTCCCCTCCAAACCCTTCGAAGGATAATATTGGACCAGGCTAATCTGGTGCAAGGCAGCAAACATGCCAACTTTAAAAGGTCATTTTGTTTAGTCTTAACCAATAACACACTGTTCCTCTGCTAAGTCATTACCTCCCAGATGCAATATAATCGCCTACGGTGCCTGAGATACTCGCAACTCCCAAGACACTGTCGGCAACATCTGCGCCCACTTCATCCCTCTCCTACCCAACCAACTAACTGCCACTCTACCCACCTGAAAACCCAAATTCACCCCCGTGGGCCTGACAGCTGCCCTTTTAAATGCCAAATGGACATACGAGTACCCACAGATCCATATCATCTGCTGTTCTTCCAGGCCACCTGTAAGTCACATGTGAAGCAACAGGTCACCCTGTTATGCCAGTAACAGCGAGATAAAACATACAGCACTAACATAGTAATGGCGAAACTTCCCACACCCCATGTCTTATTCCTGTGGAGGCCGAATGTATCTCTTGTACGCATTCAACCCCCACCAGCCCAACTGTTTAATCCCTTCTGTCGTAACCCCTTGCACTGCCGCCGCAGTCGCCGCCCCAATTCTAAATGAATGAGAACTAAATCCTGTGGCCTGTAAGCCTGCTCTTTGCATACAAAGTTGCAACACCTTGCTAAACTGAAAACGAGTTAACGGTGAAGCATTCGCATGTTGCAACAGCTATGGCCCCTCTGGTGGCCGTATCTCTAAATACTTTTGGAGATTGTATAATGGACAAGCCTTATCTGGCGCCCGCTGACTAAGCCATATGTGTGTATCTTTAGCTAACTGGTCAGTTTTTGATCTGCATAAAAGCAAATCAATACCCGACCTTGTAACTGTTACATCCTGCAGCAACAAACCCCTTTCCGTCCCTGACAACTTAGACCTTGCTACCAACCCTCAATGCTCCATGAAACGCCAATGCAAAGGCACACCGGAAGAGCCGGACTTCGAAAGGTGTGTCACCTACCCCTTCCAGTGCTGAAAATAACAGAAGCAGTTCGTTATGTAAAATGGGTCGCCACCTATCCCCCGTTGAGCCATCCACCCTATTCCAACCCTTCATCATTCTCACCATTATGAAAGCTTTTGTGGGATTAGCAATACCCAACAACTTAGAAAAAAAACTAACACTGGCTATGGAAATGGTCACTTGCGCCTTGTTACGACCCTCCCACCGGGCCGCTAGAATAAATTGCACCAGCGCTTCTGTCGCAAACACATTCCCACAACCCTGCCCCATCATATACTGAATATAAGACAAAAAGGATAAGGTATATCTCTTCCTCGTTGCGTCAGACAACGACTGCAGACTCAACTCCCAAACCTCTTGGGGCCAAACGTCCACACGCTGTCCGGCACCGGTGTCGGCCTGTCGTCCGACACTGGGGCCCTGGATCTGAAATCTGCAAACTTAAACCGAGAAAGAGCATCCGCCATGATGTTATCTTTACCAGGGACATGCTGAGCTCTAATGGATACATTCAGGCAAAGGCACTGCAAAACTATCTCTCTTAACAAATTAATGACCGGCACAGTCTTAGCCGACAACCTATTTAGTGCCTCCACCACCGCCATGTTATCCGAATGAAACAGAATGGCCTTATTTGCTAACCCCTGTCCCCAAATATGGAAAGCAGCCATTATAGGGAACAGCTCTAAAAAGGTGATGTCCCTTACAATTCCCGCTTGAATCCAGGATCTCGGCCATCACTCCGCACACTATGCACCCTGAAAATAAATGCCAAAACCTTCCCCCCCCCCCCCCCCCCCCAGCTGCATCTGTAAAGAACTGCAATTTCTCATTGGCCTGAGGTATGTCCTGCCAGAAGGCCCGCCCGTTGAAATGCTCCAAAAATGTGCCCCACACTAGCAGATCCTGTTTAATATCGGACATAACCCGAATATGATAGTCAGCCTTCTCTACTCCCCTTGTCGCCAAGGCCAACTTTCTGGCAAAGATCCGCCCCATAGGCATTATCCTCGTGGCGAATCCCAACAAACCTAACAATTCTTGAAACTGCTTAAGAGTGGCTTTTCTGGCTTGCAGCATAGTCTGTACCGCTGCCCTTAACCTCTGAATTTTTTCTATAGGTAACCGAGAACATTGGGCTGTAACATCCAATTCTATACCCAGGAACGTAATAATATTCACCGGGCCCACCGTCTTATCCCCCACCAAAGGGATGCCGAAGTGAGCCACCACCTGCTTAAAAGTTGTCAGCATAGCCGTGCATTCCATAGCATCCCTGCCGACAAACAGAAAATCGTCCAAATAATAAACTAATGCTCCCGACATGACCACTTGCTCTACCACCCAATGCCCATCAACGGAAAAGACTCCGGATGCACCAGCAATAAGCGAAACGCAGACTCGACATCCGCTTTGGCTAAATAAGCCCCAAGGCCGTGACCCCTAAAGAGTTGTATGGTTTGGTCAACTGAAGCATAATGCATGGAACAACTTAGAGGGTCAATAAAATCATTAACCGAATGACCTACTGGATGCGACAAATTATGTATTAACCAAAACTTCCCCAGTTTCTTTTTTGGGATAATCCCAATCGGTGAAACTATCATAGCTTTAAACGGGGGCTCCCGAAACGGACCGGCTATCCTACCTAAATTCAGTTCCTTCTGTATTTTGTCAGCAGCTACCTGATGGTGCTTATGAATTGATATAGCATTTCTGGGATAATGTGATGACTGCCCTATCTGTTCCTGGTATGGAATTAGGTACCCATTTGCGAAACCCAATGTTATGGCCTCTGCACTCGCCCTATCCAGGTATCGTGCCAACAGTAACCGCATGTTTTTGAGCTTAATTGGGGAAGGCGCCAGTTGCTCCAAGAGATTGACCAGAGTACCATGGCTGCTGGCTGGAGTACCCTGGCTGCTGCCTCCTATCCCTCTCTTGCCTACACTGCCCAGCTGTATGCCCTCCCCCGCAAACCACGCATGCATGCCGTAATTTACATGGGTGCCAGGTGCATTGCCCATTGTTGAACTGCCTGCATATTCTCTTCCCTGCCTGCCCCCCTGACTGTCTTTGAAATGCCAGTCCGGACTGAAAGGACTGCCCTGGACGAAACCCTGTACCCTCCATGCAATTCCACCCTTTATCATGCAGTAAAGGCCTATGCCCTGACATTTCGTCCAACCACAAATCCACTACCCTATGTTTCCTATGTGTCCGCCATGCTTTTCCTAAACTTGATGTCATAGTTTCGCTAGGCCCATCCCCCATAGCACCTGTGAGCCCGGATAATGGAATCCATATATCTCACCAAATAAGGGCTCAAGTCCGGCTCCCGCTCAATTATCACAGTCATGTAAATATGAAATGCCGATGTCCAATTGGCAATCGAGCTAAATATTTTGGGTTTCCTATCCCTCTCTAATACGAGGTTTAACTTCTCTTTTAGAGTAGCATTCTCATCTTCCTCCTCCCATAACAGGAGGGAAAATATATCGATGAACTCCCTTCTCCAAATCTTTTCTTTTACTGTCTTGGAGACACATGATGACAATGTAAACACCCCACACAATGCGTCACTCTTAGGATTGAGGACCCCCCCTCCAGCTACACCAGCACTGGGCCCCAGACCTCCTACTCCTCCTGATGGCCCAGCCCCCACCCCTGCCACTCTCAGGGACTGTCCCACCTCATACTCCCTCAGTGCATGTCGAATGCCCTCCGCTAATGCAGTGTTTGGAGTGTCAACAGCTTGTGTTGTACGAGTGTCATTATTCAGACCTGTATGCAATGTACCGTGCTCTATACACTCACCACTGGATGATAATGGGGTCAAAACCCCTACCCCGAAGATGGCCATTCTTCGGCCTCCCCTGAGGGTGATGAGGCAGATACACGTGCAGCAGACCCCATAGCTTGCTGATGCTGCGTAATCGATGGAACCCCGTAATGTTCTATTTGTTTGCGAAGTTCCGCCATCAAGGCGTACAATTCTTCCACTTTATCAGCTGGGCTGGACACCACCCCCGGATCTCCTGAATGGCCTGCAGCCTGTCCCCGCTTTCTGGACACCGATCCGCGTTTTTTGGCTACTATTGTTGCTGGCGCTGCCGATCTTGACCTCCGTCATGGCGGCATACCTGCAACACAGAAACTAAAAGAAACAATTACTTACACCGTCATGCAAATGCTGCCAGTGACACATCTGTGCAATCTGTGACAAGAAGTGTAAGGCAAAGTATGATGATAAGCAGTGCTATGGTTCCCAGAATCTTCACAAATACCTAACACAAACCCCATGCCAAAACCCTATAACTCAGCCATCCTGCAATAGGCAGGAAGCCCCAGTAGCCCGAATATGCACCGGCCCCACAGCCCTGCATTACCACCTATCCTGTCTGCCCTACAGATATTCCTATTGTCATAGTGAGTTGGTTTTTTTTTTAATTGAAGCTCTGCTACCCTCTAGTGGACAGCTCTTCTCTACAGCTATTCCTCCTTAGCCATCACTCCATAACTGAGCTACTGCTACCCTCTAGTGGCCATAAATATAGTTGCAACCACTGTTCCACCCTGTGCTTCATCATACCATTGCAGGGCGAAGCGTGGGAGAAAAAACTGCTTGGCCCTGTCGTTCCCAAGATGGCCGCCGGAAAGCGCGGGAATGGGGTGAAGTACTAGCCTTCTCTCAGCTGAACCGCCATCCCTCCCTAACTGTTATTCTCCCATCAAAAGAAACTGTTCTGCAGGCTCGAGCTCAACCGGTCCATATCCCGCCGGAATAAACCATCCCACCGGCCCCATACACAACCTCTGCAAGCCCCCACCAACCGGAAAACCCCCCACCGAAGCCCACTCACTCATCTGCTACCCTGCCCCTACTGAACCCGTCAGGCAAGTACGCTCGGAGCCCTGCAAACCCCGCTAATATAACCGTCACGTCTGCAATCCCTGTTCGAATCCCATGCTCATCCCACCATCCTTGTGTTTTCCCATAAGCCGCAATGCATTCTGATGAGCCCAATCTTTCGCCACCCAACTAGATTGCGCCCTTTCAAGATGACTTTCTCGCCGCTGAAATTGCCGCCCCAACTGCCACCCATCATCCGTACCCGACCAAAAACCCATTAGCCGCCCTTTACAACCCTATGACCATTAACCCCTTCAGCCCTCTCCTCTGTTGGAGTCCGCGACATGCAGGCAAATGCAAGCACCCACCCCCCATCTGTTCCTGACTTTGCAAAACCTCCCTCTCGTCCGTTGCGTTATTCATATTCTTTTTCTTTCGTACCACATTTTATTTATTTACCTGTTAATAACTGGAGGAAATGAGTGGAACCTCCCTCTCATCAGTAGCCAGTACAGCGCTGTGATTAAACTACATACCCACTCAGTGCTGGCAATGAGGAAAAGAGCTCACAAATGCCTGACTAAAGCCACCGTGCTCAGCTCAGCTCTGATGTTGCAGAACTGTATTCCACCAACAGTGAACAGTCAATAGATGTGCAGATTTCCAGTTTTGTAAAATATGTCTTTGAGCAGTGGTGAGAAGGATGTCTAGTAACTTTGTTTGTGACGTTGATAAGTCAAAAGCTATATAGGCAGACTTAAAAATTATGATAAAATAAGACAAGTCTTCAGCAATACGTAGAATCTTTTGTATGATACTCCAAACTTCTTTCCAGAAGTTATGAACCACTTGACATTCATACATCATATGAAAGAGAGTGCTCACCTGCTATGAGCAATACCAACATTTGTCTGATGGACTCCAACCAGCAGCAGCAAGTTTCCTAGGAGTCCAGATTGTTTTATGATATAGAAAGAACATTGATAGTAAAACTGTTGCCAATTTTTTGGGAGGACAATATTAAAATTATATGCTACATTGACAAACATTTTATATATGAAAGAAGCCATATACCCCTTCAATACCAATGCTTATGCATTAGAATATAAAGATGGCTGCTGAGGTGACAGTAATGTTGACTTAATGAATGTCTTAACACTATGTGAGAGTTGCAACCACTGGAAATATCTAGATTGAGACAGAGAATATTTAGATGTTAGTTCTGTGAAAGACCCAAGACTGTTATCTGCATTTACGATGTCCGATACACAGAAATCTCCCTTATCTATCCACTCTTTCCAAAAGAATGGAGCCTTGTTTATTAAAATGTGTGGGTTATACCAAAGTGACATATGCATAGACATACTGAAGGGAATGGTTTGAAGTTTATCTAGTTCTGATAAACATTTGACGGTGGAGACTATGATTTTGGTCTATTTTGTTTGATGGAAACGAAGTGGAGGTAAGAAGAAGCGGTAGAGTGAAAGGGACCATCATAGCCTCTTCTAGTTGTACCCATATAGGAATGTAATCAGGGTTTTTGGAGAACCATCTGCACCCCTGTTGAGAAATATAGGACCTTATGGTAAGTAAGAAAATCTGGGAAAACACCGCCTGACACCCTAGTGCATTTAAGTTTTCTCAAAACAATTTTTGGGTGCTTGGAGAACCATAGAAAGGAAGATAACATTTTGTCAACCTGTTGATAAAATGCGGAGGAAAAGAGAATCAGAATCATGCTCAGAATATAATTGATTTTAGGAGAGATCATCATTTTAATAGTTTCAAGCCGGCCCCACCAGGACAAATTTAATGGGTGCCATGTGTGCAAAAGAGATTTAAGGGTTTTGAGAATTAAATCAGCATTATGTTGAATAGTGTCTGTATATTCAGTAAAATGATCTACCTCCAGATATTTAATTTTTGGCATGGCCCATACCAATTTAAAGGATTCAGCTATGTTTGGTAGCGCAAATTTATTGAGCGGCAATAACTCTGTCTTTTGCTGATTAATTTTGTAGCCTGAAAATTGTGAGAAGCGAGATATTAACTCTATCAAAGTAGGAATAGAGTTTTACGAATCCGATATATAAAGTAAAACTTCATCTGCATATGCCGAACATTTAATCTCTAAGCCCTTATGGACAACTCCTTTTTTATTATTTATTTATGAATTTTTACAACAATTACAAGCATTTACAACTTGCTAAAGAAAAACAGAAAAGAACTAAAATGTAACAATTCGATTTAAAGGAAATTCTTTCTTAGACCACAAAACTTTTACAAAGAGAGGGGGGGAAAGCATAAGAGGAGTTTAAACAAAGGGAAAAAAAAGAAAAAAGAAATATGGCCTAGATTACATCGCTTATATATTTATTGTGAATTACATGCTCTCAACTTCTCGCTGGAACTATATGTTCAGTTTTTTTAAATCTATAAAAGATTTAAAATGTTCAGGTTCAAGAAAAATATACTTATTATCCAAATATCGTATTTGGCATTTACAAGGATATGCCAATAGAAAACTTCCACCCAAAGCCTTAACATCGTCTCTCAGTGCCAAGAAACCACGTCATCTTTCCTGAGTAGCCTTCACAACGTCTGGAATGGTTTAGCAAGATTTTGGAAGTACAGTCTCTTTATCATGTTTAAATCTTGTTCGAAAACTAATGAAACAAGGAGAGTTCGCCTTAGACACTCTTGCACCTTTGATGACCTGCCCTGTAAGGCGTACAAAACCCCAACCTTGGCTGACTTCTAATATCCGCTACCTACGTTCCTATACCCGCTCCGCCGAACGCCTCTGGCGGAAATCTCGGGCCCTTGCTGATTTCTTACACTTTAAGTTCATGCTGACCTCCTTCCAATCTGCTCTTTTACATGCCAAACAGGATTATTATATCCAACTGACCAACTTTCTTGGCTCTAATCCTCGACTTCTCTTCACCACATTGAACTCTCTCCTCAAGGTGTCCCCTCCCCCAACTCCCCCTTCATTATCTCCTCAGACCCTTGCTGAATTCTTTCACAACAAGGTTCAAAAGATAAACCTTGCTTTCTCTACCTCACCAACTCTCCCTCTACTAGTCCGTTCCCCTCTCTCTCCTTCCCCTCATTCTCTTTCCTTCTTTCCTGAAGTTACTATTGAGGAAACTACACTTCTCCTTTCTTCCTCAAAATGTACCACCTGTTCCTCTGATCCCATTCCCACCCACCTTGTTAATGCCATCTCTCCTGCTCTTATTCACTTTCCACTGTGACTGTCCCTGCTGCCTTTAAACATGCTGTGGTCATATGTACCTCTCCTTAAGAAGCCTTCACTCGACCCTACTTGTCCCTCTAATTACCGACCCATCTCCCTCCTTCCTTTTCTCTCCAAATTACTGGAGCGTGCTGTTCACCGCCACTGCCTTGATTTTCTCTCCTCACATGCTATTCTTGACCCACTACAATCTGGTTTTCGCCCTCTCCACTCAACCGAAACTGCGCTTACTAAAGTCTCCAATGACCTATTACTGGCTAAATCCAGAGGTCAATATTCCATCCTCATTCTTCTTGATCTTTCCGCTGCTTTTGACACTGTCGATCACAGCATACTTCTCGATACCCTGTCCTCACTTGGATTCCAGGGCTCTGTCCTTTCCTGGTTCTTTTCCTACCTCTCCCTCCGCACCTTTAGTGTTCATTCTGGTGGATCCTCTTCTACTTCTATCCCTCTGCCTGTCGGCGTACCCCAGGGTTCTGTTCTTGGTCCCCTCCTCTTTTCTATCTACACTTCTTCCCTTGGTTCATTAATCTCATCCCATGGCTTTTCCTACCATCTCTATGCTGATGACTCCCAAATCTACCTTTCTACCCCTGATATCTCACCTTGCATCCAAACCAAAGTTTCAGCGTGCTTGTCTGACATTGCTGTCTGGATGTCTCAATGCCACCTGAAATTAAATATGACCAAAACTGAGCTTCTCATTTTCCCCCCCAAACCTACCTCCCCGCTCCCCCCCCCCCCCCCCCGTTTTCTATTTCTGTTGATGGCTCTCTCATTCTCCCTGTCTCCTCAGCTCGAAACCTTGGGGTCATCTTTGACTCTTCTCTCTCCTTCTCTGCTCATATCCAGCAGATTGCCAAGACCTGTCGTTTCTTTCTTTACAACATCCGTAAAATCCGCCCCTTTCTTTCCGAGCATTCTACCAAAACCCTCATCCACACCCTTGTCACCTCTCGTTTAGACTACTGCAATCTGCTTCTTGCTGGCCTCCCACTTAGTCACCTCTCCCCTCTCCAGTCGGTTCAAAACTCTGCTGCCCGTCTCATCTTCGGCCAGGGTCGCTTTACTCATACTATCCCTCTCCTCAAGACCCTTCACTGGCTCCCTATCCGTTTTCACATCCTGTTCAAATTTCTTCTACTAACCTATAAATGTACTCACTCTGCTGCTCCCCAGTATCTCTCCACACTCGTCCTTCCCTACACTCCTTCCCGTGCACTCCGCTCCATGGATAAATCCTTCTTATCTGTTCCCTTCTCCACTACTGCCAACTCCAGACTTCGCGCCTTCTGTCTCGCTGCACCCTACGCCTGGAATAAACTTCCTGAGCCCCTACGTCTTGCCCCATCCTTGGCCACCTTTAAATCTAGACTGAAAGCCCACCTCTTTAACATTGCTTTTGACTCATAACCACTCGCCTTCACCTACCCTCCTCTCTTCCTTCCCGTTCACATTAATTGATTTGCTTACTTTATTTATTTTTTGTCTATTAGATTGTAAGCTCTTTGAGCAGGGACTGTCTTTCTTCTATGTTTGTGCAGTGCTGCGTACGCCTTGTAGCGCTATAGAAATGCTAAATAGTAGTAGTAGTAGCCTCTCGAGTACCCCGTCATTGGACTGCTCCAGGAACGCTGTTAAATCTTGTAAAACTTGTTTTTCAATCCCATCTTCTCTTTTTTTAGGTATTGGTAAGTAGAATATCTTATTTATCGGCGATATTAAGTTGGGTGAGATAGATAAATTGTCAATCAGATATTTTTTAAACAAGTCTAAAGCATTTATCTCCGATGAACGGGGAAAATTAAATATACGCCTATTATAGTTCTCAAAAGTCTCTTTTTTACGATGAATTATTATTTTATGTTTAATAAGAGAGTCAGTTTTTGTAGACAATGTGGAAATTTTTGCTGGACCTGTGTCTTAATTTGTACAGTTTCTTGTTTCAACATTTCAAATGCCGAAGTTAGTGTATCCAATTTATTCATGATTAACGATGTCTCCTGGGCTGCCTGAGTGACTGTAGAAGTCAATGTTTGAATCGTGGCCCAAATAGATTCCAGCGTAGGCGCCATGGGGGTATCACACTTTCTCTTGCTATTAACTCCCACTGTCTTGGGGGTGTCGCCACCGAGTAGAGAGTTTGGAGCTTCACCTTCAGAAAGATCCTTAACCTCCGAGCACTCCCAAACAACAGCGGGGCATGGAGGTGGATTCACATCCGGTGAGGACAAAGTTGTTTCCGTTCCCTGTGGGTTTGATGCTCCTCCATCTTCCCCCACCGCGGGAAAACTCAAGCCAGTTTGTCGTGGTGTGCTTGTGGCATACCAATCAAGCGTTGTCTGCAATTGCGTTGTTCCTAAAGCTATCGGCAGTGAGCTTTTCACAACACCCTTTCTTTTGGTATGTGGCATATTCTAATAATTCTGTAAAAGATAAAGGCAAAATGAAAGGCATCAGACACACTCCGGCAGCCATCAAGCTCGATCCGCCATTTTGACATCCCCCCCCCCCCCCCCCCCCAGACAACTCCTTTAATGTATACATGAGACTGAATTGCAATTAGCAGTGGTTCAAGTGCCATATTAAATAGGTACGGGGAGAGAGGGCAGCCTTGTCTGGTGCCACAATGTAAAATAATATTATCTGATAAGAAGTTATTGGTAATTACTTTGGCTATTGGATTTGCATAAAGACACTTAATTTTTAACAAAAATTCTGAGGGACATCCAAACCATGATAATGTCTCAAATAGATAATTCTATTCTACCCTGTCAAAGGCTTTTTCCGCATCTAGTGATAAAGCCACAATTGGCTGAGATCTCAAAGAGGCGATATGGGATAGGTGGAGAAAAAGTCTCTTGTTGTCACTGATAAGTCTTCCAGGCATAAAACCTACTTGATTAGGATGAATAATTTTAAAGATAATTTTTTTAAATTGATTGGCTACAATTTTGGCATATATTTTGTAGTCTACATTTAGGAGTGAGATAGGCCGATAATTTGATACTAAAAGAGGGTCTCTATTTGGTTTGAGAATAACAGTAATAACCGCCTCGGAGAAGCGACTAGAAGTGATGTTTTCAGGGGACAAGTCATTAAATAAGTTTAGGAAACAAGGAGAAAGATATTGTCTGAAAACTTTATAAAACTCAGTGGGGATCCCATCTGGGCCTGGTGACAACCCAAGGGGGGAGTCTCTAATGGCCGCATAAAGTTCCTTCTCAGTTATTGGTACTTGTAAAGAAATGACATCATTTCCTGTCCATTGAGGATGTTCTAATGAGGCAAGGAATGTTGTTATTAATTGCTGCAATTGAGGGGCTTCTGACGTATATAATTCAGAGTAAAAATGATGAAATGTGATTAGGTGTTTTTATTGCAGAAATCTGGATTTTAGAGCTTTTCCTTTAAGATAGTTGGCTAGCAAGCCTGCTAGATTTATCTTTTTCAGCATAGTGCTTGGAATGAAATTCAAAGATCTGTTGACCGGCTTTTGTTTCGATCATACGGTCGGGGTCGGGGCCAGCCAAATTTAGGTCAGGGCCGTGCCTAGGGGCTCCGGCGCCCCCCTGCAGTTGGCCCCGCGCCCGCCCCCCCGAAAACGATCGCTACACTACCCGCCCTCTTCTCCCCAGATCCTTTTCTTTTGTTTAAATTTACCTCTGTCCGGAGGCAGCGTAGCGTTAGTGAGAAGGAGGCAGCGCTCCCCCCGCCCCGACGTGTCAGTCTTTCCTTCGCTCAGTTCCCGCCTTCTTCTGACGTCATTTCTGATGTCAGAAGAAGGCGGAACTGAGCGAAGGGAAGACTGACACGTCGGGGCGGGGAAGCGCCGCCTCCTTCTCACTAACGCTACGCTGCCGCCGGACAGAGGTAAATTTAAACAAAAAAAAAAAAGGAAAAGGATCTGGGAGAAGAGGGCGAGGTAAGCATGGTGCGGCGGGGCGCCCCCCCCAGAGGACGGCGCCCTCCTGCCATGCTTACTGTGTTGGCATGGCCCTGATTTAGGTAGACCTAAATGTTGAGATCGCCAACATTAGAGATGGCCAGCCTCGGTTTTCGCCGATAATGCAAACTGAGGACAGCCATCTTAAAAACAACCAAATCCAAGGCATTTGGTTGTGGGAAGAGCCAGCATTTGTAGTGCACTGGTCCCCCTCACATGCCAGGACACCAACTGGGCACCCTAGGGGGCACTGCAGTGGACATCACAAATTGCTCCCAGCTGCATAGCTCCCTTATCTTGTGTGCTGAGTCCCCCAACCCCCCCCCCAAAAAAAAAAAAAAACCCGGCACCTACATGTGGGTACAGTGGGTTTTGGGGGGTTTGGAGGGCTCAACATTTACCATCACAAGTGTAACAGGTAGGGGGTGGATGGGCCTTGCTCCGCCTGCCTAAAGTGCACTGCACCCATTAAAAACTGCTCTAGGAACCTGCATACTGCTGTGATGGAACTGGGTATGACATTTGAGGCTGGCATAGAGGCTGGCAAAAAATGTTTTTTAAAGTGTTTATTTTTTGGGTGGGAGGGGGTTGGTGACCACTGGAGGAGTAAGGGAGGTCCTCCCCAATTCCCTCCGGTGGTCATCTGGTCAATTCAGGCACCTTTTTGAGGCTTGGTCCTGAAACAAAAAGGACCAAGTATAATCGGCCAAATGCTCATCAGGGCCGGCCTTCTTTTTTCCATTATCGACCGAGGACGGCCATCTCTTAACTACGCCCCCCTGTCCCGCCTTTGGTACACTGCCGTTACGTCCCCTTGAACTTTGGCCATCCCCTCGACAGAAAGCAGTCGAGGGTGTCAAAAAATCGGCTTTCGATTATGCCGATTTGGCTGGCCCTAAGGACGCCCATCTCCCGATTTATGTCGGAAGAGGGCCGCCCTTCTCTTTCGAAAATGAGCAGGATAGTCTCCACGGATCAATAAGATGCATATGGTCAATAAATGATCGCAAAGTAACCGATGACTTTGAAGGTGTTACACTGACTTGAGAATGTCTATCTAGGTGATAATCTAGAGGAATATTAAAATTCCCTGACAAAATTATGGGTAAAGGTTCTAATGTTTGTATCTCTTGGAAAAAAGTCTTGAAGAATTCAGGAGTATCTGTGTTCGGAGCATAAATATTAGCCAGAATAATAGAAACATTATTAATAGCTACTTTGACAATTACCCATCTACCTTGTAAATCAACATTTTGACTCAAGATAGTTGGATTAAGATCTTTGTGAAACAATATTGTGACACCATGTTTCCTTCCCATTGAGGTCCATGGATGGTATTTCTTTTTTTTTTTTAAATTTTTTAGAAGTCTTTATTGAACATTGTTAATTCTGAACATAGCGTACCTAACACATTCGCAATACAAATTTGCACATAGCAATGTGCCAGTTACATAACAAAGAATACACAGTTAAGTTTGTCGTGGATAATTAAATACAGAATATACTTCAACTTTTTAATTATATTTTATAAGTGACCTCCCATTCCCTGCCTATCGCCCTCCCCTCTCTCCCCCCTCCAATTCCCCCCCCCCCCCCAAAGCCCTCCCTTTTCCCCCTTCCCCCAGTGCTTTCTCTGGTCCTTCACACTCATAAACTACATTCTCTCTCTTTTTCTAGTTAACTGCATTTACAAAGAACTGCCATGTTGAGTGCCATTGACTTGTCCGATGTTTTCGTGCGGCTATAAGCCTTTCCATTTCACACACATAGTTTAATTTGTTTTACCATCTTGTAATTGAGGGGACTGTTTTTTGTTTCCAATGCAACGCTACTGTCACTCTGGCTACTGCTTTCACCTGTCTCAGCAATTGCTGTTGACAAGATGTCAGTCCTCTCACCGGTGCAGAGAAAAGAAACACCTCAGGGACCCAAGGTATCAAACATCCCAGCCAACTCTGGAGTCTATCTTGCACTGCCTTCCAGAATGCCTTAACTTTAAGGCAACACCACCATATGTGCCCCATGGTTCCCCTTAGGCCGCATCCCCGCCAGCATAGCCCCATTGTCGTCGGGTATATTCGCTGAAGTCGATCCGGGGTAAGATACCACCTATATAATACCTTTACTGCATTTTCTTTGAGCGATATATGTATAGAAACTGTTATGATTGGGGTCAGAACCCCTCTCAAACTTACCTCTTTCCTGGGGGTCAGCTTCTTAGCTGACTTCTGTTTCTTTTCTCTGTCCTTTCTGAGCTGGCTCTGTCTCTCTGTGCTGGCAGCTTCCAGCAGCATGGCTCTAATTGTTTCACTATACTGCACCTGTGTGTGTGTTGCCTGAGTTGCTCTACCTCTCTTTGGGTGTACTGGCTTCAAGTGCTTCACAGTGTTGCATTGGTGTGGGTTGGGCCTCTCTGGGTCAGTGTGCTTTTGCCTAGGTCTAGGGAGTGTGACATCACCAGGGAGGGCCTTGGTAAGGAAGTGGTGTTGTTTCCTTCAGAGCCTTTGCAACAGTGGTGTTTGCTTTAGGTAGGGTGGTGCAGTCAGTGTGCACTTCTGACTTTGTGTCTAGTTTCCCTGCTTGCTTTTGCTAAGGGCCAGGTTAGTGTTAGTGCAGTGTGCACTGGTGTCTGTGTGTTTAGCTTTCCTGCTTTTCCCTTTGGTTCCCCTGCTTTTCCCTCTTGGTTTTGGAAGCATTGCTGTGTGTAGGGCTTTGGAAGCTCTGTTGTTGATAGAAGTACTTCAGGATTTGGTGTTGTTAGGAACACTGCAGAGTTTGCTGTTGGAAGTACTTCTGGTGTTTGTGCTATTGGGAGCATTGCAGTCTTTGCTGTTGGTGTTTGGTGCTTTAGAAGCACTTTTGGCTTATGTGTTAGCTTCACTGCTTTTTCCTTGTGGCCCCCCTGTCTTCCCTTTTAGTGCTAGGAGCTCTTCTGGTTGCTTGCCAAAGTAGTGCTTAGGAAGCACCTTGTTAGTTGTATCTAGCTTGCTAGAGCAGTGCTTAGGTAGCTGGTTAGTTCTGTGTTTAGCTTATTAGTGTAAAGCTCTGCTTGTAGCTTGGTGCTTAGTAGCACCTGTGTTAGCTTTGTGTTTAGTTCCCTGCTCTGTTAGTTTAGGGCTTAGGAAGTCCCTTTCTTGAGCAGGGATTAGGAGCTCCTGTTTAGTATAGGGCTTAGGAAGTCCTTTTGTCAGTTTACTGTTAGGAACACTCCTGCTGGTTTAGGGCTTGGGAGCACGTAGATCAGTTTAGGGTTAGGAGCACTTCTGTTTCCAGTCCTGGTCCCTATGTCATCCGGTATCCAGTAAGTCCTGTCGGCTACTCGAACCCAGGAGCTCAACTTCTGGGGGGCTTAGTAGCTAAGCGCAGGTGAAGCTGTGCGGACCAGTCCAATGTGCTCCAGTCCAGTGTGTTCCGGTCCGGTGTGTGTTCCAGTCCTGTGTCCTCCAGTCCGGGGGATTGCAGTCCAGTGTTCCAGTCCTGTGTCCTCCAGTCCGGGGGATTCCAGTCCATGTGTTCCGGCTCGCTGGGCAGTGCCTGCAGTCCCTGCCGGTGTCGGTGTGCTTGCCCAGCGTTGGTTGGTGGGTTTTGCCTGCTGCTGTCGCTCCTCGTCAGCAGCCCAAGGGCTCACGTTTGCTCCAGAGCCCGGCCCCGCGAGCTCTGAACCTGAGAACCTGACAGAAACACCCGCCACCCTTTTTTCTATACTCTCCCATTCTACTTCCTCTATGGTCCTACCCAACTCTTTTTCCCACGCCTGCCTATGGCTACTATGTCCTGAAGCCTGTGCGCCGACACATCTATATATTTTCCCAATGAGGCCTCGGGATCCAATTAATTTTTCACATATCTCTTCAAGGGGGAGTGATTGCCGCTGCATGACCTTTCTGGTTGCTGCATTATGGAGGAAATGTGACAACTGACAGTATGCAAACTCTTCACCCTCCACCACAGGGAACTCCGCCTTTAGTGCCGCAAAAGTTAGTACAGTGTTATTATTATCATACAATTGACCCCACCTTCGCACTCCCTCCGCATACCACCGAGTGAAGACCCCCGTAGTGTTCCCCAGCAGAAACAAAGGGTTATAAGCAATTGGTGTCATTCGGGACAGCACACACCTGCCCTCTGGAAATAATTTGTCCCAGTAGTAGAGAGTAACTTCCACTGAGGGGCATACGCCTTCTTGCAGTTTGCGAAAAGATCTTGGCAACCACATAAGTGCCCCCAGCGGTGTCTCTCCAAGGGAGTGCTGTTCTAAGTGGACCCACTGTCTGTCAGGATAGTCTTGGTACCATTCTATAGCTGCCTTTCCCTGAGCTGCCCTGTAATACCAATGAAGGTTTGGGACTCCCAATCCTCCTCTCCTCTTCTCTTGATATAATAAGGTTCGCAACAATCTGGGATGCTTTCCTGCCCAGACGAAACGCACAATACGATCTTGCAAGGACGCGAGAAATCGCCTGGGCGCCTTCACAGGCAGCACTTGGAATAAATACAGGAGGCGAGGTAGGACATTCATCTTAATAATAGCTATACGTCCAAACCAGGATACCTCTAGTCCTCCCCATCTCTCCATGTCTTCTGCAATTGTCTTTATCAACCCCTTGTAGTTTGCCGAGAAAAGCTCTGATAGTGGTACCGTCAATTTAACCCCTAAGTATCTAATCTGTCCCCGGGCCCACCTGAACGGGAATGATGACTTCAGCTCTGTTACCGTTTCCTCATCTATAGTTACATTCAAGGCCTCGGACTTTGCCATATTCACTTTGAATCCCGAGACTACTGAGTACTCGTCTATAAGTTGGATAAGCCGAGGGAATGTAGACAGGGGTCGTGTCGCATATAGCAAAACATCGTCTGCATAGAGCGCCAGTTTATGCGTTCTTTCTGCCACCCGGGCCCCTATGAACCCCGGGTCTTGCCGTATCCATGCTGCAAAGGGTTCCATAACCATAGCAAATAGAAGAGGAGACAGGGGACAGCCCTGCCTCGTTCCTCTATGCAATGTGAACAGCCCAGAA
Source organism: Microcaecilia unicolor (assembly GCF_901765095.1). NCBI lineage: Eukaryota > Metazoa > Chordata > Amphibia > Gymnophiona > Siphonopidae > Microcaecilia > Microcaecilia unicolor. The sequence continues at coordinate 320,550,575 of NC_044033.1, forward strand.
TAATTTCCATTAAGTTTAACACATGCTTTTGGCGAGGTATAAAACGCCCGTATCCAACCTATAAACTTCGCTCCAAAACCCGAAACCTCCAGAACTCTATACATGAAGGACCAATGAACGCGATCGAAGGCTTTCTCTGCATCTAAACTCAAAAGACACAAGGGCCTCCGATTCCTCTTTGCCAGGTGCATTAGATCTACCGTACGCCTGATATTGTCCATCGCCTTTCGATGGGCCACAAAGCCCACTTGGTCCGGGTGCACAAGAGTCGGGAGTATAGGCGCCAGCCTATTGGCCAGTACCTTGGCCAATATCTTAACATCAGCATTGAGTACCGATATGGGCCTGTAGGAGCCACACTCGGTGTGATCTTTTTCTGGCTTGGGTATCACCGCTATCCAAGCGTCTCTCATAGTCAGCGGCAGAACCTCCCCCTCCTCTACCTGATTGAACAGATCCGCGAGCAACGGCGCTAACTTGGGGGCAAACTTCTTATAAAATTTATTAGGGAGACCATCTAACCCTGGGGACTTGTAAGACGGCAAGCTACTTATTGCCTCTTGTATTTCCTGTGGGGTAACCTGCTTTTCCAACAGGTCTCTATGCTGTCTAGCCAAATTGGAAGCTCGCATTCCTGCAGAAACTCATCTATCGCCTCGGGTGTCGGATTGATTTCCTGTTTATAAAGCGCTTGATAATACTCCCCGAATCTTTGACGTATTTTCTCGGTTTGATTCAGCAAGCTACCACTTCCATCCCGAACCTGGTGTATAATCCGATCTACTCTCTGCCTGCGTATCTTTGTAGCCAGTAGTCGCCCTGCTTTATTAGTGAACTCATAAGAGCACACCCCCTGCCTAGCTCTTAATACCTCTAAATGCTCTGAGTATATGGCGTCCAGCCTCATCCTTTCTATACACAGCTCCTGCCACACCTGCTGTGATCTATTCATTTTATGTTGCTTCTCCAATTGTTGTATTTTGCCCAGGCAGGTTGTTATCAGTGCCTTCCTCGCCTTTGAGCGTCTGCTTGCCTGTTGTAGAAAATAACCCCTAGATACTGCCTTCAGGGTATCCCAAACAACATGTAATGCTGGGCCTGTATCCACATTAATTCTTGTAGCATCTTTTTGTACCCCTCCAGCACATCGCCCTCTTGCAGAATGCTAGTGTTTAGGGTCCATCTCTTATCTTGTTGACCAGCCTGTATATTCGGCAGAGTTACCCACACTAGGGAGTGATCTGACAGTGTCATACTTCCAATCCCAGCATTTGGTCCCCTTTCTAACAATGCAGCATCCACAAAAATATAGTCAATTCTAGAGTATGACTCATGCACCGGCGAATAAAATGTATAGTCTCTATCTGCCCGATGTGTCAACCTCTACAGGTCCAGGACCCCTAAGGAATAAACCAATGACCCTAGCGCCTGAGCCTCCTTTTTCCCCTCAGACCTTGTTACCCCCTTTCGGTCTATCCCCGGGTTCATCACTGCATTGAAGTCTCCTCCCATTATTAGGGATCCCCTAACAAAGGCAAACAAGGAATTGCGAACCCTAGTGAAAAATTCCACCTGTCCACTATTGGGGGCGTATATCGACGCTAATGTGATGTCTATCTGATTCAGTGTCATGTGAAGATAGATAAAGCGGCCCCTCGGGTCCCGTTTAATCTGTTTAACCTGCATCGGTATGGAGGAGTGAATCAGTATCGCCACCCCTCCCTTTTTTGTAGTTTCAGAGGATGCGCAGTACACTCCTGAGTAACCAGGGCATCGTAAAAGATGCTCATGCTTACGCCGCAAGTGTGTCTCTTGCAAGAATACTATTTGTGGTTGTAGCTGATGCAATTCTCTATACAGTTTCTGTCTCTTCTGAGGCATATTCAATCCTTTTACATTGTAAGATATAAACTTCAAGTCATGACCCATTGTGTTCTATTATTTAAATATAAGCCAATAGCATTCCTTGACTCCCATACTTATACGTGTGTGACCCTCAGTTACATCATCATAGTTTAACAGCTTTTCCCCTTTCCCCCCACCCCGTCCCCCCCCCCAGGATCCCCTCCATCATCCCCCCCATACTACACCAACCAGAGGTTCTAGTCCTCTGAGTGGGATACTAGGAAGTTAATCACCCTCTTCAGGACGTCCCAGCCCCTCTTCCCACCCTCCCACGCCTTTCACATTTCTCTTCCTTCTTTTATCTCCTTTCAATACCATTTCCCCCCTCCCAACATTCTTTGTAACCCTCCCGGATGTTATTTTTATACATTACCATGTCTGCTCACATCTTGTACAGCTTATATTTAGCTCATTCTCTCCTCTTTCGTTCCACTCCCCAAAGCTCTAAATTAAATAAATTATCAGCTCCAGTCCAGGTTTAGTTCGATTGACATGTCCTGTATGGCTCTACTTTTATGTCCCGATCTCAGTTGTTTCCAACTTCTCTCCTACTTTGGATGTAGGCCGAGTCTCTCATCTCTTGGACTTGCCTCGTCTCGCGTTTCCTGGAGCTTGCTGCCAGCCTTGGAGCTTAGCTCGTGTTGTTGTTGCTAATTCCCCCGGCGGAACTGTTGTGCTCATGAATTCCGCTGCATGCAGTGCTTCCCAGGCCTCTTGTAGCGAGCGCACTCTATATTTGCTGCCTTTCAGCGTAAAGTTCAGGGAGAAGGGAAAACCCCATCTGTACTGCTGCTTGTTTTTAAGTAGGACATCCAGTGCAGGCCTCATTTGGCGTCGCTGTTGTAAAGTGTACAATGAGAGATCTTGGTACACCAGTATCTTTGCTCCTCCATATTCAAAGTTCTGTGCCCGCCTCGCACTCACCATGACCTGCTCTTTGACTTCAAATAATGTCTCGCACCTGCTGTTCCCTTCGGGGCCCCAGAGCTCTGTGTGCTCTATCTAATTCCACCAGCGTGGCCCCCGCCTCATGGCCCAACAGCGTGGCACACATTGTTTGCACTATCACCATTATGTCCTCCATCTAGCCTCCTTCTGGAACGCCGCGAAATCTGAGGTTATTGCGGCGTCCTCTGTTCTCCAAGTCGTCCAGCTTATAGGCAAGTTCCAAATTTTTCTTTTCAAGATCTTGCAGCTGATCAGTATGTTTGGTTAGCGTCTCTGCCTGCTCTTCCAGCCTGAGTTCTGCCTCTTCCACCCTGCCCCCCAATTCGCGAAGGTCTGTGCTCAGCGTGTCCATTCTTTCAAGGATTTCCTCCTTCGATTGTTTTATCTCCTCTTGAATGTTAGATAAGAATGTACGCAATTCGCTCAAAATACCTCTTTTGAGAGGCGGGTTGCGATGTTCGGCGGCAGACAGAGCTGAATCAGAGTCAGATGGAGTGGCCCGTTCCGGCGATTCATTGCGTTTGGCGGTCTTTCCCGCCATACTTTTTTCTGACCGCTCGCTCTCCTTTTTCCGCATCGCGGGAGTTTTAATCATTGCAGCTGAGAGTAGGGGGGATTATCCGGCAGCCTTTTTCAGCTTTGTTGTCGACCGAAGTCCACTTTTTATTACTTTTAAAAGCTTTTTATTGGCGCTGGATGGCGGAGCTTCGGGACTAGGCGGCCATCTTGCCCGGTGACATCACTCCCCCCCCCCCCCCCCGTGGATGGTATTTCTTACTGCAAATCTTAAAAGACAAAAAGAAAAAAAGATAAGTGATCCGTTGTTTAACGAAATGTAGAAACGGTTCATATTTATGAATATAACTTTTGAAAACATTGAGCAGTTGCCGTTTATTAAAAGTAGGAGGTTTTTTTTACCTATGATGATTAAAGGGTCCTCCCTTATGTTAGTTATCTAACGAAGGAGTGTTCCCCTTTTAAATTTGAGGTTTTCCTCCTAATGAATAAACACATTTCAGGATTATCTAAGGATATCAGATATTGCTATATTGTACAGTATCTTGCCATAGACATGACCTTAACACAGGTCAGCAAAAATACAGAAACCATTCTCAAGATGAATCTCCCTCCCCAACATCTTAAGCAGGCTTCTATAACCGTCTCCACCCCCACACATATCTGTCTCGGTGAAGGGTCCACTTCCCCTTCTCCCATCGCTTGTCCAACAAATCACGCTAAATGCGGAAACATGTTTTGGGGTCCAGTCTAGTCAGGAGGAGTGTGGGTTAATGCAGAAGCCCTTACCGCCACCTCATTGAGTGGTGCTAAGAGCTCCCCTCCCAAATGGACATGCGGCAACTGCTTATTTGCCACATGGACATCTCTGAGAGATGGACGTCCAAGTACCGATTTATGTCGGAAGATGGATGTCCATCTCTTTTGAAAATGAGCCTGATTGGCTCTTTTGTGGTAGCCTAGATGTCAGCATAGATTAAAGTTTAGGAGACATTCCATTGTTACTTTCAAAGAAGAGGCTGTAACTCTTGTCATGTGAGTTGAAAAGATCCTAAAAGTACACAAACTAAAATGTCCAATGGGCTCTAGTTAGTCTGAATACCTTAAGTACCAGTGATTAGGTCCCCAAAGTATTTCCAGTATATTTTAATGAGGCAGATTCAAACTTGTGAATCTCTGAAGAAACAGCTGAGGCAGAGCAAACAGTAAGTCACTAATAAATATCTTCTCACATATTCAATTTTTTAAAAATATAATCTGGATTTCTCGTAATTTTCAGGCTATGCATTAAGGGATAAAATGACGACAGTAGAAATCAGTGATGAACTAAATTATTCAACAATAGGTAAAATTTACTTGCAGAGGATTACTTTGAAAAGTTGATTATGTTGAAATTTATCTTAGCACTTCCTTGGCTGGCATACAGAGCTTCAGCTCCTGCAACATACAGTGTCTAGATTAATATTTAAAAGTAGGAAGATAGACCATGGATCTCCACTGCTGATCAATCTTCATTGGCTCTGATTAAAGCCCAAATTACTTTTATGTTTAAATCTTTTTTATTGTTATCAAAACAAACTTATGGTCATAACATTTCCATCCCATAAACATACATTTGTTCAACAGTGTAAACGAATCCCCCCCATACCCCCCTTTTCCTTGAACTCCTAAACCCCAACCTCACCCCATACTTAGGTACAATTTAATGGTTCTTCTTTCCCTATGAGAAAACAGCTCTGTGTTTAAAAATTTAAGAGTCTGCTGAGTGCTGCCAGCTGCAATGTTGCCCAAACTCTCTCCCAACCTTAGGCACCAACGTTGGAGAGCAGACAATTCCAAATTACTTTTAAACTTGCTTGTTTCATTTGTTTAAATCATGAACAGGCTGGTTCCTTTAGATTTCCATCTCTGATTTCTTTTCCTGACAATAGAGTTATCTCTAGATCAAGAAACCTCCTGATACTAAATCTTCCCTTTCTGAAATAATTTTGTTACATGAAAATTATGGGAATGTCTTTTTCACATCAGGCAGTTTTAGCTTGGAATGATACACCATTGAGGACCAAACTGTCTTCTTCTTCTTATGTGATCTTTCAGAAGTATCTAAAAGCTTATCTATTTCAAAAATCCTTGTTTTTCTCTGATAACTGTTGAAAGTCTCTATATTCTTTTCTTGTTCGTGCTTTGATCACTTTCTTATTGTAAACTGCTTTGTTCACGATAATGTGCTCTATAAAAGCAGAGATGAGATTAGATTAGAAGCATTTCTGTGCTATTTTCTAACTGAGGGAAATAATGAGACTGACCATGGAGCTCACAGCCCTGTATGTACAAAAATTGTAGTTCCTCTTTGAATATGAGGGCCACCATTTGCAACACAGGTACAAAAGGTACTTGACCACAGAGAAGAGGAGCAATAATCAAAATGTGATTTCACTTACATAAATATATACTTAACCAATGGACTTATGTTGCCATTGTAATTACTTTTATAAAGCATTTTCCAAGGCGCTCATTTTTAAAAGAGAAAATCATCTCAAAAGCAGCACAAAGCAGCAGATAAATATTTTTTAAACCCTCTAATGTGCAATTTTCAAAACTCAGAATTGGAATGTTTTACTTCGCAGTTTGTCTAAATTGCAAGGGGGTATGCGAAAGGTGTGTTTTGGGCGTGATTTGTGCAGACTTAAAATCTGAGCATTTTTCAGCAATAATTGAACAGAAGAAAACCTCCAAGGCAAAACATAAGTATGTGTTTATCTAGACCTGTTTCAGTCATAACTAAGGGCTCTTTTCATAAATCTGCACTCAAGATTCTGGTACAGCAAATGTGATGACGCCCATTCAATTCCTATGGGCTTTGTCACATTTGCTGCATGGGAAACTCTAGTGCGGTTTTGTAAAAAAAAGCCCTAAGTCACAAAATGGTGCCCTAACTGACCAACTGACCACTGTAAGGATTAAGGCAAATTCTACTTTAATCCCCCAGTGGTGACTGACCCACTCCCATCCCTCAAAGATGTGACATTGACAGTAGAAAGCAGACACCATGACACCTCCAGATATTATGGCCTCTCCTAAGAAAGCAGCAAGTAAGTGGTTGGAGTAATATAGTGGTCAGTGCAGTGGACAGTGAACAACAGCACCCAGGTTCAATTCCCACTTTAACTCTTTCATTTCAGGATAAATACCTGAGCCTTCCTGGAACATAGAAATACCTCCAGTCCCTAATATATAAGTGACCTTCTGAGGGTTATTGTAGTAGTGGACCTTTAAGTAAAGTAGGTTTTCTCTGTTCCTTGAAGGCTCACAGTACAATATGATGGGATTTAGGTAGGATTTGAACCTGGGTCCCTTTATGTGAAGCCCACTGTGCTGACCACTAGGCTGCCCCTCTGCACTGCTGGGATATCTGTGTGGTCAGTGTACTAGGAATGATGCCAGACAGACTTCCATATGGCTTGTTTTCTATATTTTTCCCTAAACTATTTTTTAAACATGAAACTTACAGATTGATGTTTTAACATAAAAACGTCTAGCTCAAAGCCATAGTTGAACCAGAAATTTAGATGATTTTGTGGTTCGATTATGGCTGTGAGCTAGAATTGTTTTAGACATTTTGAGCAGAACATTTCAATTTGGACTTAGCTGTCATATCAAAAATGCCCCTCCACATGTAAAGTAAGTTTTAAACATGGAAAATGGCTATTACAATATTATTTAGATGTATACACATGTGTACAAACATTCCTGCTTACAAAAGCAGTATTTGCACAGACCTGAGGTGGCATTGTGAGGTGTTTATATACTTTAAAGAACAGACATGTGCCCACCTGGACTCATCACACATAGTTGTGCTTACTTCGGAGCAGACGCAACATTGTGCAGGAGAAGTTTTGTGCTACTGAGAAAAGATCTGGGAGCCAATTTTATAAAGACACATGCAAACATATATATGATGCCTTGATATAGTAGGTCTAAAATAGGTGGAGTGGGGTCAATTCTTCCTCAGAGCGTGTTACAAAATTACCCTCAGTGCTCCCAGTGATACAGATGTGCTCTCAGTGACACCAAGTCAATGGATGTTTTTACTCTTTGGCTCTGCATTGATTTTCAAAAGGAATATGCAAGCATACTTTCCCTTTGAAAATTGCCCTGGGAAGAAGTACCTCACATATCAACAATTTGCACCTAATTTTCTCTTGAAAATAATAATCATGCTTTTGAAAATGAAATGAGCATGTTTTATTTCCTTTCACCCACAGTCTTGCCTTTTTTTATGCCCCTGCCCTCCAAACTACTTCCCCTTCATCCAATGAAATTTTGTGTGAAATGGAGCTATGTAAATGCTTTTACCTTAATACAATGCAAGGAATATAATAGAAACTCCATATGTATGAATACACACAAAATAGTGACAGAAATAAAGCAGAATTTGTGGTAAGGTTGTATCTAATAGCCATGTTCAACTCGTATCAAACAGAATTCCATTTTATTCTCTGTGAACCAGTTTTCATTTAGGAATCTAGAGAAAACACAAGTAACTAGGACACTGTTGCTTCAGATAATTTATTATTATTATTATTATTATTATTATTATTATTAAATTCATCTTCTTATGCTGTGTAATCAAACCTTCATTAAAGCTACATCCTTGTTTTACTGATATAAAATCCCATGCAACATGGGCTTGAATAGCTAATATGCAAATTAAATTGCTCTTACTCATTGGATAGAGTTAGAAGACAAATTTCGAGCAGATGTTACATTATTTTTATTATTTGAATCTGAGAAATTCCTGTGGTGTTTTACTGATTCTAAATGCTATGTAATATAAACAAGATCATTTTAGGGAACTTGGTTTACAAATATCTACAACTTTCATTGAATATCTCACTGGTAAAAACCATGCACCTGATATTCAGCCAGTGGCGATGAGTGTTTTATTCACCACTGATTGAGTTATTCCCAGATATTCAAAGCCAGATTCTGTCTGGGCCTTGGCTTTCAATATCCAGCTTTGCATGGGATGAGACCAGTTTATTTGAAGAAAATATTAGAAACTTAGAGCATAGGCAGAATATTGGCATTTACACCCATGTGTTCTCATTTGCATGTCTACCCTTGAATTCTATATATGGCACTCAAAATTGTGTGTGCAAATTTGGGTATGTGCCCAATTTGAGCACACAATTTAATTGATAACTAGCAACAATTGGTGTAAACAACTAATTTTTACAATCAATTGGCTCCTTTTAGGATTTGCTTATACATCTTGCTACACGCTATTCTATAAAGATGTGTTCACAGATCTTTTAGCATGCAACTGAAAAGAGAATGTAGCCATGGGCTGGGTATGGGCAGTTCAGAGATATTCACTAAAGATGCAACCAGTATTATGGAATTTGGGGGATCTGCACCTAACTTACACACAAGGATTTACACAATGTTTTACAACTTGAGTCACGATGCTCCCGGCATGACAAAATAACCCTAGCTTTTGGTTGGGATTATTTTACCATCATTTGCTCCCCATAATGCGACCACTAGTCATGTTATGCTATTTACATAGCAAAGAGATATATTTGCATCTTATTACTATTTAACCCGTGGTGACTTAAATATTACTGTGGTAAATTAAGTCAAGCAGCATTAGGGCTCTTTAAGTCATGTTAAGGGACAAATAACGGGACTTAAAGCCCTAACACATCTGCCCCAAATGTAGCTAAAAGCACGGTTATTGAACAGTTTTAGTCATATTGAGGGTAGACAATTCTCAGCCAGTTTATGTGTGCAAGTTGTTATTCACTCAGTAAATAATTTTGAATTTGCCTCCCAAATGAGTTCAGTATTATTACTTTATTGGATTTATACCCCGCACTCATCCGAGTCAAGGACTTGGTTCTGTGTGTCTTACATTAAATTAAGAAGATGTACAAATTCAGGTCATGAGTACATGAGAGGGAGTGTACAAAAAGAAGTAGAATCAGGATAACGGGAGGGGGGAGGAGGGTAAGCAGCTATCATGTGATGGGCATTAGGAACTTAGATAAGTGACAGCACCTGGGTGGGAAGGAAGGAGACATGATAAGGTATAGGTTGTCTGGATGCCTTGCAGTTCAGAATTAAGTTGTATAACAATTTTTTATGCAAGCTGTCGTAAGTGGTGTCATGTTGTGTGTCTTTGGGCAATGTCTTCCACCATCTGGCCACATTGTATGGGAAGACAGTAGTGTGGGCTGATTTGTAGACCACCCTTTACAGCTGGGAAAGTGGATAGTGAGGTGGTCTCTCAACTTCTCCTTGAGGTTTGGTAGTGGTAATTCTATTAATGATATCATGTTGTTTGGTGTAGCTCTGTATACAACCTGATATGCAAAAAGTGCAAATTTTGAACACCACTCCTGCTCTTTTATCTTGTTAGGCAGACTGGATGGACCATACAGGTCTTTATCAGTCAACATTTACTATGTTACTATGTTACAGTGCAGA